>NW_014332865.1:1257366-1360289 GCF_000341935.2 Cephus cinctus
ACTAGAATTTCTATAGTTCCTGATAGGTTTTAACAATAGTTCTGCTACGTAACATCGTTAAAACAGGAATTTTCCAAAAATTGAGGTGCTGCATCGGTGTCAGCTCCAGCACTGCACTTTTTTAAAATCTCTTGAAAATGATTCGACAATAGGCTTTTTCAATAGCTCTCGAGGAGTTCTATAGTTCCAGATAGGTTTTAACAACAGTTCTGCTACGTAACATCGTTAAAATACCTATTAAGGATACTAGTCGCACCATATGCTTCAGTGCAGGTATGCATAAGGAGCTGGCTTTCAGTGTTGTTTTCAGGTTGTGTTTCAAACATTTCCGGAATAATTCTCTCTAGTACTCAATGTTGGGACCATAGTTCCGCTTGGAACTATTGGTGAATAATGATGGAAGCTAGCACCGCATCGCTGCACTCCTTAACACAGGCAGGTATAAAGTGCTGGCTTTTGTCTTAGTAAATGTTATCGAGCTTACACTGTACATTTGAATTTAAGATTACAAAAAAAAAGATTTAGGCAATATCTGATAAGCGACCTCTTTCTAAGGGTTGCTCTGGGAATCAGTTGTAAATTGTGGAGAATCTCTGCCCGCCAGGGTACTCGTTCGTGATCACGTTCAACTCGGCTACGACGGGATATGCATTATCGACGGAGGCGATGATCACAAAATTCTATTCCCGGACTCGCCGCTACGATTTAGCGCCATGTTTTTGGTATCGCCTAAAATCGGAGCGTTGTGCATCTGCCTGCTCATCTCTGTCCTTCCTTCCTTTCCTTATGGCTGACTCCTCCAATGAGGAGATGTGCCAGACTCATCTCTGTCTGGTATAAGACCAATTACATGTCCGCCATTGGGGATACAGCCATAAGGAAAAAAAGGTCCTCCATTGGAGATACAGCCAAAAGGAAAGGAATGACTCCTGTTGGCATGACAGATTTTGGATCTGTTTTGCTTGTGTTTTCGCGATGGTATTTAAATGCGTGATATATATTATTAATGGAAGTGCGCGTATTCATTCAATAATAACGAATGGTCATTGGATTTCAATACTTCTATGGAAGTAAATTTCGCCTGTTTTTCTTAAGACTTGGTGCAGGTAAACTGTGGAAAACATTTGTTACTTACTTTGGAGTCTGTGTTGCTGAAAGTTTGAGCCTGTTTTTGACAGTAAGGTATTAGAGATGAAGGAACTTGCAGCAGGAAAGTGTGCTGTTCCTAACTGTGCCTCTGATCATCGAGATATCACCTGTCATCGATTTCCAAAAGATCCATTGAAAGCAAAACTTTGGAAAGATGCAGTGCAAAATCCATCTATCAATTCTATAGATCATATAAAATTGAACAAAAGTTACTGTGTTTGCAAGCTTCATTTTTCACTTGATGATTATTTACTTCATACTAAAAGACCGACATTGAAGTCTACCGCAATACCAAGATTTTTTCTACCAGGAGATAACAAAGATTTCCTGCAATATATTTCAGTGGTAATAACTAAACCGTTTTGAAAATCTGTATCCATCAAAAATTTGTCCATGATTTATCCCAATAATAATTAAACAATTTGAAGATATAGATGTGTATGTAAGGTATCAAGAATGAAGCAATAATATCAATTCTATAGAAAATATAAACTATTGCTGTTGCAAATTTACTTCATGATTACTTCTTAATAAAACTAAATAACCAAACTATCTCAGTAACATTCTTTTCTGCTATAGATATAACAATAGTAAATGCCAAGTATTTTAATAGTAATAATCATATAATTCTTTTAGCTCTTTATCATACCAATATTTTTACTATTTACTCAGATGGGAGTCAAACAAATCTAAACTGTACATTTACTTAATTATATCTTGGTATGCAAATTATAATTGCAATGTAGGTGAACATATATTTAATAGTTTCTGTTTATTACCAATGTCATACAATTTATAGAATACTGCTTTACACTTGATTTTCTAAAATTTTATGAAATATCAGACCATTAACTGTATATCTGCTACTTAGTCCAATTATGATATAGAATGTTGGTTAGTTTCTTTATATTTTTTATACGTTTGTAATTTGAGTGTTAAGTAAATGTTAATGGTATTAAATAAAAATTTAACATTTCTACTGCTTGTTATTGAAAACAATCGAAGTAAAATGCGTGAATTCGACGACGAAGAATTCAAAGCGCGAACACTAATCTCCAATTAGATATCAGTACGTCATATCAACACTGGAGGGCGCAAAGTTTTCAAATGAATAAACCATTATTTAGATGGCGACTGCTTTCCTTATTGGTACTTTCATTCTATATTTCCATAAATCTATAATAATTGTTAGGTTAATAATGCATTATTTTTTCAGTTTCACAACATATGAGCATATTTTTCTGTTACAGGAAAGTAAGTGCAGTAATATAATGTCCACATGCAGTGCACAAGGTTGCAATTCAAATCAAAACACAAAAATTAATGGAAGGAATATTCACTTTTTCCCTTTCCCGACGGATGTTTCGTAAGAATATATAAAAATTGTTTATGTTTTAAATACTTACTATTAAGTTGTATGAATTGTTTTGTAAAATCTTAAAGTTAAAGGAAAGAGTTATTTATCTAAAAAGCAAATAGTATCAAACAAAAATTTATTTGCGTACGAGTATTATGAGACATGTGCATTAAATGTTAAAGATTTTAATTTCTCACGTTATTGGTTTTCTTATTTTTCATCTCAGTATTCTGAAGAAAATTGGAATTAAGTTATACGTTAATTATTGTGAATTAAAGTAATGAATGTTTCTTGAGAAACATAAATTGTCTTATTAGGTAATTTATTGCAGATTAAAAGAACAATGGGAATATGAATCCAATTTGTTACATGAAAAAGACTGTGAAAAATATAATCTCCAACTATGTGAACTACATTTCGACAAGTCTAATTTCACAGAAGATAATATAATAAATCCTAATGCTGTCCCAACGATCTTTGGTAAGTATAACTAGTATGTACTTTCCAACAATAATAATCAACCAGTAACCATTTATAGAAGATTTTTAACCGATTGTACAAGATTTAACGCTTCCTAATATCATTTGTAATATTTATAGAATTTCCTAAAAAACGAAAATATGATAATGCACCCATTCAACACATACTATCAGAAGTTAAGGAACCAGTGATTAAGCAAATAAAATTGGCGGAAGATACTCACAGTTTAGTAACTCCACCACACAGTCCATCAGCCCAATTAATACCAGCAATAAATGGAAAGGTTTTACCATGTTTTAAATATTTGTTAAACACAAACTGATCTTATCCAGCTGATTCAAAGTCTAATAAAAGGTCTTTCAATATGGCATAATTTTAGGTCAAAGTTGAAAGCACAACTGTAAAAAGAGCACCACTTGATAATGAACAATGTGCCTTTAAACAAATTGGCGTATCAACTTCATTATTCACCAAGCAAATAGATATAGGGAAGAAAGTGTATCGCCTCACAATACGCATTGATAAAACTCGTGCGCGTCCGTGTCCAAAATCAAAGAAAATGAATATGACTCCGCAACCGGAAAACAAGATACAAGAAAAAATACAGAAAACAAATGAATCTCATTCAAACGATAGATTAACAATACAGAGAGATAATAAAAGTCGTCAAAATTCATCTTGCGACATTGCAGGTTGTAAGTTACAAAAAACTCTGCTCAACAAAAAACCTGTATTCAAGTGCGAGTGTTGTGCACGATATTACATTGTCAAAAGGAGTACTGGGCAGAATGAAAAAAACAAGTCCTGTTTTGTTTGTCATTTTGTATTCCCTACGCGACAAGCATTGTGTCTGCACATACGAAAACATTTTACATGTGACATGTGTGGCACGGAATGCGGTACTCAAATATCATTTAATAAGCACGCAAGGCAACATGTAAGTACAGATCCTACATTGCCATACAAGTGTCATAAGTGCCTGGAAATCTTTGAAACAAAGAGCGATGTCAGACAACATAATTTTCTAATACATTCAGCAGTAAAGTTAGAAAACAAAACTGATATGGACAAAAAACCAATAAACTTGATACATTTTCAACAACGGTATCGCAGACTTGAATTCACGTGCGATCTTTGTCAGAAAACTTTCCAATCATCAAAGCTATTGGATGCGCATCGCGCAGGACATATTGGTACATTAAAATTCACATGTCGGGTCTGCTGCAAAGAGTTTGATAACGTCGAGGACGTTGATATGCATACAAAAATACATTTAGAAGTAGTTAAAGAGGAACACAAATGTAATATTTGTAAAAAATTGTTTAAAACGGACAGCCTGCTCAATGAGCATTTACGCGGTCACCTTTCACGGGCTCATCACTGCCCAATATGTCCCAAAGCATTTATCAATAGGACAACTTTGAGAATTCATCTAAAAACGCACAGTGAAGGTTAGATCATTTAGAATAAATAACTTATTAATTCTTTAGTCGTTTTGTTGGTTTCTCGTTTTTACAAATAATGTCTGTTAATATTCTTATTGGAAGGTTCGTTGAAGTTGAATTGAATTTCTTTTTTCAACAGATTCTGATCGTAAAGATGATCTTAAAAATATAAAAACTGAAAGAGGTAAAACCTATTGTTGCACATTATGCAGAGAAGAATTCAACACTTATTCTAACATGTATAGTCATATAATGACTCATTTGGAGAAAATGCATGAGGACGGCAGTAAAACGAATATTGATGATCTTGCAGATATATTGGATATCGAAGATTCATAGTTGGTTTTTTTATTGGTCAAACATATCTTTTCCTATCATTTGATTATTAATTCTTTGCATGATATCAGGATTAATGTTACGGTAAACTCATCTCAAATATCTTAATTCCATTAAATATATTCGAGATGAACTTCGTAATTATTAATGTGACTTTCACATACCAAAAACAAAATTATTATATTATGCGAGAAAAGATAGAATGACTTTTAAAATACGATAAGCAGTACCTATATAGAAATATTTATTGATCTATTGAAACTACTATTTTTTTTTAATGAATGCAATTGAAATAATGAATAATAATGAGGGGGCATAATAAAATTATTTCGATAGTTCTTAAGAAAACAAGTCCATTGTTGAATTAAAATTAATTTGGAACTAAATTAACGTGTTTTCAATTTAACATTAATGGAAATATTCTGATTTTTTTTACACTCCTTTGGTACTTGAAAAAGATGATGTAAAACTTAGTGCTTATGTATGATAAGACTCGTAATAAATAAGCAAACAATATTCTGGTCAAGAATGCGATTTCCAATACGATATTCATGTAAATACAACCGATAATTTTAAGTGTTAAAGTTGTGAACGAGTTGATGTTCTATTTTTAAACGAATATAAAATTTGTATTTGTAATCCATTAAATGAATATTTATAATAATAAAAATGAAAAAATCCTCAGTAGATACTGCTGTAATAATAAACATACCCGTTGAACCTAAAACTGAATACGTCAGTCGTTTTCGACAGTCATCATTTAAGTTTATTTGAAAATGAGCTCATAGCGTTAAGAAAATCGTCATATCTCGTTCCAATGCATTTAATAAACTAAGGTAGCACGCGCAGTGGGCCTCTAGTCCTCTTCTAAAAAAACTAGTCCTTTCTTAAAAAAAAAACTATGTCAGGTTTTTATCGAAGTTTCGATTGTAGCATTTTTGTCGCTTTTCCGAAATGTTCATTGACTGATAATGTCCTCAACAGCGAGTCTTCGAGTTCTACCTGAAGTTTGTGTTTCGGAGAGAACGTAGTTCGTGCCATTCGTTTGACAGATCGGGGTTATGATGATCGCGGTTGGGATTGTGATGATGATTTAATAAATAAAAAGTGGGCGGTTTAAGGAATACAAAAGATTATATTATTGAATGAAAACGGTAAAGTAGTTCAGTGAAATAAGTAAGACGGATGATATACAAGAGAGTATAACAGTTTTGTAAGAAGTGTGCGTGTTTTCGATTTTTATTGGGTTTACGAAAATGCTAATTTTAATGAAGTAATTAAATGATCCTTTGGATAATGTCAGTGTACGTTATTTGTGCTTGACGACGAAGGGATAGCCTTTTAGAATTTTATTTTGATCATTTTAAAGTGTCGAGTACGAAGTGTTTAAGTTAGCGTATGGAATTTGGAATATAGTACATTTGAAGTTTGATGGATAATCTAGTTGCCGACGAGATCATGATTATGTAATTTTGTAGTATAATTGTGCAGCGGGATAATAATTTTGTATTCAAAGCGCTGCAGCGAAAACGGAACTCAAAGCACGCGTATCGCTTTAGTTTTATATGTATAAAATTATGAAATAAAAAAAATTGACTATCACGTTTATTACTTTTTCTAAAATTTGACACATATTATATTTTGACAGTTAACCAAATTAATAAGGTTTTACCATTCGTATACGTTGTTTATGATGTATATCAAGAAAAAATGAAATATTAAAAAGATTCAGTATTATTAGGATGCTGAACATTGAGACACCTGCGCAATTCATCTTGAGTCTTCACTTTAGTCCGTTTATGTTAGAATGTATATTTTTACTCCTTATAGCTCTTTTACTTTCAAACCCCTTACTGACAAGGATTGAAAATATTATGGTATGTAAGACATCAATAACGTAAATTTAAGGTTCTAAAGATTTCACTTTTTTATTTACTTACCACTATGAACCACTTTATTTTCGCAGAACTATCAGTCGAAATTATTTAAGGTACTGCAACCAGATGCACCGAAAAGGGAAAAAACGTTTCCTATGATTTGGACGCGTTATCCAGTCATGCCAATGCTTCTCAATATAAATTCCAGTTCCACAATAGATTTTCTTGCTCTTAGAATAATTTCTTCAACACCAGCGTCCCACGACATAACCGACTGCGACAAGACGAATGCTTCAAATATTTATCCACAAGCGATTGAATGTTCTTCGACATTTATTCCCACAAACATTGAGCTACCTATAGTGGACATATCGTCTTTCGAATATAATTCCTATCGCTACAGGTAAGAAGGAAGTTATATTTTCCTTATATAATTAGAATCGAGATTCATACGATATACTCGTTAAAACGATTTTCAGGTTAATTGAGTCACTGTTCGAAAGATTGTATGGTTATGACAATCCGCCAGGAGGATTGGTCTTAAAATTTCTTCAATTGAATGAAGTCGCATCCTGTGTAAATACACATCAATGTGGACAAAATTCTACGTCATTGAATAGCATCGACGTACCACTGGAGTCAGATAAAACCGTTTGTATTCCAGAAAGGATTTATATGCATCCTCTGGATCATTTTTTGGGAAAAAAGTCTTTGTGTAAACGAACAACCGTAGATGCTGGAACCGAAATTAATATTGAGGATAATGATGGTTTTCACAGTACCACTACGTTCACAATGTGTCCAGTGAGAAAATTTACGTCAAATTCAATATCTGTTTTACTATTATTTTTACTTTCACATTTTGTATCTACAGGATCGTTATGCTAACGTTTCTGAGAAAAGTACACTAAGGGAAGATATAAAAATTCCACGAGGAAAAGTGGATTTGCAGGAAATAAATTGCAGGAAAACGCCAGGAAATAAAGGAGTAATTTCGAAAAATTCTATGGAATCCTCAACCGTAGTTTCTAAAGTATCACAATTAAGCAATGGTTTAAAAGTTTCCCAAATAAGGTTAAAGAATCTGAAAGATTTGTGTGGAGTATCGACTGTTGCCTCTAGTAACAATAGATTGTCACATTATTTTCGAAAAGGATCGTCCGGATCGTGCACAAACTCACCGACAATAACATACGGAAAAACAGACATGACTGGTAACCGTAAAATTACAAGAAACTTAAGTTCACCCATCGAGAAAACGCATTCTCGTTTTCCAAAAACTGACTCAACGAAGTTAGTATTCAAAAACGTCGTACGAAACACTACACTAAATGCTCCAAAGAGAACCGTGCAAAGAAGAAGACAAAATCCTCCAAAAAATCTAAGTAACTTAAGCAAATCTCTAGAACCAAACACTTCATGCATTACAAAGACATAAGATATGTCAATAATAAAATAAAACCACACGATATGCATATATGTATACATTGGATGAATCCTACTACTAAAAACACAGAAACATTTTTCCGTCTGTAAGCTTTAAAATAAATATAACCATGTAAAAAATTTCGCACCAAGTATTATATTTCTATTCACGACAAAAATTCCGTGGTTTAACTTTAACAGTCACTGGAATGGCAACGCTCAATAATAGTTTCCACAACTTCCTTTGAGAAACGCATAAAGTTTTTCGGGCATTCGAGCAAGGTGCAACTCGTAAGAATAATCCTGATTTCGAATATACATTACGAAGAACCACAGAGACGGTGGCGGCAAAAAAAAGAGAGCTACGAAATTTCCCGGAGAGACCAGCAAAGGTGCCGACGAGGGTGCAACAATGGCAAAGGTACCTAGGCCCTGTCAACGGGACCACTTCAAAAGTTGCCGTCTTCAATGTGTTTATTTAGTTAACGTCAAATTTACTCGCTCCAAAAGGTATAGCCGATCTCGCCATCGCATTCGAGTTTCTATGTCCGCGACACGCGGTCCTATTTGTATTAAGCAAATCCACTCGATTGCCGTGGAAGGGCGTGGCTCGTGATCCCCTTTGTGCCACTGTGCAACCTAACCAATCATTCACAAAATGGAACACTCGACTTTTCGTGCACGACTTTTGACTTTGGAGTATACATTTCACTTTCGGCCGACACTTTCTAGAAATCGTAATCCTCTTTCCATAATCAATGGTCAACGACTACAGTTGGAATTTCAATAATCCTCGACTACTAGAACCGACAATAAAATAAAGTTACTCATAATCATTCATTAACACAAATTTGGCAATAACTTTTTTCACATCATTTTTATCACTACATTCTACCGTGTACTTATATAAAATCGTATATCACTGTGCACAGAATATAACTTTATTGAATTTTTGCTATTGTTCTCGTTATTTTTATAAAAGGATAATTATTAGTTATAAGATAATTTACTATAACTAGACGCTGATATCTTTTTTTCTTCGTTACCTTGTACCTCTGTGATCACAAAAGATTTCCATGTGTGCTATCGAATTGCATGGACCCTCCTTATAGTAGGGCGATGTTTAGTCACGCTCCGTTATGTCGCAGATGTGGGATTGCGTAAGACCACCTTGGTGAGAAGGAGTCCATCAATTTGATACGGTTTTCCGAGGCTCCTAAATAGCAAACACCCAAACATTAGACGTTTCGCCTTTGGGGCTCAAACTGTTCGTCGACGAATGCGAAGGGCTGTCGCGTGACCAATTGCGATTCGGCATGTACATTTCGAAAATTTCAACTCTCAATCTGTATCCATTTAGTCGAACAGCCGACATGAGTATCTAAATCAGCCTAGGTAGGGTAGACGTCATTTTCTTGGTCACCTTAGTGCCGTATGTGATCATCAAATTGATTGATTTCACTGTGTTCACTTAAAATATTCCTAATTTGTAAATATTTTACAGAATCTAGTTTGTATTTTTCGGATGAGTGCAAAATGAAAAATTTGACGGCAGTTACTCGCTTCGAAATTGTACTTTTATGCAAACGAGCGTGCAGATCAAAGATCAAAGCTGAAAAGCGTTCCGTCGGAGCAAGTCTTTCTGGCGCGTTGAGGTACAGGCAAAAATTGGCAAAAGGGTTGACAGAATTGACATGACCGGCTCTGTCGGTATATTAATGTATACTCGGGTGACCACTTGGTCTACACCTTGCTAGGAAGCAACAATTACCTTCTAGCTGCAACTTTAGAAGTGCCGCGACCGCAGGGAGCAATCATGAAAACGGACATCAAGCTGAGCGCCCAGCTGGTCGTCTCATTGCTGCCATTATGACACATTTGCTGCGATCAATAGACAACAATTTTGCATGAATTTCGGACAGTTTTGATAGTTGTTACAAAATTATTTATACTTCTTCTCATGGTAACTTGTTATTCTTCATTGAATTACGTAAACACGGCACACTATAAATTCATCGATAACTCACTTATTAACTGTTCTCTAACTTTTTAACACTCTGGCTTTCATATTGTTTGATATAAAATAAAAAATATATAATGTCTACATAACCTCTTTGCAACTCTCGCGCACAGTTTAAAACGACACTAAAACCGAAATGTCTATGCAGAACGAAACGATCCCGTATGAAAACCAATAGGAGTAACGAATCAAAGAAGAAGAATTCTCATTGGTCGTACTAAAGTGGCGTCACCGCCATTAATCAAGTAAATTTCCGCGCCAGTGACTACTCTGAGGATCGCCGCTCGTCGAGCAAGAGGATAAGGAAGAAGAGGAAGAATAAAGAAATGCAGAAGAGGATCTACCCACCAGATGGCCCGTGCCAGGATGCGAGACGACTCGAGCCACGTCCCATGGCAAAAGTGTCGGACCTCGTGTTTCTATGGGAAAGTCAAAAAGGCATATGTGTGTATATAAATAATCCCATAAGGTTGGCTTATTGTTACCGTGCGTTGTGGTGTGAGCACTATTGTGTTGTGGTCTCTTGGGTTGCCTGCCTGACATTTCAGCACGGGGGTTGATTCAGGATGAGACGTCCGAGATGCTTTTGTGTCTGTTACGTCACTTATGAGACTTCTACGTTGCTAATCTGGATATCAACTAGACACGAAATGTATGATTGCATAAATACAATAATTAAATATTAGAATCGTTAAGATTAACGACCATTTTAACGAAAATATTCGCATCTGGATTTAGATTAAGTGAAATTACGATTTTTTTTGTAAGCACATTCAGTGCAGGGTTTTTTAATTCTTTATGAGAAATGTTAACCAGTTCTATCAGTAGTATCAAGTTATTTCATGAAAACTAACGTAATCACAGAAAATCATAATCGGTTTTGCTTTCTAGGTTAGGTTCGGCAATGGCTCTTCAACAGTTACACAGTGAAGCGATGACTTTATAACAATATAATCCAAAGGAGACGCGGACATAGCGTCTGCCGCGTATTTGTCAGGGTTGCTGGTATAAATCAAGGGTTCCGCCGGTTTTGCCGGGTTCATCGGCGCGGAAGAGCATAATAAAATTTTGCCCGCCATGGCAGGGGCGGTGACTGTGGTTGCACTCGAGTTGTTCTGGAGGGAGGGTCCTGCCCGAGGGCTATTATGGGGCTTGCAGTGGGTTGCCGTAGGTTTCTATGGGTCGTCATGGGTCTACAGTGGTTCCTAAAGTTCTGGTAGCTGAAGGGGAGCGTGCGATACGAGGGCTTTACCCGTGGGGCGTGGGCACCACTCTGGAAGGCTGTCATTCTATGGCAAACGGCTGGTTACACGATGTGGTTTTTTAAAAAATTTGGTTACATACTTTTTATTTCATATATATATTTTTTGTGTTCAGATTAATTATAACGGTACTATTACACGATGGACTGGAGAATTCACCAAGCTGACGAACGTGAAACAATTTTGAGTGTCTATAATTTAATTTCAAAATTGAAAGCATTAATAATAAAAGAAGCGAGAAAACTTCTATTCCAATACAATGCATAATCAATATACAAGAAACTTGATTACTGAAAAACTCGTAATCGGGTCTCTGACGACTCGTACAATCAATGCAAATAGAAATCAGCAATCGCTCACACGAATTGTCACATGCCTCCCGCTGAACAATATACTTGAAAACATGAAATTCGCTGAAAAAAAGCACGCCCAGCGAATTAGGTCGTATTGATAAAAAAGCTGGACTTCGTCGACGTTTTCTGAATGACGTAATTCAGCGCGCACCGATTCGTCATCCGAGGGGACAAGATGGACAAAGCCATGTTCTCCTCGAATTTTGTTTGTGATCGGTCAACTTTTCTAGACTGCTAAAAAAAGTATTAAAAAAACTCATTTCTACTTACAAAGTTTTTTCATTTTAACGCAAAACTATAGTTCTGAGATATCAATGCTATTGTACAGAATCTTAAACATTTGGGATATGACGAAAAATTGATCCAGTTTATGTGTGACTTTTTCAACGGGATTACATTGTTGAATTGTGATAGCTGTTTCTGATACATTTTGAGCGCAAATATAAATGTAACAATAACATTAATGTCGATCCTGTTATTAAATAGAACGTGCTACGTTTTGATTACAAATAAAAGTATAGCTTATATTAATGATTCCGTTAAATAGGATTAAGAATAATCTACTAATTCATTTAGGACATCATAGAGAGTTTACAGGTTATAATAATTTATACCGTTTATCCAAGAACTGTTATCCTTTATAATTATACCGTCAAATACTTGTATGAAATTTTAAAATGGCATTGGTATATATTCATTATGATATATTTATAACTCGTTGGACTGTATATGTATGTCTTAAAATACCGTTAAAGAATTATCGTTGGATCAAGCATATAGAAATCAAATATAATTAAATCTAAAGTATCCACTTGAACCAAATAAATTTTTTCGTTATTGTCATTATCGTGACTCAGATTAAAAATGTATAAATAACAAATTGCACAATAACAAATTTTTACCGGAACTCTGAACTGAGTCTTTGATCTGCGGATTAGCAGTTGTTGTGACTTTCGGAGACCGAGTAAGATGGATCGGTTGGCCAATAAAGAGAACGAAGTTTGTACCAATTTGAACTGACTGATTTCTATCGTCAATCGATCAGGACATGGACAGCCTTCAGGATTGTTGGGTCTAAGAAGAAACTGCTCTCCTTGTTCTCTATTCAGAGATATGCGAAATTATGGAAGACATTTTGTTAGAGTAAAGGTTTTTGAAAGGCCTAAGACGTGCTTCTTTGGGTCGCCGAGAAATTCAAAACCAGGAAGCAGTTTTGGGAGATAATATTGTAGTAACACAGCCAAAAATAAAGAATTAAATTTGAAATATTTTTTATTCTTTCCAAATTTATTAATTTAATTTTGACAGTGATTGGTTTAGTATTACTTGGAGGAACCTGTAAATAAATACTTGTTGAATGCCAGCAATATTGAACAATATCAATGGACCAACGACGATACGGTAAATCAGTAGATTCGTAACGCTATAGGGTCGTTTAGTCCCGTTCAAGTATAGAAAGCTTAGTCTATATTCGCCCCATATAGAATCCTGTAAACCCCTAGAGTAACGCCGCTTTAAGCACCGATTCGAAAATTTTGAAAAAAAATTTCCGAATTTAAAAAAAATTCTATGAATTGAATTCTATCGATAGTTACAGGATTCTTTAAGATCATCCAATTAAAGTTTGACGAAAGACCGTGAACTATATTGCCACTGAATGGGATTACAGGTTTTTCTGAAATCGATAATTATACATATTTTACCAATGACAAAACGATCCCTTACATACCGATAATATACATCGTACATACCAGTGTTCGCAAAATTGCAATATCTGATTAAAAGTGTCAACTGGAGTCTTCGATGTTTGAATTCAAAGAAGTGCTCTATACAACTTTTATCTGCTGACAATTTTTTTATTGCAATAAATGTTCGTCCAAGTTGCACGAAATGGGAAAGTGACAGTAGCAACGTAGAAAGAATAAGAAAAGGACAAAAAAGGATTGTCGATTCTACAGATCATACACGAAGTGTTCACAAAGGACATTCCCCATGAATGGGTTCGAGTGTCGTCGGTTTATGTACGAGGATCGTTTTGACAGGAGGGGATTGGTCGACGGGTGAGTCGGAGAGGGTACAAGAGGTCAGAGGGTATTCTGCAGTGAGGAAGGCATGCTGCAATGGCATAGGGGTGGCATCGTGAACGAAGGAGAGGTCGAGAGATAGAGGGTGAATTGTTCGCCGCTCCACGTAGGGTAGTTTCGCTCGAAGTGTTACAATAAATCAACGCTGGATCTCGTGCTCCACCCCCACAACCCCTGGATCCCATACATGGCACATGACATAGAATGCTATACGCATTATGCTTACAGTTGACTGTCGCGTATTGTGTTTAAAGTGGCTGCACTTTGGCGGCAATACGTATCAACTCTTCAAAAGTATTTTCGACTTATAAATAATTGTCTCGATTATTAATGTTATCCGAATTTTTCAAAATAAAGTGTACAGAATCATTGGTATTATAACATTAATAATACTCTTGTTTGTCAGAAAAAAAATTTTGAATTTTTAAAATTCAATCGTAACGTTGAAAAATTATAAAAGTCAACCCTTATAGTTATATATCCGTATTACGTACAACATATACAACGATCGATTAAATTAGATCCGCTTTCTCGGTTTAAGGCTATGAAAATTCACCAGCAGCTGTAGAGATTCGAGGGAGGTTAAGGCAGGGGGCGAGAGATCGAAAAGCAGTGGCATCATCCCCCTTGACAATGGGGTGGAATCACGTGGCCGCAGATTAATTCTCAACAAAAGATATCCTCATATCGCAGTGCCTTTCGCAGGCCTCCTAGAATCCACTTCAGCCCACGTTACGGGGGGGTTTCTCTTCGGAACGCCCCAATCCGGGCCCGGAGGTGGGCCCAACCCCAAAATTCGATCCCCTCCGTCAACCCCTACTATATAGGGTACCCTACGAGGACAGCAGAGTGCTGCCAGTAATAATCGAAAAGTCAAAGGTGCCAGTTCGTGAAAGTGTCTCTCACTTGACCTTGCAGTTTCCACGATGCATTTCTTCCGTCCTTGGAACGACGCAAACGGAGAGAGGCCACTGTCTCCAGAAGTCACCAAACCCGGTACCAGGTCCTTATCGGAAATGACGGAACGAAGTATCAGGGAGAAAGTGAAGTGTGAACCTAAGGAGGAAGAAAGTGTTCACGCTTCGACAGTGCCTATAGAAAACGTGAAGAATGTTGTCGAACAGAATTTATTACCTGAGGATAGGATTTCCGAATCGCCAGGAACGTCCTCCCCGTCTTCCAGAACCAGCGAAGACCTGACCGAGAGGAACAATTTGAGTATGTTGAGAAATTTCGTGTACAATACTCGTCCTGATAACGTTGCAACGTCCTCATCAAGTTCCTCAAGTTCCACAAGTTCTTCGCCAAGTGTATTCTCGTACCCATCAGCAAGTCCACGTGCGGAGAGCTCGCAATCGACGTCATACATGCCGCCTTATCAGTTACCAGTGTATCCAACTGAATATCCAGCCAACTTGGCTAATGGAATTGTTCCGATGGCTGGATCGATGGAATTTCCTACAGCATCAAAATTCGCTGAGGCATCGGCTGGATTTGCCGCCGCTTGTGCATCGTCTATGGAATTGCCTACATTTCCGCCGCAGCCTATGTATTATGGAATGCCCAACTTCAACCTGCCTCAACCATCTTACGCTACGATGGAGAGTGCTGTGAATTATATTAATCAACAGGAGGCCGTGGCTAAACAGATAAAGAAACTTCGACCGAAGAAGTTCCGTTGCGAGTACTGCAATGTGGCCTTCAGTAATAATGGGCAACTGAGAGGACACACGCGGATTCATACTGGTTAGCGTAGATCCATTCTTTCGTCATAGTCAGTACATAATTTTATGCTTTTTAATAATACATAAATGCATGTAGGCCTTGATGCTTCACGTATGTTGTCAATTTTCAAATTGCATACAAGCCAATCGTACACCTAGTAGATCCAACTTATACAACGTGTCGAATTGTGTTTAGGTTGTTAAAAAAATTGTTGCAATTTCAAAATTTGAATATTAATCTCAAGAACACAGGATGTAGGATTTTATCGTTTATTAAAATTAATTTGACGTATAGATTAGAATTTGATTTACTTTTACAGGAGAAAGGCCATTCACCTGTAATATCGATAGCTGTGGCAAATCTTTCACCCGCAATGAGGAATTAACCAGACACAAGAGGATCCACACCGGACTACGTCCTCATGCATGTATTTTGTGCGGCAAGAGATTCGGTCGCAAAGATCATTTGAAAAAACACGCGCGAACTCATGAAAATCGGATGCCTTATTATCTACCAGCACCTAATGGTTCAGGAACTTTTGCATTTGGTCATCCTCTCACTGCTGGACCCTTAATGCAACCGTATCTGTTCTCATTGTGATCTCGACATTTCAATCGGACTAGCAAAGCCTCGATATGTCGTAAAAAAGAAGTGACAATGCAACTTATCGTTGTTCTTGTTGAACGATTATTTTTATTGTACTTAATTTTCTTCTTTGAAAATCTGGTAACGTTCGCAGGGCAATTCCGTATCTGTCGAAGGACGATACACATACCAGTCTAATGACGGCCATGAAATATGTGGATAAAGTACTTTTTTCCGTCGCTTTTGTAGAAACTTGTACAAATGTTCATACCAAATATTACGATTGATTGGGAAAAGTGCAATTAATACCTGACGTGCCTAATGTCAGATTGTGAGATATTTCTGTACATAATAATATAGTAACTGACGGATATTTTTTATATATACTCTTATTCATACTTTGAGTACCTATATATGCTTTAGCTTTACATGGGACTTATTTTATATATAAATATTAGCATTAAACGAATGTGTATTTTGTATAGCGTTGTATAGAAAAGAATACAATTTAGATTATCTAAATTGTCGAAAAATTTTGTAAAGATTCTCTGGATATAATTATTGAAGGAATAATAAATTGTTCATATTTATATGTATATAGAATTTTTATCATTGACTTCACTATCCTCGTGCAACCACCCCTTACGTTAATATAATAATAATTAATTGGATAAATAAAGCATAGAAGCCTCCGCACAATCGTACGATGACGGATACTTCAGTTGCGTCAAAATCAGGATAAAGAAGGTATCTATTTATATGTGAAATAAAATTAGTCTTCCCTTCAGGATATCATTTCCGGGTTAACTCTGCAATTTCCGGCGGAAAGTTATAATATCCTGACAAAATTATGCGCACAGCGGTCATAGGCAGGGTGCAGTTCGCGACCACCATTTTCCTCTCGATTGAATCTAAGATGGCGTCACCAGTAATCCCTGCGTAATGTTAAACCAGAGGGTTGTACATCCCCTTGTTCAATTATGCGACATAGGGGTTGCTCCCCATGGCTGTGCTGTATTGGATACCGCAAACCTATTCGTTTTTTTTCCGTGGTCTTACTCTTCCCTATGGGGAAAATCGCGGTCGAGTATTATTGTTATGGTTGATTTTATGATGGTGACTAGACGGGGTAGAATACCTACTCAGGGGGGTCAAATAAAAAATTCACCTCTTAATATCTAGGGCGATTAATATTCCTCTGTCAACGGGGTGCACAACGAATGGCACCGTGAATTGGCGGTCTGTGTTCTGCAAGAAATGTTTTAGTCCACCTAGGATAATTATGCATTTTATCCAAATTGCATCAGCACCACCGTATTTCATATCCTGAACAGTTCAGATAAAAAAATAAGTACTGTACGGATTGATGGATCAAGCGCATATTTTGAAATGTTGAAAAAACGTAAAAATTTTTTAAGAATAAACATCGATAAGGAAGCTCATTTTAGGAATTTTATAGTGAAAAGAAGACAACGTGTACGCCCGGAAATCCTGATACGTGGCTCAGGAACGGCGAGATAAAGTATAGAGATTCTCACACTTAGCTACGGTAGCACTAGGGGTAGCAACCCTGCTGGGACATTCATTTGAGCCTGCTGACACCCTCCTACTGTCCTACAGATATATGACAGCATCCCTCCGGACCTTCTCTGTCCTCTCATCCCCCTTTTGGAGGCTCATTCATGGCGCAGATCACCCTACCTAATACCAGTCACAGCAACTTACTCGGCCACGGTTAAACGATCACTTACTTCAGGATTACACAGCCTTCCTAATCGCGGATTACATTTGCTTTTCGAATTGACAATAACGGATTATGATTTTATCTGTTTTTTTTAAACCATCACTACATACCGGTTATTTACTGTGTATTTTAGACACCCCTCAATATTTTTTTTCGGATATCCATGCTTTGACAGTGAAATTTTTACTTAATAAATTTAATATGGCTGCTCGTATTGAATTTAATTAATTTTATTGAAATGTGCTATTTAATCTATCCTATGAATATAGCCAATTTGGCATGATATCAGTACTCAATTAAATTCCTAAAAGTATCAATGAACAAAATAACTGTATATACAAATATTACCAGGGGTGACAAGTAAACACGTGGATATGAAATTTTCAACGGAATCGTCGTCTGTCAAGGAATCCAAAAATTCTGAACATCTCGCGATGGATCTACCTCGAGGCGTTTGACTCTCGCGCGAATTCAGAAAACTTTTGTCCATGTGCTTTTGAAATTTTTGAAGAATCGAAGGGAAGAACGCCCGGGGTGCGCTGACTGGCTGATATATGGATCTCATGGATACGAGCCTTGCGGGATCCCGTGAGTCTTGCACGTAACCTGAATGAAGGTAGCAGTGGGGTCGACGAGCGATGCTCTATTAGGCCTAAACGCTTTTTAAATGGAACAAACGTCGAGTGTCAAATCTGGCAACAATGGCGTAGGCAAACATTTTGGTACAGTACCACCCGCGGTGTTTGCCACTGGGCAACGATGGGCAAGTGATCGATACTTCTTTTCCTTCGCTGATCCAATTATTAGCTAAGCGTTATGTAAACGGATGTGGAGATCGAATGAGACTCAGGTAGGCCATTGCTTGCTGGATTTTACAAAAGAAATACTTCAAGTATTTTTACTGCTTTTCATGCTTCCATGCAGGATTTTAAAACTTATTGCGACTCGTCGTGTATGGTTCTTTTTTTTATTATAAAAATAAAAGCGTATACTATGCTTATAAAAATTATACTGCTAGGTCATTAATCATGTAGCATTAAGACAGATATTAATATACCAGTTAATTATAATTTCCCGTGTAAATCATACATAACGAAGGATGGAACGATGGAACTACGCTGATATATTGTTAAGTATTTTTAATTGTTAATATAAATATTTTTATTTTACTTGATAAATAGTTTGAATAAATAAAGCCAAAGAAAAACATATATATTGACATTAGAATTTCATGTGCACTATTGTACATGGACTTGTGTCTGTAATGTTGCGCTGTACCATGCGGGTAATAATTCCAGTGAATTATCATGAGCTTGCGCAACTAATAAATCCCATTATTTTCCACTATTTAATTCAAGTTTGTCATTTTCATTAGTTACGTGTATTGTAAATCGGTCGTCCGATTATATTCCCAGCTGGACCATAATTGCAAACAAGATACGTGTTATTCCATCCGTTTGATGCTATATATCTGATAGCACCGCAACCAATCAAGTGCGTATCTGCCCATATCATTTGTGTGTAATGACCAACATCTGGCTCAAACCTGAATTAACAAGCAAGGGAAATGAATATTTAAAATAATATTAAAATCCCCTGCCAATATGACATATAAAAAATCCGGATACGAAAATTAGTGAAAACGGGAAAAAGGATATGTACAGTAATTTCTAAAATGAAATAGAATTTGAAGGAGAATTAAAAAACAAAAATATATAATTCAAGTGTTACGAAAGTACCAGTGCGAAGAGTAACGTTAAATTGACGCAAATAATCTAGACGATAGTGATTCATTGATGAATATGCATTGAGCAATGCACCATGTATCGCATGGTCGCACGTTTCTTTAAAATATCTTCAAAGCTATTGCATACAGCAGAGTCGTTATCATTTCACCGTAATCGCGTTTCAAAGAAATTCCGTGTTTTCTCCTGACATAGTCGTTCATAATATGTTGTCAAAGTTACAAGTTGACTAATACTTTTTTATATTGAAGAAGTAAAATAATTATTTAATAAAATTTACTCACCGATATTTGGAAACATGAGTATTGTTGAACAGTTTAACTTCGTTGTACCACAGGTCTACTAGTCTCGACAATAGGCTTGTTGCGGTTGTTCCTCTGGTAGCTTGAATTGCAACATTTTGCCCGACACGAAATCTATCTTTTGAATGTATATAAGAAACGTAATTCAGTTGGCAATAAAAAAAATATAAAAATTTTCGTAATATTTTGAAAATTGCGTAAAATCAATTTTTTTACAAAAAATTACTCACCTACTATTCTGCAAGTATCATGACCGAAGTTGCATTGATTAGCCCATCTCTGCGCCACTTGTTCTAATTCTTTATCCCATGTCTAAATTAATCAATGAAATTTCTAAAAATATCACGAAAAAGTAATTGAGAAATATATGTATGTATAGTGTACCTACAATATTACGCATATTTGTCGCCGGAGGTTGAGGCCCTGGATGACCCCTAGTTTCCTTACCGGAAGCTATCAGTCGTCGATACTTGTTATGTACATCTACTAGTGCCCTTCGATCACCGTCACTTAGTGAAGCGACTAGAATCTTTCCACAAGAAGATGCCGGAGCTCTGGACTGCCGTACCATGGAACGAAATAAAAGTGTGATAAAAATATAATAAAAAAAAATAATTCACTCCATTCAGCTATCTCGTTAATTACTTCAGGGCTGAAATATTATACAAATTTTGATGCAAAAAATTGAAAGTTTATAAAATATATATAACGCTTACCTTGAAACGACACATTGTATGCGTACCAACTTTACAACCGGTTTCACGGCAATAGTCTTGCGCACTCGTAAAGTCTTGCGACCATCTCAGTGCAATAAGGACACACAGTATGGTGCGAAATTTAAACATTGTTTAATTTGTCCACTTTAAAAACTTTCTCGATAAGCCGCGTGCTCTTGATGCAATTGATTCTCGTACAGTGCGGACATTCACAGGTAACAGGCTATTTATGCACACTCTGTTTCCCACTTCCAATAGAACTTCAAGAGCGTCTTATCAACTTATTTCACATGACACTGAAACTAGCAGCGGAAGTATCAGCCGGTGTAGAAAAGTGATTAAACAGTGAGTACTATCATTTTTTTTTTAAATAATGCGAATATTCTTTTTATATTAATAACGATTTGCCCAATTGATTCATGTCGGATTGAAGTAATGACAAAATTTGAAATACCTTTTAAGCCATCTTGACTTCGCTGTTGCGACGTACGCTGTAATTCTATGATAAAGCATGTAATAGTTCATGAAACGTCCGTGCTTGTTATAATCTATTGCACCTGATAATATAAGCTACATAAATTTACTTTACGGTATAGTAACACTCAGTATATGAACATATTGTGAAAAAATATGTTTTTCAATAGATAAAAATTTTTAAAAATAATTCATAAAGATAGTTTTTAAAGCGGTACGTCTCCTTATTTTAATTGCTACTAATAACATTTTTTTTAAAAGACGCTACGTCTAGTGTTATAACGATAAAATTATGACTATCTGCGTAAACGCAACGCATGTGAATTACGTGTTTTTTTTTTTGGCACAACAACATAAAAGTGTGCTAATTACGTGTTTCGTGAGTTATTTTTCCAGCCATATAATTATTATCAGTGTTTCTTCTGAGATTAATAATACGTCATCAAATCACAGTTTTTATAATTAGATTGTACTTATACATTAAAATCGGGATACTAATAAAATAAAATTATCACAAACACGATGATTATATCAGTTATTAATTAATTTTGTTATATACCATATATTTATACAACATAAAAAGACACGTGTATGAAAACTCAAATAAGGTCCGAACATTCCCAGAAATTTGTCACGTGCAAAATAGAGCCCTGTTACTCGTGTGTAAAATCATGTATTTGTCTGTTATCGTTATTATTACTATATGAAAATATCGATATTTCATCTTCCTAATATCGGACCAAATGTTTACTAAGCTACATTGGTATTACTGTACACATATCGAGATCGACAAAACAATGATTCATCATGTAAAAATAATTTCTTATGAAATCACCTTGATATCATTCGCAGAATATATGCAATTATTGCATTACTGTACATACAAGACAATTAAAACTTGTCATTCGCTAACGAATGAATTGTGTATTAAAACTCATTGAATATTTATAGCTATACATCAAGTCAATGCTATCAGCCGTAAGTCTTAAGTCAAAGTAGTACAATCGTCATTGTTATCAACATTAAGTTCAATGCACCTTGTAACTGAAATGAATGTCCCCCCTTGCATTTTTTACAAAACTCTAATTACCTGCTTGTGCAATGCAGTACAGTGAACTAGAAAATCGAAAATTTAATCGATTTTGAAAATAACTCGCGTTATATAATATTTTGAATATCAAGTAAATAATACCTTGTACAGGTAATATGGAATCAATTGGTTATTGTAATACAAAAATAAATTGTAAAGTCAGTATAAAATATTTTTTTTATTTTTTTTAAATGCCGGAGCTCATCTTTACGGAACCCTAAGGTTTTCACTTTTTTAAAAACTAGTCAAGGCGTATCTTCAGGGATGCGCGAAGAATGGAGACGATCATCACTCGTACCTAATCGCATTATGTTAGCCGAGGCTCGAAATTACGTATAGCTATGGGGTTTGCGTCATCATTATACTCGCGAGTATAATAGCGGAGGACCATAAACGCTTATAAGCCTTACGCATGTATACAATGGCGCAACTTTTGATTGTGCACTTTGCCGGGAAATCGTTTTCTTTTTTGTTCTCCTGCTTCTTTTCATTTTTTCCTTCGTCTCTTTCTCTCTCGCCTCAAAAATGGGCTCGTAGTGGGCGGGTGGCTGTGCGGAAGAATGAATGGACCAGAAAGTCCATTCAACAACGCACCTGACTTTTGGCTTCGGCCGTGAGAACCGCCAGGAGCTTCTCAAACTTTGATAAATTCTCTTCTCTGACCTTGTATGTTGGTAACATTGTATTTGACATACTAATACGTCACATTGGAATTTTGAAACCTGTCCCTCTTAAAGAGTCTTTTTTTTTTGGTAATTCTAACAAAAGTCCGGTACATATGAATATATTTTTTTGTATCTTGTTAATGAGTCTGGCCTTTTTTTCATTAGAAAAGCTGGAAATTATTGGTTATTAGATTTATGAGTGATTTTATACAGTTGGTATTAATAATTGATTGCATCTTTGAAGATCAACTATTCAATCCTATGAAAATGGGTCTATGAAGGTTATCGGTTATTAAGAAAGAAAAAGAAGAAATTCTACGCCCATAGATGTAGGCGCATTACACACTTGTCTAAAACCTGTATTATCTGAAAGTTGGTAGCCGTTCCTATCCAGGTTGACCACTATAGATATCTACATAGGACACGGCTGAATGGATCAATGAGAGCCTGACTTAACAATGGGTTCAAATTGATTTTTTATTTTTTGACGCTTATAGAAATTCGATTTAGCGCAGATAATTGCCGGTTACGTAAAAAAAAGGTGCCGCCTTCGTGGGAAGAAAAGTTCAAGCTTTTCTACTTTTTTCCATTGAAAAACCCGATGCTACGATTCGATCTCATTTCACGTGACGCATTCCAGCATTCCTATTGTAACTGTGGTCCAGTCTCCTTCAATGCACTTTGCTAAATTTTGAACATGATATTTCTAAGACGACTATCTTAGAGGTAAACAAACTTTTTTTTCTATTTACGCTGTTTTATTTTTTTTTATTTTTCTTCTTATCTTTACCCTTCTTCTTCTTCTTCCCCTCATCCTTGTCCTTCGACGTATCTTCCTGATGCGGCTTCGCAGGTGCGACCTTTTCAATAGGTTTGGTTTCTGTTCGCCAGGGTCTCGGCGTCCGAAATTCCAAATCGATATTGGTCTTCTTCTCGCCGTTATCACTCTTTTTTCTGATTCGCAGAAGAAAGATATTAGGATTCTCCTCAAGATCAATGGACCTTGGCATTCTCGGTTTATCGATCTTGTCCTTCTTCTCTTTCTTCTCGTCCTCACGAATAGTTGGAACTGCTGGCGCTGAAGGCGTAACATCCACTTGCGGAAATACTGTCACGGTACGACATCCGACATCATTTTGATCGCATGATCGATTTAATGTTGTATTTTGATTGATCTGTGTCGGATTTGCACTTGCCATTTGAAATACAACGTTATTTCCTTTCTGATTACCCATGAAACGTTTTTCTTCTCCAGCAGGCGTCTTCAATCCTGACAGATTGTTATCGTCGCAATCACACGGAGGATCGAATTCATTCTCTGCTGGATCCTTCTGTATTCTGATAACCATTCGATTGTCATTGATTATTGCTTCGATTTCTTTGTACGGCAGACCAGTATTCACAATTTCGGAAACTACTTTACCGGCCGTGGTATCAGCCACGCCTGGACAAGCATCTTCACAGACTTCATTTGATTCTGGTTGTGTCTGATTTGATGGGAGACAGATACAACCTGGTACTTCGTTGTTAGGCGGCAACATAGATGAGGGATATAATTGTGATAATTCGTATCTAGTATTTGGTACATTACTAATGGGGTACGCTGACAGTGAAGAGCATGGCGGATACAGTGGATTATGTCCCATAGGGGATGAATAATCTGGAAATTCTTTTCGTGACGATATTTGATCAAAAGGTTGACATAATTTTTGAGTTTTTGATAGCAAACAATTTTGGGGAGTTTGAGGTAAATAATTTTGATGTGAATATAATTTTGGCAGTTGTGTAGGAAGGTGAGAAGATTTTATTGGCTCGGAATGAAACATTGATTTTGATGGGCAACCGCACTTGTAAGTGGCAGCAATCATTTTGTTACTTAATTAAATTATTATATATTTGAAATAAATTCTTTTTATTACTTTTCAATACTTGCAGTTCTAGGTAGAAAGTGATACGTCAAATTTGGTTGATTTTGTGAATAAATTTTATGAATGATTTTTAACTGTCTGAAGTTGTACACTGAGTTGACAAACGAATGGACTCTTAGTTTGCTGTGTAAAGCCCACTAATTTTCAAAAAATAAATTCTTATCCCTATTTACGGCTGAATATGCATATTTTCTGATTATCAGTTAAAATTAATTTCGATGCTAATTATTTAAAAAAATTTCAAGTGTATAATAGAAATGCATTCCGCATGGGATCAACGAAGTAAGTGTACACGAATATAACCCTTTAATTTTGTATTTCTTATTTTTTTTAATTGATGCATTTTTTTATTATTTTTGTAATTCCAGATACATGTTCCTGCCCACCTATATCTTTTCCACCCTGTCCGCCGTCCCTGTCGCCGACATTAATTCCAGGCGCGAAATACGTTCATGAAATCGGAGCGGAGATGGTTGGTAATCAGTTAATAATCCGCATGGAAAAAGATAAAAATAAAGGAAAAAAGAAACGCAATCAATGGGAACCGCCATGTGATTGCGATATGGTAGAAATACGAAGATCATCGAAAGAAGGACCAAAAATAGTTAACGGTGGTGACAACAATCAAATTCTATTTAAAATACATTCAAAAAATCATATGGGTTCAAAGGATGACTCCAACTACAAACCCCAGGCAATTGCCTATAAGGTAACTGAATAAATTTTATATAATAATAATTGGCTCTTTGTACTATAGTGGATCAAATATCCATGTCAAATATATTTACTATAATAAAGGTAGGAGCCTGCAGAGGAGGCCAGCAAACCAATGATCAATGCAGAACAATAACAGTGCATCCTCAATTCGGAGGTCCAGGTTCACAGGAAGTGCACAGCGATCACATAAGGGAAGGGAATCACGAAATTTTTCTTCTTCGTATTAAGAAAAAAGGAAACAGCCCTGAACAAAGACAGCAAAACATAGAATTAGAATTAAAAACACCAAAACCACCGACACCACCACCAACGCTTCCAAAACCACCTGCGAAGGAGGAGACGTTGAGAGAGGAAAAATCAGAGACTAAGAATACCCAAAAAAAAGATGAGAAAAAGAAAAAGAAAAAAGAAAAAAAGAAAAAATAATATCCACGCGATAGTAAATAAAAGTCAATATCGTAAGATCCATTAAATTTTTAATAGATGCTAATTAAATAATTGCATATTTTTATTGCACGTTATTTTTTTTCTCAAACTTTCAAGAGCACGCGAAAGGAAGGATGATCTTTATTCTCTACCTGTACTACTTAGTCATTCGCATATTTCGTTCATTCATAAAATCAGCGTACTATGCATATATTCCGTAGGATAGACCCTACTCGACCGAAGTGTAAAAATTGTTTCGTTACGGACGCCTCAATGAGATTCTTTCGCTTTAGCCTCCTGGCCTCTATCCACTTCTGAATGAAGTACCCAGGGTAATGGACGAGGCGGCACGAGTGAATGAGATTCGTGACGATTTGCAAGGATTGATGACGCTTCGGGTCTCGAGAGACCAGCCACTCGATTGTGTGACGTCCTCATCGTCATCGTTTTCATTCTCCCCTCAAGCTACAACCAGCAGACTATAGTTTCACGGTACATTACTGGAAGCTACTCTCTACTTTTCATACAGCAATACAGTGATCTTTCAGTGATCTTGCTACTGATTGTGAAGAATCACAAAAACCTGCTAACCATTCATGTCATGAATTTTCGACGAATCTCACTAGTTACCCGATTTTGGTCAATGACTTTCAAAACGTCTACTACACTTTGACGTGTCAAAGGAGAAAATTGAGAGGAGTGACTTTTTTTATATCTTCTTTTTGGAGGGTATAAATCAAATATTAAGATTGTCATACAGCTTATTAGGCTGCATGGCTATTATTGTGTTAATTTCGTCGTAAGAAGATGAAAGGTTAAAGAAGACTTTATTTTTCTGTTTTATATTTATTTTTGAATTTCTTACTGCCAATTTTGCACCATATAAAAAAATAGCTGGGTCTTGTTGGCAGACTTGCGTGAAATTCGCTCGACTCACGTAACGCATAATGGACCTAGGTCGATTTACAATAAGGGAAGGAAAAATTGTGGCAGGTTTGTGTGTGTATAAGACGAGAATGAAGGAAAGACATAATAAGAGAAAAATGTAGGTAGTTCATAACCGTGAATGACGTGGGAGTTCATAAGAGAGTCTAACGTTCTGTGTGGCCACGATTGGCCACAATGACGACGCCTATAAATTAGACGAGCTCAAAGACGCGCACTCGGTACTTGGAAAATAGCGTGACGCGTGTGATTGAACAGTAGGAAGAACCCCACATATTCATTCAAAAATCCCATAAAGAACTCTGGACATTTTGCGGTTCGTTTCAATGGCGCGACAAGTGACCATACTGTTATAATAAGGACTCCTCGTGTTGAATGAATATAGCGGAGTTTTTACAGTTTGGTTTTGAGTCTGAACTAACAGCATTAAGAAAAAAATCGCAAAATTTATAGTATTCACAAGATATTTTGCCAATTCCGAAATACTTATAAAAAACTGAAATATTAATTAAAAAATTCTCAGTACTTGTTATCTCTATGATTTTTTTCTACGTATGTCCAGATTTAAGAAAGTGTGAATTTTCAAGTTTTCCTAAAATCTCATGTTGCCTAACCATGAGAACCATTCGCTACCATGAAAACGTTACATTCGCCACAAGACGAATGTCCACGTATTCAGTGTCCATTGCCAAGGTTCTATCCGGAATTCTTTGTCACGGCACAAAGTCACCAACCAGAATCGAATTCACCGACTAACATCTTAGTCGCCATTTCATTGTCAGTTATTTCCCATAGCTAAAGAAAATGATCTAAAGAATGATTTTGATCTTTCATGTCGTTTGAAATCCACGAGGAGTATAGCACGTAGTTAATACTAATGTAATAATAAAATTAGTAGATAGTCGAATATTTTTTATTTTCAAAATCCAAATTTTTTCGTATATTTAATAATCCAACTGTATATGCCATGAGGGATCATTAACTTTAATTCGCTATATTAACAAATTTCACTAATATTTTTATGGGGTACGAGACCGTTTTCCATTTCGTCCTCTAGGTGCGCCATACGTGTCATTAATAATACGAAGAGCACAAAAGCTGTAGAAAAATAAATCAGCAGCAAAGTACACCATAGGTGGTAACACACGGTCCCTGAAGGTGGTCTTCCTCTATGGGGGACAATGCCACCGTAACCGCACCACCATGGTGAAATACATTTGCAAACTTCCCGTCAATTATGAATACAAATCCCCCACGTATGCATATACATATACATATACAAAAGTGGGATATTGAACTGTCGTCAGTTCTAGCATTGTTACCATTATTATGATATCACTGCATTCGGTATTACGGACCCTTAATCCAACGGATCAGCCCCTGAAGCAATTCCCTACTAAAGTTACGTAACCGCATTTGATTTTCCAAGAAGAATTATCAATCCAAAAAAAGTTGGCATTTGAAAAATACGAAATTTTTCCAAAATTTTCCAACAGACTTTATGCGTTAAATATATCAGAAAGAAAAGTTAGATAGAAAAATTCTAATTTACGGTTACACCTGCAAGACTATTTATTTTTATATTTTATTCATATTATTGTCACCGTCTTATTTTCAATTATTATTTTTCAATATCTTTTTCCATGAACCAGATCTTTCCCCGTGGCTCCACGGTCTATCATACGGCACTGTCGTACCATAGAATCCCCCAGGACATCGTTCACTACGAGGTCGCACAAGCATCGCTCACAGTCGTCCTTTTTGCTTCTTTCACAAATTTTCTTAACTGTCTTCTGCAGCCAGGAAGATCGTACGGAAGGACTTTTTCGCAAAGGATCACTATGGTTATCAATGTAATAACAAGGTGTCTTATTGTCGTAAGTTGACTTTCTTAAGCATTCTTGAACTTTCACATTTTCAGAACCTTCATTATGACGATGCTTCATATCCCTTTGACTGATCCTTTTCTTATCTGTTTTACGAATTTTACCGTCGCTACTAGATTTCCCACAGGATCTACGACTCCTCGATTTCCTATCAGTATTTTTACTGTTCATTTTCTTGGACGACGCTCTCGTGACCGAGGTACGACCATCTTCTGTAACTTCAGTCGTTGCCGAGCACGTAACCCCACAAGATGTTGATCCTTTCGAAGGACCAATAGGATTATCAAGCTTCTTAGAATCGATCCTAGTTGTTTCTCTGCTACCGATCAGATCGTTGTATTGTTTGAACACTGCATTGTATTCATCGATGCACTTTCGAAATTCGCTCTCGTTAGGGATGCTGTAACAACTAGGATCCTGAAGAGGTGAGAATCTGGAAATAGGTCCTGATGGTACTGTACACGTGCATGGTGCTTTTATCAAAGGACATTGTCTAAGCATATTATGCGATCCCAAGTATCTTTGGTTATTAGACGGGCACGAAAAGTTTTCGGAAAATATATTTAATCCTTGAGGAAGACAGGTGCAAGAATTTTCGGAATTTTCACAAAATCCCATACTGGTCACACCACGATTACGTTTCGGATCTGATGATCCTTTTCTTCTTGTTACGCAAACTCCATGTTGGGATTGTTCTAGCTTTTTATTCTTATTTGTTCTGCTCATACTTCCACGTAGACGAACACCGCGAGGGGATAAACACTGAAACAAGTTTTTATGGTTAGATGAAAGTCTTTTTTTTTTTTACACGATACGCAATCTTATCTTTCTTACAAAGGTACTGGTTATCAATGAGCAAATACATGAGACGAAAGAACTACAGCAACATATGCCAATCCACTCGAGCATTTCTTGCTACGTGACTGCCGTCTCGGTTACTCTCCAGTTTCCGGTCATGCTGATTGCACTTGGGATTTTGTGTGCAATTTTAATTGCGGTGATGTCTTCGCCCGCACGGATATCTCAAATTGTCGGTTTGACAGGTCATTTATACGATAGTCAATTGACTTTTTGACAGCGAGTCTTTTGTGTTTTACGTCACTGGTTTAATTTTAAAATGAAATTTCCTCGTTGAATTTATGATTTTGTGCAATTACGTTTTATACTTGGAAAATAAAACTTTTTAGTAACAATGTTAATACAGACTTACGTAAAGAGTCTTGTGAAGACATTTTTCTAATGATTTATTTAGTTATAATGTTTTTCGTCTGGATGAATTTTCGAATGCTACAGGTGCTTTCCACTCAGTTGGCAGCACGGGAATATCTATATTATTAGATATTTTTGATAACTCTCCTTGTCGAGATAACTTTCCAGAAACATTTTTTGGTTGACTATCCTCAACTACGTTTTGATTTATCGACGGTCTGTCAAATGTAGTTTCATTTTGCTCAGGAATACTATTATTGTTCGTTTGACGTATTTTATTCGAAAATAATCGTCCCAATTGTTTATCACTTGACGACGATCGATTCGAGGGACTTTTTAACTTAGATAATTGTTTAGATAACTTTCTAGGAGACAGCGTATCGACGGTCTTTGTATCTCGAATGAAATCCTCTTGTGGTACAGCAGCAACCGGAAGTGGTTGCTCGAGTGCGACGTCATCCTGGGATGCATATTTATCGGGAGAGGGTTTTTTAATTGCGAAAAATTCGTTTAATTCTCTTTCCAATTGTGAAGAATTTTTAGATTTTCCTTCATCTTCAGTTAATCTAATGGATGTATCTGCAGCTGCTTCGTTAGATGGTACTCCGTCCTCAGGTATTCGTTTAAGAACAATTCTATCTTGAAACAGTCTGTTTGATATGGACTCTGCCACTTTATTCTCGCGTGACATTGATTTCGATGGAAGTACAGTACGAGACATTTGATTTGGCCCAATTTCATTAGATGTCATTAGTTTAGGTTTTGCTTGCAATTCCATTTCTGTACGATGTAACGAAACACGTGGTAGATTTGACGACCGAACGGATTTGGCTTCATTCGTGGAGCTTTCCTCGACTTTACGTGTACTTTCTGCCATCCGAATATTTCTTGGACATTTATCCGATTGCATACAACATATCGTAGATTTCGTATCGTGTAACGGCGATCTTTTGTCTTTTGCCGGTTTAGAAGTTTCTGAATTGTAATTATTTTTGGTACAGGGTACTCCACCAATTATCCAATCCACTTGCCCTGGTAAATGCTTCTGTAGATAATTGTTACGTACTTCAACTAGGGGTGGTATTAGACACTGAAATAATTTAATTAATGTATGGATTATTTTGTTAATTACTAACTTTCTGTATTCTTGTAACTTACTGCAGTTCCGGCAGCCAAACAGCAAACTAATGATAGACACGCACTGCATATACATAGACCAACAATTTCAAACATTGTTTCAAAGTTAAATAACCAACCTTAAAAATTCTCTTGGATAATTACATATTGTGTAGTTAATATATTTTTAGATTAGATTCACATATTTCTTTTTACATTTTTCTTGTTTCACTCATACAATCTTTTCTTTTGGGTTTATGGGTATGAATGTATATTTTTAATTTTGAATTCTATAAGTCATTATCACGTGTTTGCAGAGATATGATAATTAGCATGTGTTCGACTTGAATCTATCTTCTAAATGCAAAATAAAAATTATTTTCGTTTGTCAGGTGGACAAGCAGCATTTTTTTCCTATAGGGATTTTTAAACATTATCATTGTTAGTATCAACCAGATCCAAAAATGAAGGGCATATACAAAATTTTTTTTGCTGTATACGATTGCATGGTTCTGACGGAAATATTGTTTTTTTAACTAAAACAGGATTAAGCACGTATCTAATGTTACATGGACATTCTCCACTTTGGATCCCACAGCAGCCAACACTACAACCACTTTGAAGCTCTATTTGTTTTGCTAATCGTTTCCTTTCCTCGTTTTTCTGTTTTTCGCTTCGAAATTTTCCTGTTTTTATATCAATCAAATGTGGAAGATATACCTAAAGAAGTCTTTTTTTTTTCAAATATTCATTTTTGAATAATGTCACGTACTTACGAGAGTGCTCGTGCATAAACAACATAAACAGGATATAGACGCAATGCATATGCCCAAACCTAGTAGACCCAACATTTTTAAAAATCATGAAATCAATAATTTTATATGAGTAAATTTACGACGTTATAAAACGTTATTCGCTTTTTATTGCAAGCTTGACAATTTCAGTTATATAAAACTTTCCGACTTCTAGTAATTTTTTTAAAACTTCACAAATCATCTGACGGATAAAATTCCATTAAACCTATTCTGCCATTTTTTTTAAATGTCAAATTCTTTCAAGTGAAACAACGATGTCAGCAATAGGCTGCTAAATTGCTTGTAAATACAAAATGCTACAAGCGATCGCAGTTTGCAGCTGCATCTGTGCCTTTTGTCTTTGGTGTGGTTTTATATCCATATGGTAAGTGGAGTTTCATTTTCTTGTATCTATCCCTTTGTCCCATCGAACAGGAACGCGATTACTTTAAAATTGGTACAATTTAATTAAAAAAATTTTAGTTGTCCACGCGTGGTCGACCGAGTAACCAAACTGTCAACGAGTCAATTCAGATGTGCCAAATGTCCAAAAGTGGTGCAGTGTACTGGAATCCCTAATACAAGGATATCCGAAATACGAAGAGTGAATGAGAAAAATAAAAATAAAGGAGACAATATTACGAATAAAGATATTGTTAAAGATACCGATATGAAAAACGATAAAGAAGAACCTGAGCTCCTGTCCGATTACATGGAAAAGATAAATTTCATTTGTGATCCCAAAAACTTGAAATCATCTTCTTTCAATGATCGTAAACATATATTGGGTTCTTATTAATAATATAAATAATAAGTGTCAATGTTACACACCTTTGCTAATAACTTGAGCAGATAATTAGTTACGTGTCTGAAGTATCGAGCAAATAGATTCGATTGTCGTTTTACTTCCAGCAAAGCGTCAGCTGTCAATCATCCAGAAAATTGTTGATATTGAAAATTCATTGGTTCGTGTAACCTGTAATAAATTATCACGTTTTTAGAAAATGGATTGCTTTGATCATTAATAAAAAAAGAAATTAGTCGCCAAGATGATGTTAGAACCGTTATTGGTGTTAACGGTATTAAATTGTTTTTTCATGTTCAGTTCCACGGTGACCACATGTGCTTTGTGGTAAGTTTATCTTACGTCACTTACGTAAACGATACTAAAGCAACTAATCATAGTACATATTTCAATAGGTGGCAGGGCAGAAAGCATCGTTGTTATCATGGCAATGCTGCATTTTCACATTCGCAAATTAAAAAATCAAGGAGTCATTCCTGCATTCCGAAAAAGTCTGTCAGATCACATATTGATAAGATAATCAGTTTTATTGGGACTGATCATTCGACAATGGGGACTAACAAGGCAGGGAAGCAGAGATTCAAAAATATTTCCAAGCACATGGACAAATCGAAAATGAAGAGGGAGTTAGCGAAGCATCATGGGTAACAAAAATTAATTTTTATTTTTCAGCATATTCTATACTGAAATTTTAACAGGGTGTCCAAAACATCGAGTACGAAATGTTTTGTTAAATGTATTAAAGAAGAAGCTAATCAAACAAACAGACTGTTAAGCGATCGCGAACCTAGATCGAAAGTCGTAATGGAAGTGGCGACTGTTCAAAAAGTTCAAATTTATGATAAAGACTTAAACGAACCTGTAGTATCGTCGATGAAAAATGTGTCATCGTACACAGACTTATTTGGGCAGAAGAAATGCTATAAATCTGCACAAAAAACAAGAGCAGCCAAATCGTCGGAAAACATATGAAAAATAATACAATAGGAAAATTCTTATTAGCTATTTCAATCGTTCATAATTCAGTGCATGAAGATTATTCTAATTGTGAAATGATTTAAATTATTATCTCTATAAAGAACAAAATTTGCATCATACTATAATAAAAATACTTTTAGACTATTTCTTTCTATCGGTTTTATTTTTTCGATTACGCAGTGCATCAAGATAACAACTGTTACGATTGAAGTACAGCTGCTTTTCAACGGGTATTACAATAAAATTCGAACTGGGACTTTTCACTGGTACGTTCAGACTATCGTAGTTATATTTACGTGGTATATTAAGAGCACGTGCGAGTTTGATTCGCCACTTTTTTTTATGTATTGCTTTTTTGCACTCGATATATCTTTGAATTTCTCGTTCATCTCCAAAATTTAATTTTGACTTAGACAGTCTGTCACGTATGCAAGAATTGACAGTGACGTTTTCCAATTTTCCACAGAATTTACAATTTCTCGCAATTTGTTTTGCATTCGCACATGTTTCCGTGCGCAGCTTTTCCCAGTACGGTGATTTACAGAATTCCAAATATCGAACAGGTTCTGTATATTGTAAATAATTCTTTAGATTGTTTATTGCATAATCCAAAGCTGTTTTTTGATGTTTTATTTTTTCTGTATCGTTAATTTTTGGCTTATAACGAGGCCAGGATTTTTTCTTGTAGATTTTTAAAGCATCTCCATTTTTATTCCTGATAACAACACTTTGATCCTGTGGAGTAATTTTACGGTCGTAGGCAGAATGTTCATTATGCATATGAAAATTGCAACATTTTTTATTATTAATGGGATAATAAGCGTCCAATTCTTGATTTGCCAAAATTTTGCAAACTTTTGTATTTCGATTGGACCATGAGAAATTATTAAAAAGTTGAGGTCTTAACCAGCCATACTTTAAGCTGATTAATTTTGGAACTTTACACTGTAATAATACATGTAATTAATATATATTATAATTCTACAAATACTACTAATCTACTAATTTGTAATTTTCGTTAAAATGACTCTTACCGTGCCATTAGTAATCATGCAGAAAAAAGCTGAAACACAGGCACTAAAAATACTGATACTTGCCAATTCTAGCATCAGTACCATAATTCTGATAAGTACAAAGATAGAATATATAAAATTGAAAGAATTTGTAAGGCAGCGTTCCGATATACATACTAAAATTTTACGAGGGTTATTCTCTTGTACAAAATCTAACTAGAAAATTCAAGTGTTCGCAAAGAAGTCTAAAATTACTCAATAAATAATAAGGGCTGTTCGGTCTCGCGGATTTACGGTGTTTCGAGCGCTACAGGTGTGTTAAAAAATTATCTGAAAGAACTGAAAAAATCTTTGCGTCTCACTCGAATACATTCAATAAACAAAGACACAACCTGTTCTTAACACAGCCGGCTCATTTTCGAACACATCCATATAGTGCTTCAAAGCACTTTAAACCCGCAAGAGCGAATAGTCCTATCTATTACGTACGGTTATTTAGAATTAATATGAGAACAAAAGATGCAGGTACCTACTGAAAGTGACTACTGACAGGTCAAGCAATTTCGAAATTGACGGAAAATGTTTCACAAGTAAAAAAAAAAAAAATTTGAACAAGTTCAATTTTGTAAAAATTATGTACGAACTCCTTGCGATTTGTATTTGCACATCTTGTCTCTCTTGTATATGTTGTTTCCTTACCGGAGCGTTGGTAACGTTTAACCTCTGTATAAAAAAGACTTTGAATTTCAATTTGAATATTATACTAATTTTTATTATTTATTTCAATTTAAATTTGCAGTGTGTAACGCCGAAAATTATCGATTTTCGACGTGGTTTGACCATTAACAAAGAGGGAAATAATACGTCGCACTTATCTTCTACTCGCTACAACGACCCTACAAGAAATATACCGGGTGGCAATTGTACCGATGAAAAATGTCCTGGAAGAAAATGGGACTGCGCATGCTCAAAAAAAATAATAGTACACACCCTGCCCATTCCGGAAGATCAAGTATGCGGAATAAAGAAAAGGGATGCCTGTGCCTGTCGTCCATTGCAATTGAAATTAAATGATAACTGAACTCATTGTGTCACATGTATATACAACGTCGATTAATTGTTCAACTAGAACGTCTTGCTTGTATAGAACTGAAATTTCATTTTATATCAATTTTCTACCGCAATAAAGTTTTTGTATAGGTTTTGCATGCTTTGATGATATGACAATTTTTATATTTACTACACTTTATTGTAATTATACGAATTCTTAGTTTTTTCATAAATTTCATATATGACTTTTAGGTTTTCACCGGGATGGCAATATTGTTTCTTGTACGACACTCTTCACAAGTACACTTTTCCGTTGTCATTAAATCTCGTGATAGCCGTTCGGGATCTTTAATGACTTGAATGATTTTTTCTTTAGAACAAGTTATGTCAATCTTTTCTTCATCTTGATCGTTGGTATTTATGGTATGTGGACATCGATAACAAACATACTGCATTGATCTGTAGGCATCCATTTTCTTACAGATTCGGGATGTACTGAAGTTTTGTATGGATTGAGAATTTTATTAATGTTTGAGGTTAATCGTTATTTATTATTATTTACGTAATTAATTTACTAGCAATGATACTAACCACATACTGCAAAATGCCATCCAGAGACACGCAACGCAAGCGCAGCTGCATAATGCCAAAGATGCCATTCCTTAGTAACGAGATAAATGCATTTTGTATTTTATAAACTGAATGAATATTTATATTTTTTAGTTTTCTTCGCTTTTTTTTTCATAAATTTTGCAATGCATGAAGGAAACGTAGTGGTATATACTCTTAAATTTAGGTTTTGAATATTTGAAATTTCACAATGGATCTTTCGTCGGATGATGATGTGAAGCTGGCTTTTGTTGGGAATCGAAACAAGTAAATCTCGCGAAATATTGTACAAGAAGTAATGAGTTACGAAAATTTTAATAATTTCCAGTCGATGAAATTATTGAAGTTTCATCGTTGACTTCGTAGTCGGAATTTAAAAAAAATCGTGATCTCAATTTCGTCTTACTAAAAAATGTTCACCAGAATCGCTAGATCTTCTACTAAGCTTTGTATACAACTTATATCGTCTGATCGGTTTTTGAATTTTATAATCAAAATTCAAATGACTTGAATCCTCTTTGTGATCATTATAATACTCTAATGTCTTATCATCTATTGTCGTACTCTGATTTTTGGATTTTTCAACAGTAATCAAATTCGTATCATTTCTTTTATTGGCAGACGAAATGTCAATCTCTACAGGATCTTTTATCTTTGTGATATAATTTCCCGATATGTCCTTTCCATTAAAATGTCTGGGAGAACAGCCATTATCAATTTCTGAATTTCTCTGACATACGCTCATGCTTTTCTGATTTCGTTTATTTTTATATTTATTTAGGGATCGAAAATCGCTGGAATTTCGTGATTTTCGTGAAATATCTTTCGACTTGCGATTATTGAATATTTTTGAAAACTTTTTCTTCAATTTTGGTTTTCGCATACAACACACACTAGAGTCTACCTGTTTGAGATTGTTCATAAATCTTGGACAACTAAAATGTCAAAATAGTAAAAATATGATATAAGTCCAATTAATATTTAAATAATAATTAATTCCATTTCGTACAATACCGATAATAAAATGCACCAGATGCAAGTTATACATGCACTATTACATAATGCAATTCCTTCCACAACCATGACTGTAAGAATTGTATCATTTTGTAAAACTGTAAATTTCGATGATTTTCATTCTCTTTTTTAATAACCAAAAATTGCAGATCCCACTAGTATCATACTGTCATTCATGATACAAACGTCAAGATACAAATTTCCAATGATATGAAACTAACTTCGCAGCCTGTTAAAAGAAATAAAAATTCGCTGCATTCAGCAGAACCTGCCCTAAGACCGCAAACGGATTCGATTGGTCAATCGATTGTAAATTTTGCAAGAGTTACAAATTTGACCAATCAGACGCGTTTGTTCCCTTAGCACTGTATTTGCTGAACACAGCAATTATTACACAAAACAATCAAAAATGTTCGGTAACGATTGTTTAACGAACTCTCGAATTTGCCTAAAAATGGAACGAAAATTTTTGTGCAATAAATTATTTGCAGTATCGTGTTGTTATGCTAGAAATTCTTGCATTATGCAGCTGTGCCTGTGTCGCCTGTCTTTGGTGTGCAAGCACTCTTGAATCGTAAGTTCATAATTACAATGTAACCTATTAAAAAAAAAAAAAAAGTTCTAACACGTACATAAAATTCATACAATTTTTTAATAGTGATAAAAAATCGAAATCACATCGTAAACGTCATAAGAGATTTAATCGTAGTTCAAGTTGTCCAGCAAATAGAAATTCTTCATACAAAAAAAACCCAAAGTCCTGTCAAAATGTATCATGTTCATTGAATACACCATTTGTATGGTAAGACAGAATATTTTGTATTTTTTATATTTTAACTGTAAGTGGTATCCGACTTTCCACTTTTTTTCAGTTGCAAATGCAACAAAAGATCCCGTAAACAATTACGACGTGACCAAAATTGTGACACTGCACGCAGCGCTTCAAATTTCTGCAAATCATATCCAATTGTTTGTTGCTGCTCGGATCCTGGTGCACAAAATACGGTATTCAAAAAATCCACAAAATCATCAACCACATCGTATGCACCGCCACCGACTACCTCATTACCAACAATGTGCAAAAATACTGGCATCGACAGTGCTCTACTTTCTAATCAATGCTCCAAACAGTCACGATCGAGAATGCATGAAGTGAGCAACAATGAACAAACCATGAATTTTTCGCTGAATTCACCAGAGGATATATCTTATAACATTTCACAAGATCCAATACAGCCATTTTTTAAATCACTGGCACCAACCAATGGCGTAGTACCAGAATTTGTACAACGTCCTGTCTATTCTAGGCTTCGATCTCCACGTACTAATTATTACAACTCAATCAAGAGGTAAAATTAAAATATACTATATATCATTTATTATCATTATTTGTTAATTGCATAATATTAATATATTTTTTTATCACGCATCACAAAAGTTGGTCTCCACGTTATGCAAAACCCTCATCGAATTTCTCTACGGCATTTACGTAAGTTATATATGTATATATATATAAATTGGAATAAAAATTTATATAATTAGCAATTATAGACACAGCAAATTCTTCACATTAATATTACTAATTGATTATTAGCGGCGCTCCATCGTACAAGCTTATATGTAAAACGTGCCAATTGGACAAGCACAAGTGCATTTGTGCTAATTTCTGGTGTAATCCGTAAGTTATCATTACAATTGAATGAACTACTTTTAGATATAATCAATAAATATTTTTGCAGAATAATCAGAGCCGGATATCCACAATTTTTTGGATCGAATTTTTCTTTTTCGTCCGATTCTCCAGAATTTCCTACAAAGGGTGCACTCCCCGATCGTGCACCTATCCTTCTGTATCCATGGTCAACTGTTCGTCTCCCACCGACGTCCGATTTGCGTGGAACAAATTTGAAAAATAAAAAATCGCGAAAAATATTATCCTCGGCTTGTAAACGCCAGAAATCAGGAAAGTGAGAGAAACCCGAACGTAAACGATGATCAGTAGTTTTTGTAATACTTCAATAATTTGTACAACTTGCGCAACAGTACTTTACCTCTTATGATTAGAATTTATAATAAACTTTGCATAACGTCAACAAATATAATTTTTTAAGAGGAAAAATTTCTACGACTATACGTCTCAATATATTATTATACACAGAATGCAATTACAAATGGAACACATGCATTGAAAATACGTCGAGCATGGGCAATGATTATCAGCAGAGGACATTTATTTAATTATAATTTCCTTGTTCACCGTTTATTATACAATCCATCATACAAATTACTATGAAACAACACTTATTGAGGTGTACTAAAATAAAAATTGTTACTTAATCATCATACTACGTTTTATGCATCCCCCTATCATACAAACAATCATCGTAGAGGACATTTATTTAATTATAATTTCCTTGTTCACCGTTTATTATACAATCCATCATACAAATTACTATGAAACAACACTTATTGAGGTGTACTAAAATAAAAATTGTTACTTAATCATCATACTACGTTTTATGCATCCCCCTATCATACAAACAATCATCGTAGAGGACATTTATTTAATTATAATTTCCTTGTTCACCGTTTATTATACAATCCATCATACGAATTACTATGAAACAACAGTTATTGAGGTATACTAACATTAAAATTGTTACTTAATCATCATACTACGTTTGTGATCCATCCTACTATCATGAAAACAATCATCATGTACTTGAAGAGTGACGAGTCAACCATGTCCATTAATTTACATTTACCTAACCGTTACGTAATGATATTTTTCCATTGTTTCATCAAATAAAATATAAATTCCAAAAATCTAAAGTAATGCAATAAATTGAATATATTATATCAGATACGCAAATTCTCAATAATCCAATCAGAGATGTAAATTCACATTGAAGTCGATGAATCAACAAAATCGACTTTATCAACAATAAGATATTTTTTTCAAGCAACAAACGTTTCAGCAATTCTTACGTCATTTCAAAAAAATCCATTGGATGACTTTTGTACTTAAAATAATAAAGCAGCACATACCGAAAGTATCTTGATCAATAACCAATACCGATAACAGTCAAAGTACTTTACATCATGTCCGGTGACTTCATATACCTATGCGAGTACCACAAATATGTAACAACGTCTGAGAAAAATAAAATCAAACACTCCTATGTATCTTGGAGCATAAGGTCGGTGTATGTGTATTTACATTGGCTATTGCGAAAATGTCACAGCCAATACACAGTATCTACGGAGAAGGTGGCATACTTATTCTCTAACAGTTCACGCTCGTATTCGCTTACGTCGGCACTCAGTGCGAGTGCATTGCGTCCTTTTCGCATATTTATGGTGGGGACTGAACGTGGGCTTCGAAAGAGACTGTCTCGGAGTAAATATAGTGACTGTAACGTAAGTGTCAGGGATAGACGTATACCCCATCCTCGGAGTCAAAGAAGATATTGAATTTTGCAAAATTTTTTTTCGGAAATAAAATTTGTAAAAAAGTCGATTAACACAATTTTCGTATAAGGTCACATTGATATTTTACACAGTGAGTATTTTGTTAATTTTTTTTAAGTTATTTTATAATTTTATTTTATTTGAGAACATCAAATACTTTTATGAAAATTTCGTATTTTAATACAACTACGTGAGATTTATTTTTTTTTTTAATTTTAAGTCGCTATGCATCAAATGATAATAGAAAGTCAGTGAATGGTTGTAAGTGCATTGCGTACTTTACGTAACAGTGATTGCATTGATTTTTCATTCTTAAACTATCATGTCTGTATTGGTGACTTTTGAGTCCTATCCGAATATCAATCTCTAAGAGGATATTCGTAGGGTATATAAAATTTTGCATTGTACTCATAGTGGTGCATACAAATTTCCAGTCACGTAAATACCGGAGAAACTTCAAAAATGAATAATGAGATATTTGAAAATTGTCAAACGTGAAGAGAACATTTCTCTGTCTACGATATTGCACGAGGCATATCAATTTTTTACTAGTCGCAGGAAATGTCACTCGACGGATTAAAGCAGAGAAAGTCCAATCACAACTTACGTACAGTGAATAGATATTGGGAATAACGAGCCCCTTGAAAAATTATTTGAACGATATAAGTAACTCTGATTGGAAATAGTTAATAACTTGTAAATTTACCTTTAACTAAAAAACAATAGCACCTAGTATTCATGGGTTAAAAAAATTGCCATTTATATCGTCACAAGAATATATTTATTGAAAATTATTGAAAAATAGTGTCTTTGGTGAATACGTATTTCGTATTCAAAAAGCTATATTTAATGTTCGTCAATATTGAAATATATTCCTCACATTTATCTCCAGCGTGTAAACATACTTGGACTTTACACAGAATCTTCGTTCACATTAATTTTCCGGATGTGAATTGCACAACAATCGATATCCTGCGGAACTTTACGTAATAATGGCCATGAAGTGGATAATAACTCAAGCTTCAATGACGTTATTGAAATTAAAAAAAATCCAAGTCATTTACTTGTTTCAGGTAACAATGACTTTGCTCCCGCCTACAGTGGAGCAGCAAAGACTTATAGACGAAGAACTTCACTCAGACCCGGAAGTGACGAAACGAGATATAGCCTCTCTTAGGGAATGGCTTTCCAAACAGCCTCATTTACCCCAGCACATGGGTCCGCAATTTTTTTTTTACCATTCGAAACTTTTTTCTATTCCTTTTTTTTAAGTCTTGTTTTACTGCAGTATCAGGCTCGTTTCAAAAATTTTACTAAAAATTTGATTTGTATTGCTGTAGAATTTTGATACGTGTATTTTACGACGTTGTCTAATATACCTATTTCATAAAATTTCAGATGATGATAGATTAGAAAAATTTCTTTTTGGCTGTAAGAACAGTGTGGAAAGATGCAAACACATGTTGGAAAGATATTTCAGCGCACGAACCGCCTTGCCCGAATTCTTTGCTGCTCGTGATCCACTTTCCAACGATATACAAGAATGCTGTGACGCTGTGTAACGATTGATCGTCTATGATATTACAAAAAATTGCGAAATCCATATTACGATAATATTACGCAATAGAATATATATCTATAATGTAATTTTTCAATTTCTTATTTTTTTTCTCAATTTTAGACAATACTTCCTTTTGCCATCTTTGACAAAAGAGGGTCACCGTGTGACTATTTTACGACTGGCGGACTATGCCTTAGAACGATTTTCTATTCAGGCTATCGCGAGACGCATTTTAATGGTGATGGATACACGTTTGGTCGAAGAAGTATGTTTGTCGAACATTATGATCTTCGATCTGAAGGTAATATACACGAGCACGGAATTTGGTATAGGATAAGATTTAATATTATAAATAATGAATAATATTACATTTGATACAATTTTCAGGGATTCACAGCTGGGCATTTTGCAAAATGTAGTCCGACTCAAAGTATTGTACGACACGCAATGTTGGCAACACAAGACAGTATGCCACTTCGATTGACTAGAGTTCATTACCTCAACGCGCCTGCGTTTATTGGAAATATTTTAGCAATATTTTATCCACTGCTCAAAGAGAAATTGATACAAAAGGTTCATAAAAACGACAAATAATACTTAAGAGAAAAATATAGTCCATCATTACCTTACACTAATCTGCGTCTATTTTTTATAGTTTCGCGTGCACACGGGTGATGGGGAGGAACTTTATCCATATATCGAGAAAGAAATATTGCCTGAGGAGTGGGGTGGAAAGGCAGGATCTTTTAAGGAGCTCAATGGTATAAAATTGATAAGTAATCGATATGAGGAGATCGATAAAAAATTTATTTCATTATAAAATTCTTTTCATTCTAGACGCATGGAGAAATAAAATTGAAAAGAACCGCGACTGGTATCTTCGCGAGGAAAAATTAAGTCGAACGAACGAGAACGCTCGTATGCCACATACGAAATCCAGCATTGCTGTGGAAATCAATGGCATTCAAGGCACATTTAGAAAGTTGAACATCGACTAAAACTTGTATTCGTTACTTTTCTTCCTACTGTACTCATCCAGGCAAGAAGTATTAATGAATTAAATTAAAATTATTATCAGTAATTGTGTAATTATTATTATAAACGTGACACGTGACTGACCGGAATATATAATTGCACTTGACATTATTTTACGATATTACGAAGAAAAAAAGATGAAAAATCTGATTAAATAATTATTTACACTTTCAACATGAATTGCATCTATTTATTACAAACAACGTAATCAGGCATACAGTCATAAGTTGAACATTTTAAACAAATATATTTCCGTATGACATTTTATTTATACTCCAGTATGTCGTCTTATCCAATCACGATTGCTAGAAACTCGAGAATAAACACCTGGTGAACCAGCCCATGCGCAACCGCTACCCCACGAAACGATACCATAAACTTTCTCATAAGCCACCAATGGTCCACCAGAGTCTCCCTATAAATTGGATTAAAAAATTATATCATTAGAATCAACTAATTTTGATCAATTTCGTACATTCGCATAGTTATATATTAACGGTCACAATATTTCGACCCAGACTAAATATTAATGTAAAATTATTACCTGACAAGCATCAACGCCACCGTCAGGGTATCCAGCACACAGCATGTCTTCGGAAAGAGACGACGGATCATACATGCCCTGGCATCGTTCCATAGAGATTTTTGGTACGACAGCCATTTGCAACTGTTCTGGAGTACTGCCCCAAAACTGAAAAAGAAAAGTTTAAATAATTAGAGAATTACATAATACTTGATATACCATTATTATTGTTTGTGTATTAATATTATTTTATTAATATAAACAATTTATATTTCAAAAACTGTTACAATAGTACTTACGGTTAATGTGCCCCATCCAGAAATTTCTGTCATGGTATCATCTTCCAGTAGTTCATCCTGTTCGGGTAATCTGATTGGTTGAGCGACTGCAGAAAATTCGATTGGATGACGAAGCTTGAAAAATATTATAATATTTTAAATTTCAAATTGTTTTATAATACACACAGGTTTAATATACTGCTTAATGCACTGTGTCATAATTATATGTAAATTGCAGATAATTAGTAATCATGCCATTGGATTGCGTTGCAATGCATGTCATTTATTTTTAATGTACCAGTACCTTAATCAAGCCAATGTCATTGGAATATCTAGATGGTGATGTGTATCGTTCATGAACGACGACAGAATCAACTTCGTGGATAATACCACCAGATGTCCTCATCGAGGAACCAATTCTGACCGTGTAGACGGAAACGTCTCTGCGAACGAAATAATTATTTGATTTTGCAAAAGTTGTATCTAGAAAAGTATGATAAATATATCTAAACCTTTGAATGCAGTGAGCGGCTGTAAGAATCCAGTAATCGTTGATTATACTTCCGCCACAATTATGCCTGCCGCTAAGCAACACGGAAACCTACGATGGAAATTTTCATATTAACGTTAGATTATAAAAATGTCAGAGAATGAATAATTAATCAGTTAATTAATTAATTAATTAATTAAAAGTTTTTTAAAGTACAAATCACTTCCTTAATAAATATTATGTAAGTCTCACCTGAAACGGTTTTTTATCAATAGTGGTATCTTGTCCACCCACGATTCGCGGCGGAACCGCACCTGCTAAAACTGTATAAAATATATAATGAAATAGAATAGATCTGATGCGTTGGTTACTTGATGAATGACAATTGATACAACTTGTTTATAGAAACAATTAAAGTCAATTTTTTCACTTACCGTGGGCCGTCGCAAATATTGCAAAGACGCTCAGTGCTAACATGGTGAACAAGTTTTTAGTGGACAGAACGAATTTTCCAAAATGAATCTTTTATATATCCTACCGAAATCGTTATCTGCGTTGATCAATGTGATTTTGTCGTAAGACATATTGATAAATCAGTTCAGAGCTAAGACAGCTCTGTTCATTAACCTATAATTACGATGTCATCAAATCCATTTTAAATGCGATTAAAATGTAATCAAAATGAGCCATGGACTCATGTTAATCCTATGATTCTTATTAGATAAATGGTTATGTACAGCATTGATATAAAAAATTAAAAATATAATCGTTATCAGGAAATATATAATATTAAGAGGATGAAATATATTACAATGGTAAATAGGTAACATTTCCATATTTGATTTGTATTGTTTCCAATAGGTAACATGGTATAGGTAACATACTGTATGACATTTTTTATTTTTTTCATAACAATAAACTGCACTCTTACTTTTACCAAGAATGCAATAAAATACATAAATGATAAACGCATTATACGTTAAGATAAAAATGAAATGTGTATTCTGAAAAAACAAATTGAAAAGAATATTCAAATTGTATGAAATTTTATGTAACAATAAACAAAATTTTACTTATTTCTTACTAGTGAGAATCTCAAGTTTTGTATTACCGAAATTTCTTAAATTTCAGACAGATAATACAAAAGATTGTTTGATATTAAGCCAGTGTCATGGATAACAAGTAATCTCTTAAGTTTTTAACGGATTTTGTTACCGTACAATGATGGATTATCATTAATCAAGATTAAAATAACTATCATAATGATATTATCATTGCAAGAAATGATTGTATGTGTACGCAAAGAATTTTTCAAGTCGAATTTGCACAACAGAAAGTACATATAGGTGTTACCTTAGAATGAGTGCTGAAAAGGACAGTAGAATCGTACAGTGCATGCTACGTCCGCTAGATAGCACCACGTGTTCCATCGGTAATTTATATTTTTTTAACCTTGTCATTTCATTATTTTAATAAGTATAACATACATAGACTGTCATATAAGAAGTAGTTTTATGACATTGCAATAACAGTTGCATCAATTCAGTTAGTTCGGTCTGTTGATACGTCAGTTAACGAAAAAATTGAATAAATTATTTGACGGAAAGCTTAGAAAAATAATCAAATCATATAATTTTGCATAATACAACCATCAACATTTAGTAGCAAGTTAAATCAAATGACAATAACCTAAAATTGTAATAATTGCAATGCCATACTGAACACATAATTAAATAATTAAATAATGCAAACGAAGAATTTCGTTAACAGCATTTTGATAATGGAATATGTATTTTATAGGTGATGAAAAATCACATCGAGCTTCAGTTTTAGACTTGAAATTCAAGTTCAGTGATTTGAGTTATCCCATGTCAAACAAAGTCGCAATGCCGGCACTTCTTTCATACTTAAACGGCTTGATGAGATAATGATCCTGACAGATATGCGATACAAGAGGAATGCCTTGGCCGCGGATTATCATAACTATTACGCAACATTGCATCACTGTCGTCTAAAGGATAGCCAACCCTGTGTCCACATAGGCCTTGGCATTCGCCTAATTGCGGTTGACGTAGGTTAGGTAGACGTCGTGCAAAATGACTTTGCGTTAAGCTTACTTTTTATTGTAATGTACAATTGTGCTTGTTAGGCGAAATAAATTTCCATTCATATTCTTAATTACCTCGTGGATTTCAGATACATTTGACTGTGATAAAATTCAATGTAAGAGGGTGGAGTAGCGTGGGATAAATAGTAAAAAAAAAACTGAACAATTTGTTTTTATTCATTGCTTGTATTAGGATTATCATCACTGAGTGCAATTTTTTGGTGAATGGACATACATAGGATGTTCATTGGTATACAGTCACTACCCTACCGCACTATACATGGCAGGGTGGATTGATTTTCCGCTGACTGACGTCACGCAGAATTCAGCATGCGCGAGATGCGAGAAAGACGTGCAAACCGACGGAGCAGCTCCAAATCCTGATTTATCAAACGTTTATTCTTAGTGTTCCGAAAATTCGCTTATATCAGTTCAGAGATGGCGTTCTTCTTACAATGTATTATCTCTGTTAGGTATGTTTATGAAATGTCGAAAAAACAAAAATGCAGATGCCTGAGAGTTTATAAATACGTGCAAATATCAGATGACGTAAGAAAATCAAACTTTAGAAACTTTTCAAATAGAATACTCTGAATATAATTTGCAAAATATAATTTATACAAATGAACTGGCATATCCCGCAAACATTAATGAATTAAGACTTACAATAAACTGCAACGACATACGGAACAGCTTAATAATTAATATATATCGCATCGTTGATCAATATTAGAAAATTTTTTTATAAAGAATGTCCTTTATTATACTATCATCGTATAATAATACAACTTACCTAACTGCACTTAGAGTCATAAACCCTAGAAGCAATCTCATAAAAGTGCACAACCCATAAACTTTCCATACCGTTGAAAAATACCTGATAATCCCATAACTATTTCCAATACTTATCATGGACGATATTTCTTTTTAAACAAGTCCAATACCTTCAATCTCACAAGGGTGCAGCACTCTTATCACAATTTAAATGGTCCCAGATAACCTGCGCCCAGCAACACAAGACTGTACCCAGTGTTATAAAAGCTTCTCTTAATTTCCACGCTCGATACTCGGCATGGTATTAAAGCATAAAACAAGAAAGCGTCGCACAATTTGATAAATTCGTATTCCATGCTTATAATAATGACTGTCCAGAGCAGGCAGCAGCGGAGAAAAGGGAGACACGGCGGTGTGGTCGGGAGTTGGGAGGTCCGTTGGGGTCACAACGGGTTCATTCAGTGGCGTGCTTGCCGGGAACTTGGCTCGAGTCGATTCGAGGTACGGCAAAGCGCTGAGTGAGGGACGAACCCGACAGTCGCTGATCGTCCGCGACCCCGTTCAATCGTGGCGTTCGTGTCGTTGGACACTACTGTTACCCACCCTGTATCGCACACTCGTTCAGTTTCTTCACATCACCATTTAACTGCACTTTACCCGTCCGAACAACTTCCACCTCGCGTCACTCTCTCATGACAGTGTACGTAATTGTCAAAAAACATTTATTTTCGCTACCTTAAACAGCAATCCGTGACTTCACGGACATCCGGTATGTACCCGTGCGCGCACCACTGTCAACCACTCATTTTTATCTGATGTAAGATGAGATGTCGGACTGCCACTGCTAATTCTCGCCGATTCTCGACTTCCTAACCCTATTCGTAAAGGTGGGTGCGCAAAACGGATTTCTATTTTCTTTGTTGCCTCGACGTGTTGATGCCGAGCACTGGCGATCAATCCCGGGTACCTGGACGAAGCCCTGAATATGCTCCACGGGGATGCTTGTGACGTTGCCCGGATTCTTGACTCTTGTTGTTTCTATGGTCCTCATGAATTGCTCTACTACGCAATACTTTGCTCATGGGAGGAATGGGTGCCTGTGTTTTCGACGTGTCACGCTTCGCTGTCACTTGCCTAGTTGCTTTCTGGTCAATGTCAGTGGTCGGCTGTCGCGTGGTGTTCCACGATTATCATCTACGTAAGCATGTCACGTTCCTGCGTTACTATCTGTCTTATATATACCGACGCAATGATGATTTTTCGTCCATCTACGATCGGATTAATACAATTATTTACTACGGTGTGACGCGATTTGAGGTTAATGACAGTGTGGTTAGAATTATGAAACATATTCCTGGAGGTTATTCTAGTGACTGTTCGATGCCTTGGTGTATATGACCTCGAATCTCGGTAAAAGCTTAAAGGGAAATATTGATTAATGACTTTTTTCATTCTATCACATCTTATTAGAATATTTTGACAGATCGAGTTAATTTCAATTTACGCCACAGTATATACGCGTTTTATTCAAACAGACTGATAATGAATTTTTTCGATCGATTCTTTAAAACATTATCGCTCTCTGATCCATGTGGATTTGACGATCGATGATTTATCGCTGTATGAAAAATTAATTTATCAAAATATCATCGATCAGCAATAGATAGGTATAAGATCGTAGATAGATCATGGCGACGATGTGAAAATAAAAATTTTTCATTGTAACATTCTTTATGAGCCGTTTTATTTATATTACTTAGCATCGATCCTAAAGGATATTAAATATTTGATTTTACAAGAAACCGTCGCTGTATCACGTATTTGCTCTTTCGCCTGGTTACTTGCATTATGAAAATTCTCTGAATAATGAACACGTGGGTAATGGATCCGACGGAAGAAAATTACAGCACGCTAGAAACTCATCAGTGTTCCCTTTTTTTTAAAATCAAATAAGTCTATTCAAAAGAGTAGCTATATAGAACTAGCTATATAAATTTTTTTATTTTTTTCTATTCACAAGTAGTTCATAGTACGTACACTGTAGTAAAGAATTTTCTCGTCATCCTGCAATGCGACAACCAAGTGTACAGTCAAATGACTTCGAGTTCCGTTCTCACCATAAAAATACATAGCCGCCTAACAAACCATACCAGTTGCCACTTTCATGCCTTCTCCATGCACGAATTCATACTTCCGTGTTCCATGCATTCCGAGCTGCAGGATCGATTACCTGCCACATAATATATTATATAGGACGACCCGCTATAAATTGAGAATCATGTAAAACTCCGACATATTATATCTGACGCATTTCTCTCAGCAATTCCAATTTCAGTTACGCTATAAAATCTATATTTCGTAATACATTCACGGTATACAAAATCGTCTTGCTCCAATTCACGTGTAGCGTCGTTGGTACAGAAGCCCTTCGTGTACGTGGAGTTGAGTGGAAAAAAAAGGTAACATAAAGAGATGCCACATGAAGGGTTAAAAAAATTTTAAATTAAAAGGATATACCAATTCGTAAATCTTTAACCTCTGTCGTATGTTCGTCGCACATCATCTATTTAGTCCGAGGCTTTAACAGTTTCCGGTGTCTGTTTATGAGGAGTGCACGATTACCGCTGCATCAGCCTCGTCTATTTAGGCCATTGGTTCAAGAGCAGGTCACGTGCGCTATATAGACAGTCAACGGTCCTAGGAACAAAGGGAACGGCGGGACTTCCATGCACGAATTTCCCATATGGATGTATATCGAGTCTGATAAGCGTAAGAATGGTCTTGTTGGTGAATTTATACGTGAGTAAAAGTCTGAAAGAATAATCAACATACGACCTTGGGATACGTCGTTGAAAATGATTTAGACGTTTACGATGCCGTTATTACAGTCCTAAATACTTCTGCTTAATTGAAGCAATGCGACTGCCAATTGATCCTGTTTGCGTCCAAGTGCAGTTGATACTTTTATTTTTTTTTCGAGAAATATTGAATTACGCAGTAATTTAATGCTTTATGAAAAGTGAGAGAGTCGTGTTACAGGTATGATCAGTGACGTCACAGAAGTGACATAGTAATTTCGTAAGTCATTAAAACAGCAAATCATTCGAAGTACTCAATGTTGAGACACTTGCTACAGTAACAATTGTCAAAGTTGTGACAGGTCGGGGATAAAACATATTTGAACAGTTGGAATATCGCGTTATAGTCTATCGTAAAGCAAATGCAGTAACGGAAACGGATTTGAAAGCTTTGCGACGAAAGATAAAACGTCGCTAGACGTTTCAGACGGAGGGAATTGTACGTTTGACAGTTTGCCGATGACGCGACCTTTGCAAGCACAAAAATCGATAAGCATCATTCGCAAAAGAAATTTCATTCACGATGCTAGAATCATGTCGAGACAATACGACTGTTTGATCGGTACGAGATATTTTCAAATTTTGATATTTTTTTTCATGAAAATATCTCCCTGCGTATTTACACGTCATCGCGAGCACATATTTTGCACGTGTCTCTAACGAAATTGTTTTCCCCTCGAAGTATAACTGTACTGTCACTCATACTAGCATCAGAATGTACACGAAGCAACCAGTAGAAACTTTACTTAAATATTGTACTTAGACTTTACCAACTTGATATCACAGAAGTTTTCCCAGCTGGAGACAAGGAAATTTTTTATATTTTTTTTCGAGCTGACTGACATTGCGAATATCACAATTTCATTTTCCACACGTGACTGCGAAACAGTTACCGATTTTTTGTATCTTCATTATGAGGTGGATTGATATGATTTTATTTGGACTTGATACCTAAATTACTATTTGATCAGGTACTGTAAACTTGTGCTGAGGATTCTTATGAAAATTTTTACACTCTGAATTAATATACTGTATACATTAAGTACTAACCATTAGAAATATGACAGTTGACATAATTCTCTTCTCCATGCCCGATAAAGCTGTTACTCTTTATTTGAATTTACGAATTTACTTACTTTCTTTTCGGCGCGATTGCAGCACACAAAATTGTCCAGATAGTGCACGCTACTTAAGAATGACATGTACTCCTAGTGCACGTGGCCCTCACATTGAGACCTCCGATCGATTTATGCTTATAGCTGAGAAACATGAGGGAAGACTGTGCTAACTTTTCCATTAAAATTATCGAACTGCATTTGACCTCTCGACACGAAAGAACGTCTAACAAATTCCAGTTGACTAAGTCAAAAAGTAATTTCTTGTTCTAAGCTTGTCTGCATAATTTTAAAATAACCCATAACCCTTAACGTTCGTAACTTAATTAGGATTTCTTATAATCAACTTTACCATAATTTGTACGATAACGATTTACAAAATTGTACCTGTTAAAGTCTTTCAATGGTAATATTTCCTTCTTTCCATATATACATATATATTCCTTTAGGTCAGAGATATGGATCGATCGAGCGTCGCGGCGTCGGATCATCGGACGCAATTTCGCGAGTCGATACCCAAGAATGGCGAGATCTTGTAGCTTTGCATAATGGCGATACAGTCTAAAGAATTTTAGGGTCTAGAGAAGATTATATATACGTGCACATGGCCAGGGTTAAGGTGAGCTTAAGGCAGTGGAGGTTCGATTCTAAACATAGACTAGACTCTCGGGGTCAAATCAATAGTCACATGGAATATATATGTACATACATACACATATAATGTTCATAGATCCGGACTACCGTACCAGCATGCCTATAATATTTCTTTATTGATGACCAACAGCGTGGCTTTGTTGGCTCACATAAACGGATTACAAATAGCCATGACTCTTTGTGAAAAGTTTAATACAGGACGTAATCAGCCACGTAGGATTTATGCTGAATTATTATTATGACCGTAATAAATTAATAATGAAAATAAAAGTTGAATTGACACCAAAATTATTTAGAGAGAAAATTTTGTGACGGCCTATTTTAAACGTAGAGTATTCGTGACTCCTATTCGTACGTCTCCTCGATGCGCGTGGTACCGTAGGAAATATTTTTCTTAAAATAAATTATTTCACGTAAACTTTATTTGATGCCTTTTAATTTTTTTTTATCGTAGTAAAGAGATAACAGTAAATATTTTGTTCCATATTTGAAACACTAATTTTATCTGTGATTTATGGTGTGTATCGAAATGTTTTGCGAGTAGTCAAAATGATTGGTTAATCGATTCCAAAAATTGTAAGGTACAGTTAGAGTGTGCAACAAAAAAATCTGACTTTAAAAATCGATATAACTCGGTCGATTTAATAGACTGTAACTATCGCTAATTAAGTGCAAATTAACGTTCAGACACGCGAGTCTTGAATGCTCCCAATATAACCGTCGATTCAAATTACTTAGATTGCAATTTTGATCACTTTCATTTTTTTGCCGTGTATGAAAAATCTTTTTTTTTTCCTTAGTACGAAAACCAATCTTAATTTAAAAATCCATCCGAAGCCCTAAAAAAGCATAGTCAATAAAATGTAACAGTGATTTCCTAGTATTATAATTAAAATAAAGAATCCCATGTTAAAAATACTCGTAAATTCTCATTTTGGCTTAATAAAAATTTTAATTAAGTTAAAACCTCCAAATAGCAAATTTCACAACAGGCTAAGTTTATACCCAACTATAATCACATAACCAAATGTCCATATCACGATAAACCTTTAAAGTATTCTCATTCCACAAGAAAGGACAGCGCCAATCGCGCGGCCGAACCTAAGATCAATAAAAAGGAATGCCGCATCGTCAACTTAACTCGCGAAACCCGTTCTTTCCTCGGATTTAGCAACGGTGTCGAGATGCAAAATTGCTGCAGCAATTATAAACCACACCTAACCATTCATTGCATTCGCGCATGCAATCATTTTGATAATCATCAGGAAAATTATAATTTCCACCAGACACCACGTATTCCATACATATGTGTTTAATATATATCTCAAAGAGATATTATCCTCGATTATTACTTGGTATAAAAAAAAAATGACCAATTACTACATGATATCTGGCCATGAGAATTAATTAGACATACAGAATAACAATGGTGATAACGTAATCATAAAATCCATATATGAAAGCATGGGCTAGTTATATTAAAAAAAAAAAAAAAAAAAAAAAAAAAAAAAAAAAAAAAAAAAAAAAAAAAAAAAAAAAAAAAAAAAAAAAAAAAAAAAAACCCATGATCTTTCCCAACAGATCGAATGCGGTGGATGCTTCAGTTGGAAGCAACAGAAACGTCACGTGCACCAGCAAGGAAATCGAACGAACTGGACCGAGAAAAGGGACATTGGATGAGAAGGGGTGATTGCCGGTGATGGACAATGAGCAACCGCACCAGGAGCTGGTCAAGTGTGTGGTCGTGGGGGACACCGCGGTCGGAAAGACCAGGCTGATCTGCGCCAGAGCTTGCAACAAGCACGTATCCCTTTCGCAGTTACTGACGACGCACGTACCCACAGTCTGGGCTATCGATCAGTACCGAATTTATAAGGACGTAAGTGCACTTGGATATTGGGCAATATCGTATACAGGGTTGGTTACTTTTTACGTGTCTCTCAAAGACATCACAGCGAATAAGATTTGATTGACAAGACGAGTAGTAGGTAAAAAAAATTATTGTCGCACCGACTGAGGCAATATTGATAAGAATTTATAAGTCATAATACTTATTGGATTCATAACCGTTTTTATGAGGAATCGGGTATAGTTTTAGTATTGTATACTGTATATGGTGTTCTTTGGATCTGAAATATGTTATAGGTATATGGTATTTTTGGTACGTTGGACCGACGATAAATACGAATTATTTTTGTATCCCGAGAGACTCGTTGCACGGTAGACTGTTACGACTCACGAAATGCGTTCTTTTATATTTTCTCTTACGGCTACGTTTCTACGCGACTATTCCATGGCTTCATTTGTACCTTTACATTAACTGCTATCTCGTGCTGTTGCACATACAAGCGCACTCGTCCATTGCCATGATACTCTTTTATACTGATAAACCAACATTGGGTTTTATCAACGTAAATGGGATGTCATTGGCGGCCATCGATCTTTGTGAAATCCTAACAGACTTCCATAAAGCCATTTCACGACTGGGATAGAGGTTATGGCATAAAGGCTTTACCCTAAAAGACAATTTAGCTCAGACACGAACCACTGTAAATTGATGATGATCTAAGGTGGGTAATAGTAGGAATCTGTATATCGATTCGTAAGGTGAAATGGGAAAATGAATTTAAAAAAATAATCTATCAGACGGCGGACTGTGAAATCTGATTCAGAAGAATCCATGAATTATCGTTTCGTGAATCCTCGTGTTTACTAATACCTATTTGTAAAAGTCCTATGCTCAATTTTCCATTGAGCTATTTTCATGATGGATCGTTAATATTCAATTCCCTATAAAATCCTTTTGAAACGGAACGGATTTTTGTGTATCTTTGATAAATAAACGAGTGATACGAGAAACGAATGAACGAGCGAACAGACTGGGAGAAATAGATATTTTATATTTCGTTATCAAAGCGAGCTTGAAAAATAGACATAAGAAAGCTTGTTTTAGGAATCTCTTTTATCATCAAAGTTTCATATCTATGCATATATTATACTTTTTTGAATTTGTCAAAGGCAATTCAGGAATTCTTATCTATCCGTAACAAACCAGTAAAACGTTTACGATCGATTTGACATATTTATGGCAAACTTATTCATTCATACATAGAATTTGCAAAACTGTACCTTTGGCGTACCTGTCTAGCTATCTACGTGGTTATTGTCAAAAATGAGATAAGATCGTCCTGAATATTTTTACCGATAACTTCCTCTTATATTTTTTCAGTATTAAAGTGAGAAATATTGCTAAATTAAACGAAACTTGTATCGTCCACTACTAGGGTGCGAAATTTATTAACGCTATACAGATCACTTGTTTACATAAATTCAGTCGCGCATTATTACTCGTTTCTGGCAAACAACTCACTGTCGTGAATGTCGTATGACGAAAACAAAAGTGTACAGAGTAATTATTACCGCCATTATTCACGTCGTCGTGAAAAATATACATTCGTTTGCGAGCTTCTACGACGCAGTCGCATTTCTACTTGGCCGACCAATGAACCTTGAATCGGGCAAAGCACTTTAAGCGACGCGCATTAAGAAGAGAATTTGTCTCCACAAAAAAAAAAATCTGCGGCCACCTTAATGATCGTGTATACTGGCACGATAAAGATATTACAATTAATGAAGCATTTTAGTTGTTAGGCTTTGGCAGCCAGAATTTTTGAAATTCATAGCTTCCAGAGATGAATGCCGAGTCCAGTTTCAGTGACGTTTGTCGACGTTTCGCAAACGTTTCAGTCTACGTTATCAGGACTAGAAAGCTCCGACGCTGAAGTTCCCTTGTTTCGTAGAATCCTCACAAGGAGTCCTCCCTGATGATGCAGACCCGAACGTTTGCGAAACATCGACAAACGTCACTGAGACTAGACACAGCATAACTTCGGTAGCCGTAAATGTTAACAGCGCAAACAACATAATAAATTTCACAGGAAAATTATTTTTTCGAATTAATAAAATTTTTTAGTAAAGTACCTGCAGAATAAAAAGCCGCGTTATAAGATACGTAGAAACTATAAGATTTGCGATAATACTTTATAATACAAATATTTGCGTATTCATCATTACCATAGAACAATCGTATTTAGCTGTTGGCGCTGATGATAATAATGCAATTAAATTCTGATAGCGATTCATGGCTGAAGATTGATTTATCATTTATATACGATATTTGCGATTCATTTATAACGATCATTTTCTTCCTAGGTTTTGGAACGTTCCTGGGAAATCGTGGATAATGTGAATGTCTCGTTACGACTTTGGGACACTTTTGGCGATCACGAAAAAGATCGTCGATTTGCATACGGCAGGTAACGATACCCGACGAGCATTATTACAATGAATTATAAAATCCAAATGAACGCTTTACAACGTAATAAAAAATTGAAGTATAGTATAAATAAGCCTATCATCCGGGCATTTTGAATGAGAAAATTATTTTAAAAAATTTATTACTATTCTACAGCATCATTATATTTTTGTTACAACAGATCAGACGTTGTGCTACTATGCTTCTCCATTACGAATCCCGTATCGCTGCGAAATTGCAAGGCGATGTGGTATCCAGAGATTCGTCGATTTTGTCCCCAAACTCCCGTACTACTTGTGGGTTGCAAAAACGATCTCCGATACATGTATCGAGATGAGACATACCTCAGTTACTTCCGCGACCGCAGTCCTTTTGTAAGGTAGGTCGCCAGCTCGGATGGCATTAAGATAGAACTTTAAGAAATACCTATGTGAATAACGCTTTCGTATACTTTCGTTTCTTACGTCCTCTATCAGACTTTTATCGCTTTCAAGAAATCTCATGATAACGTGATATCGCATCCTGACTGACTGTTGTGCAATTATCGATTTCAATGTACCTGTGACATTAGACATAATTCAACTTTGCACGATCTTGACATATCAGAAAGGTCTATCGAGATGATAAAGTTCACACTGATACCCTACAGTATCATTCACGGACAAAGTCGATCTTAAGTAGAGCTATAAGCTTAACCCCTTTCCAGACTACCTGCTCGATAGAAATTGGCACATAAAGTCTACGACGAAGATAATGTCATTACTAACATCGAAACTTGCATACAAAGTTCAATCATCGAAGTGACACAATTTTCTCCTTATACGTAGACTGCTAGTATAATTTTAATTAAATCAATACCATCCAATCACAGCAAATATAGAGCTTTGCCACGAGTAAGTACAGGGTGCGCTAATTGAAACGTACAATTAATTAAGGGCGACACGGAAGAGTGATTTAGTGATGCCTGATCAGGCAAGAGCAGTAGCAAGAGAGTTGGGAATCTGTTATTACGAAACCAGCGTGTTCACGTATTACGGCGTGAACGAAGTCTTCGAGAATTCCATACGAGCTGCTTTGATAGCGCGCAGACAACAGCGATTCTGGATGACGAATCTGAAAAGGGTACAAAGACCGTTACTTCAGGTATACACATTATACAAGTACGTCGAGAACGAGTAAAGAATTATCATACCTAAATGCACTTTATGGTTTCAGGCTCCGTTCTGTCCACCAAAACCAATTCCGCCTGAAGTCTCTTTGGCGCCGAGCACTTACGAGGAGAACATGAAAGCTTTGTGGACGAGGCCTGTTCATACAGATGTCACTTTAATTGCTGGTAACTGCTCGTTTCCGGCACATCGATGTCTCTTGGCTGCGGCCTCACCGGCGTTTCATCGGCTATTCTCAATGGAGCTGGTTCAGGAACTGACACCTCGTAGCTCCAGCGAATCCAGCATGGTACTGTGTAATCATTAAATATTTGTATTAGATCAAGATCATTAAATTAACTTGATATTAACACCAGGTGAGTACCTTCGGCGAAGCCACAGTCGGCGACTTTAACGACGATACCGAGTGTCTAATTCGCATAGATCAGTGTAAGCCTGCCAAGTGAGTAAATCAGACTGAATACATTGATATACTGAAAAAGAAGTAGGACCCACTTTTTAATGCCGTTCAATATTTTCATCCAGAGTCTGGGAGCAGCTTAAGCGACGTTCGAGCTTTCAGGTGCTACCGACCATGGACAGTCAGAGAAAAGCAGCAGGTGCAATGAGAGAGCTTAATCATCCGGCTTTCCAAAATATTCGTATATCACTGGTGCGTTTGCACTGACTAACTGACAAACTGACAAATTTAATGAATCGTCGTGAAGTATTGAGATGCACTTTTCTTGTTTTTTTTTTACAGACTGAAAATTCACATGGAGTACAACAACCAACGACAATAGTAACGCTTTCGAAGCTGGTGACGCCACAGGCAATGCAGCAATGCTTACAATTCATATACACAGGAAGTCTGGATAAACGTTATCACGATCTCCAAGTACGTATATCCTTATGGGTCAAAGCCAATTAAAAGATAAACAGTATTATTAAATATTCTTTGCGAGCTGTAACGCAACTTTTCATCAAGTAGGTACGTAGGTTACGCAAGAGGTCAAAGGTAGTCACCGCGTTAATGACGTTATAAAAAAATTGACCAGGGAATCTAAATGGCATTTCTTCATCGAGACATCATTCCTTGTCTAATGAACGATTAAGAATTGGATGATCTTGCGATCTAAATGATCTTCGATCCACGTGAAACAGTCGTTTCGCAACGATCAACCTAGTAGTCCCGGATAACGTATTGGCCCGCTCCGTGTAACTAACGCGAATCTATTCTTTCAGACAGCTCCTATCGGGCTTCTACTGGTTAGTACTACATTAATGAATGTTAGATGATATCCATTATACGGCGGTACGTACAATCGTTAATGAAATAGATTCATCTAGTCTCGAGAAGAATTTCCTGTCATTGCCCCTTTAGCCCTGCGAGATCATCACTCATCCGACGAGCATGTTTTGCATTACGAGAGACAGTACTCTATTGGCGAACTCATGATCGTTGCTCATCTAATGTATATCTCTTGATTCTTAATTCGACCATAGGTCATATTCGAAGCAAGAAAGAAAGCAAGAAATGAGTATCGTTCCGACTCGAATTTACATTCCAATTGAGATACCACTGAATGAATGGAAGAATCGATAGGAAATTAATCGAAAGAATTCGAGACGGTTCGAAAGAAGTTATTATTTGTTTATTTAGATCTTACGCGTAGGATCCACATTCGAGAATTCGTAAACGTACCGAATAAAAAATTGAATTTAAAATATATATGTTTATCGGATCTTGAGATTTGGTATGTCTATGGAAATTTTCGAATGCGGTATATATATCGTTCTCATCGACATCCGATCTAGCACCACTTAGGATTCTATAGTCTTATAGACTTGACTACAGTCCTTCACGTTCCCGACTGTGCAATTCTATTTGAATGATGACGTAGGCCATTCTTCGATCTTGTCCACAGGAGATCAGGCAGGCAGCTGAATTTCTCGAGTTGCCACAGCTCTTGATGGTCCTCAGCAGCATTCAGACGAGAGAGCAATTCATCAACAGTGATCTCAATAATCAGTACAAGCAAGTGGTAAGACAGCGACTCGATGACATCTGCTTGGAGCAAGGTAAATTTACGTGCAGGATCGTCCCTTTGATAAATCTGTTGGCCAGTACTGTAACAAGAGAATATTTATGCAATAGGTTTATTCGCTGACGTTATGTTCGAATTGGATGACGGAAGTATGCCAGCGCACAGGGCAATACTCACTGCTCGATGTGACATGATGAAAGCCATGTTCTCTGGGGATTTCCGCGAGAGCAGTGCTAAAGTCGTGAGAATCTTTATCAATATCATTATCGCTCTTACTAAGTTTTATATCAATATCCTTATCTTCGGTTCTTTACAAATGTAGATAGTCTTTCCTGGCGTGAGAGAATACACGTTTCACAAGTTACTGTGTTACCTGTATACCGACGAGGTTCCGGCGATTTCGTCGGCACGCTGTCTGAATCTTCTCGAATTAGCCAACAGACTGTGCTTACCGCGACTTGTGAACTTGGTCGAGAACAGAGTGATCGAGGATCTCGATAGACTTTCGCAAAACGATAGCAACCAGGCGGTAGAAAACTGTCTGAGGTTACTAGAGCCGTGCAAGGTTCGTAGAAAATGAATTTATTGGGCACTGGTCGAATGATAACTGAGATTGAAATTTTTGTTTTGTACAGTTGCACAATGCAGATCAATTAGCCGATTGGTGCATGAATCATCTATGCGTGAATTACAATAAACTATGTAAAATGTCACCGCGCAGCGTGCGGCTTCTGCATCCGGAGAATCAAGAGTACCTGAACGAGCACCGATGGCCGCCAGTCTGGTAAATGGAAACTGATTGTCATTGTTTTTTTATTTTTTTTGACGGAACAAATTTTTTAAATAATTTTGAAAAATCACCTCACCAAGGTATCTCAAGGACTACGACTACTATCAAAAGTGTCTGGCCGAACACGACAGAGAGAACAAACCCACGCTCAAGAGGAATCGGAATCAGTCGGGGTGTCTTTGCTTTTCCGGATCGAGCAAAGCAAGACGAGAAGCTAATTCAGCAACGAACGAGACCCCCGTCGATCGGCCGCTGTTTGATGCTTCGACCGAATCCGGCGAGCCAGTATGACAGGAGCCAAGCGGCTCCAGCCGCTCTGTCAGATTCATTCTGATCCTCCCCGTGCTCATGATATTCATCTGCACTATTTTTACTATTTTGATACTGCTACAAGTTTCTACTTAAATGTCGAATAACAATATAGATGAGAAGCCCCCGGTCTCTCGACGAAGACACGCGTCCGCGTAAAATCGACGTGCCGTCGTTTCGTAAGAGTCGTCGACGGAGAAAGAAAAGTGAAGAAAATTAGGAAGAAAAAAATGAACAACGAACAACAACAAAAAACAGTCTCGTCGCTGCGCTCTCGTTCGAAGGAGAGCTAAACGTCATTAATCTTCTTTTTTATTTTTTTAAATTCGTCATCGTGCACGATCTTTTAAATTTACCAAGAATTCTCGAACGTTACGCTCGAGTAATGTGCCATTTTTAAGATACGATATTATTAGTCAAAGAGGAACTTTGACTCAAGGTCTCTCCAGTCGGAGTTACCACGAATCCACCTCTGCTGCTTGCCGATCAGTTCATTCATAAAATTCGTATCGATGCGTGCCGAGCAAAGTGAGTGAGGTTCTTGAAAATTAATGGAATCTCAAAGCATAAACATTTCTATCCAAATCTTCTTTGATACGCGTAATATGCATTAACGTTCTATGAAAAGACTATACGATGTCCATGCGGTATGCAAAAAAAAAGCTATACTAGAGGAATATCGAATCCATCACCGAGGGATGAATCAAACTTTTTTAAATTTACGTAGTACAAAACATTCCTGATGTCGTGTAGTATTTTTAGATATCCAATATAAACACAGAATTAAGTCATACATATAGCATATAGCATAAATCGCCGTGCCATTAATCACTACGATTATACTCACACGATGCAACTGATGAAATGAACAAAAAGAAAGAGTCGAGTCGTATCTGAAATCAGCATGTGAGAATAAGTCAAAGTTCTTGGCTTCGTTAGCTAATTAGAACCACAGAGTCGTTATACACATATGGTGGACCAAAAGACTAAATATTCTCCCTTCTCGGACGGATCGTTTTCCCATTACGACTCAAGCTCATTTCTAGTATTGACCTCGATCGCCTAATCGAATCGAAGAATCTCTGCGATGGCTCTCCTTTTCGAAGCTCCCAATCGGATACGCGACGATTTTCATTGCAATGGGTAACGAGACGAGCGCTTGGTGACGTAAAGTCAATTTTCATTTTACCAGAACAGACTGGGGCGACAGATGTAAACTTCGAAAGCTCAGAGTCTCGCTTATCTTTTCAATGAAAAATTAATACGGATTCCACGACGAGATAGGTCGCAATCCCAACGTATGTATGTTCACTGAAATATCGATAATAGAAATTATCGATCGCTTCCGGTAGCACCATTTGTCCTGCCTCACATTCACTTTCTTGGGCGTCCTATATTCTAAGATTTCGAAGAAATCAGACGAATTCGGAATTTTGCTGGTACGTAACGTCTTCCGCGTGTCGTGTGTCCGATTTTCGAATCGGTTTGACATTCCGTTATTATAACAGTACGATAACGAGTAAACGATTTTAACGAGTGAACGATTTTCCCATTGCCCTCTGCCCAGACTAGATGATAGAACGAACGAATGATCAGTATTAACGTTACAGCAAGACGTATTTCTATGATAATTACCATTAACCCGGAACCCGGAAAATATACGAATCGGTATCAATTGAAATATCATTTTAATAAAAAACCACTTCTCAGTTCCAAACGAAAAGTGGAAGCGAGTGCTCGTATTTATGAGGAATAGGGGAAAGGGGGAAAGTGCAACAAAGTATAATCGAATAAGTTTAAGCGCGATAGGATATAAGTGAGAATAAAGTACACGTTGATTAAGTGTATCGAGAGAGGTGAGAATCGAGGGAGGAAGCAAAGTTTTCACGGAGGCCGAGTAAACTGTCTCAGAAGAGGAAGTAAAAAAAAAGGTCGGCGAGAAGATCAAGTGAAAATATCCGCATGAAGAGGGAGTCAAAGGTCGTCGTATTTATGAATATAAACGTAGGACTGAGGGAAGTGAGCCATAGGTACTATATAGTTCGTGTATGCGTTAATACGCGATGACGTAATAAGATAAGAATTTACGTGAGAATCCACTGAAGCATCTATAGACGATTCGAAGAGCATCCAATTGGTTTAACGTGTTATCGTGCGTTATAATTCGAACTTGACACGTTATCATTAAGCTGTACGGTGTTAAGGAAAAGCATTAATAATTGGATCTCGCTGGCTTAACACGCTCGCGTCACACGTGTTACGCAGTTTTTTGTCCGTAAAAAAGGAAAAAAAATTAACACAACACAAAAACAATAACACTCCACATTAGTTTACGAGGGAAGAAAAAGGAAATGGATTACGTCACACACTCACGCGCAATACGCACATATACTATATATATATAATATATATGCATATGTACTATATATATATATATATATAATATATATGCAAAATATATACAGGCGCCTGCGCCGTACATAAGGGAGACACTGACACAACGTGTGTTACTGCCTGAAATAATATTTATCTCTGCGTAAAGTATATACTGGTAAGAAGTAAGAGATACGTCCCAGTTATTACGCCACGTCAATTTCGATGTCAATGTTAATAACCTCCATTACTCAGATAACATGTATATTTTCTACGGATATTGGTGGTTAGCGACGTTAAGTTCCTTAGTGATCGCTATTTAAGAACAGGCCTCGGATCTTCCTCGATTTTTTCATGCTGTGGTCTCCGATGGGTGCTATTACGAATTGCGAAGACGAAAAAATCGCAAGATAGGGTAAAAGAAGAGTTCAGTTGGTTTTGGATAAATTGGTAGAGAGTAAATGAATTTTAGCGCGACGAACAGGTGGGGACTGATTTTTACGAAAGTCAAAAATTTCTTGAATGGTTACAAAAGCGCTTCTTGATATCGGACGACATAGAATTGAGATAATAATGTTGCTGTGGACTTTTGCGGAAAAAAAATCAATTTCACCCGGATCCGTATTCCAAGACTGTCTTTGTGGCCGATCGATTTTTTCTTCTATCAAGAAGCGCCATTGTTCCAATACTTGAATTTGCGAAACGCTAAGACTAAGAAGTGTGAGAGACTAATGAAAATAACATATCCACGTTCATTCACAGTCGCCTTTGAGTTTCATTTAATATTTTCAATCGTATCGGTAACGTGGATGCTCTGTGATTCGAAGAAAAATCAACCGATCGAGCCCACTGTTATTTTTGATTTTCGTGTGTCCGAAAATTGTGATAAAATTTAGGCCAATTTGTGGATTAGAGTGAAGGGAGATGAACGGATCGAAGAGAAAGTCAATGATCTGTAAAGGTGATGTAATAAGAGGGGAAGAAAAAAGAGAAAAAAAAAAAAGAACGAAAAGATAAAATTGCAAAACACGATAACGTCAGGTCCCCTTCGTAATGTTATCGACTTATAAATCTACCTAATCATTAACGATATTAAACGAACCGTGTATCTACATGCCTATACCTACGCGTTTCCGAGTCATGAGTTTCGCTGTGAGTCAGCTCAACCCTTCGAACCTTTCATCTCATTGTAACTCCAATGGCTTTAAGTCTGGAATATTTTCAAAGCCAGACTAAGCGAATGAGAGGGGAAAGCAGAAGAGTAAGCCAAGAAATTGCATAAATTTTCAAACAATACGTCATACTATCTCCAGATCCTCTTACACCCGCCATAAGCGACAATCTACAATTTATCATGCGCGTACGTACGAACACTTGTACTTTCGTACTGTCGATTACAACGTCGAACGAGTGATCAGCGAATACGGGATACATTGTATAACTATGGAAAGTCACTCTGGCTCTAATTGTCAGCCCGTTCGTTTTTTTTTTTTTTTTTCAGGGATATTTGCAATAAAAATTAATATGTATATGGCAATCGATTACTTGCAATTCTACAAGCCCACTGAGCTTACAAGCTATCACACTTTGATACACTTTCCTTTTACTTAGCACAATCGAGAGATACAATATATCCATTACATAGGTAAGTATTAATATAATCTATATCGTCACAATACCCACCGAGCATCAGAAACGTAATATTTTTCAAAATTAATATACGACGTAATTTTTAATAAATTTGCGAAAAAAAATTTCTAATCACAATTCCATCGCACGTTCCCTTTCACGAAGAAAGACAATATGATCGAATATCAATATTAGTTCTCTATTTATTTATAATCTCGGCAATTACAGTGTTATAATTCTCATAACCGTTTACGGCTCTTATTTACATACATTTTTCCTTATTGTTATTAATCATCTGTTAACATTTATACTCGACAGCGTATACGTTTACGCATTATGATAATCTTGAAAACTAATAGCTACGTAACACTATTGGAAGGCTTTTCTTCACTGTCCTCCCAATATCCTCGCGTTTCGGGAAGAAACCACGTGACAAACGAGTCCCGCAACAATTCCAATAATTAGGAATCGTTCTAAGGATTTTTTTTTTTTTTTTTTTTGGAACGCATCAAAGGCTATCAAGTGTTGCAGCCCCGTCTAGTCGAGTTATCTATTAAATAATTGTTGTACGGCTCGAAAAAAAGGGAAATATCTGTAACAACCTTTAATCAGCATTCTGTATAGAAATTCCTAGAATCCTTTTAATCAGAGCGATCGCTACGATCTTTCAGTAGACAACACACCGTTTCTCTTAGGTTAGCATCATTTCTCATTTTACCCGTAATTCGAGTCACCGCAATCAATGTACATTCCATTTGACACAATGAATTTGTTTGTGACACTTGTAAAAATTCTATCAAACTCTCAGGACGTTCCGTAACATTTAATGATTTTCTTCTTCTTATTATTTCATCCGACTTTACATCGATTTACATCAATTTTATGAGTGACTTGTCATTTAAACACCGCGACTCTAATTATCGGGCTAATTACACAGCGTTCTGCAAAATCATTGATTTTAACGAACAACGCTAAAATTCTAGCTGACGTTAAAATTAGTCTTGTTCCTGAATTTATTTTTCATTCTTAATATTTTTATTTTACTTTTTTTTTTCGGAACGAGTATTATCTTCTTTAACGTGTCGATCTTAAAATTGTTAATTGAACATTTGAAAGCGCCTATAGCCATTAACATTTATAAAATATTTTATACGTGCTACTAAGCGTAAACGGTTATTGGCATATACCACGTTCCAAAAAAGTCTCAAAGAATACACGTCTAATAATATTAATTTTTTAAAACCGATGAAGTTCTTAATGCGTAAGCACTATATTATGAAATACGAAAGACGTTCGTTAATACTATTTCACTTTACCGCAATCTTTCGAGTATAGCGATTCTTTTTGTAGTTTCTTTTTTTATATATAAGTTTTGCACGCTACGTTCAAAAGCATTATATTTCGCTTACGTTTATCGAAATTGAGGGAAAAAATACAAAAGTTTCATAAAAGATACAATTTCTTCGAATTCGCACAAAAACCTCTTTTAATCAAGTTTAATTAGTCGTAGGACTAACACAGGATGTAGAGAAGAAACTGAATTTGAATGTTTTTTATATATCGACAATTATTTTTGCGTCGATTGATCTAGATGACTGATCATTGGTATAGCAAGAAGTATCTATATACATATATATATATATATAGGATAATTGATCGATCAGATTCACACTACAATTTTGTGAAAAAGAAGTTGGGTATTTGGTCCGAGTATCACAAGGTACCAAGAGATATTTCATTGATATACTGATCGTCCACCAAAGTGACTCCCATCAGCTTTCTGCTGGTTTTCTCAAAAAGAAAAAAAGAAAAAATCCTACGTATGATTTATGCATAGCGCACATTTTCTCTTAATATAATATGAACATGAAATTCGTACGAAGTATGTTTTCTAGTCGTTAGTTACAGCATATCGATATCCTTCCAATGCATCCGAAATGTCGAAAACAAAATTACGAAAAGCGATACTTGTCATTCTCCACTTAATCAATCATTCAGTTTCAACTAAGAAATTCAATCATTAGGTTTCCCGCATTTACGCATACGCTTCGTTTTGTTGTTAATAGCAATCTTATCATTCTGGTCTTATCAGTACCTTTTTGGCTCAATATAATGAAATTTTACTGTTCGAGGCCGTCGGAATTACGAATATTTTCGAGTGTCACATGAGATCTGACATTTTTGTGAAGAAAAAAAAACTTCGTGTGTCACGGAAGATTAGTCCACGTGAATTAGATAATTACAAATAGAAAAATGTCTTCATTATTCAATCTGGACAGATATCTTAGTCTACGTAGATAGATCTTTACCTATTCGTTGCCGATACTCTTGTACTAAAATTTTCAAAAATTTTTATTAATCAAGTCAATCTCGAGCAAAAGTCCTCTACGGATACAACCTTGCTTTATCCACATATGATTTTTAAACATGATCTGTGACAAGTGAAAAGCGGCGAGTGTTAACAAAATGAAATTGAGATAAAATGAATCATAAAGCAATTATATATTGAAGGGTAGATATTCTTGTGCATACTAACTACAAAATTTCCTTGAGGGATTCTTTTGGATCTTGTTTTGCAATTTCCAGATGATTTACTTTTCTTCGTATATTTACGGTCTAACTTTCACAGCTGCTTGCGATATACCGAAAATCCACCACCACATCCCGAACAACCGACTATTCTTGATCCAGACTGAACATTATTATTGGCTTTGTCGACATTCCCTCTATTGAAGAATATGAAGAACAAATTAGATATTTCTTTGATACTTAACGTAATGACAAAGAAAAACAATATCCTGAGTATCCATTAATAGCGATATCTAGAGTAGCTGCCATCGTTGCGAATACTATGATTCAAAAAATACTATAGGCCCATGTGAAACAGTTGTACAATTTTCGCATGAAATTCGTATAAATAAAACAAATTAATCTTGGAAACATCGGGATCAAGTTCACGTAAAACTTAGTATATCGAATTTGTTGTACGTAGATGCCTCGTTAATTATTATCAACGCGAAAGGAACGTCTTAATATCTAACATCCTGATTTGACCGTGTACAAGATCTACCAAACATAAGGAGGAATATAAATTGTTTATAAACAAAAGTAGGATTAATTAAATTAGTCATTTAATTACGTAAAATTAGGCGCGTGACATGTTTCTCGGATCAATTTTTCGAAAAGAAAAAGAATATCGTCCCTCTCGAAATTGAGATTTACGCGAGTTAAGATTAAATAGACTTTTTATACCAAACTGATACAAAGGTGAGACGCAATGAGATTTAACGGCGTGGAGTGGAGGAACGTTTATCTAAAGAATATTCTATTGAATAGAAAATGATTTCTGATAAACTAAAAAGAATCACAGAGACTTCATCGTTCGAGAGCGTATTACGTTGCGCTTATTATTGCTGTCTGTTAATATATTACTTTTATATGAATGAACAACGTCAATAGACTTTATAGCACGATTTAATTGTGAAGTTTATACGCTATTTCAAAATAATCAAAATCTACTGCTCACAATTAGTTCTAAACACTGTACGAGAATATAGAAATTAAAAAATTTTTTTTTATAGTTTCTCATGAGTTTGTACAATGACTGTCAAAAATTTTGTTTTATTTTAATGACATCAGCGAGGCCTATTATGCTTTTATGAATGCTAATGATCAAACGTTCCCATCTATACTAATTAAATAAGACGGTACGTTATGGATCGTCTAAGAGCAAAATATGTTTTCCAGGGGTAATCTTCTTATGGTTTTCAATAAAAACGAGTCCTCTAGATATTTTACTGGTAGATCGACTACAATGTTAGGAAGAGGACTTAACTGACACGAGTGATAATCAAGATAAGACTTGCTAGAAACGATACAGATATTAAATAACGAATGATACAGGTAAAAACAAACGAAAGATCGAAGCATGAATGTATGTATAAATATGTTTATCTACTTGAATCTTGATCGTAAGTGATTAATTAATGAACTTCATTGTTATGCATAAACTATGCATCTTCTCCAAAATGCAATAATAAATCTATTAATGGACAGCCTACAACAGCAGGTGTATAAGTTGTGGAGTACCTCGACGTGTTTTCTCTTTTTATACTTTTAGTATTCTGTAATCTAAAAAAAACTACTTTGAAAAAATGTACAGCAATGATCGTATGAACATATTGCGCGCTATGTTTCTTTCCTTTGAAAATTTAAAATACACCAATAAGTGTATTGTTTAGACGTAAAACCGGCTGACACATAAATATATATTTTTTGAATCGACATCTCGCACCTTTTCCGCTTCATGAGGAATGGATTTACATAGAAACAAAAGAAATGAAAATACAAAAAATCCCACTGGGTATTTTAGAACGCCTGATTATAATGAAAGAAAAAAAAAAGGGATTCTAGCTGAAACGTTCAAGTTGATACCCTTTTATATGTATCCAAAATGTATCTATTCACATTACAAATTAATAATTAATGATCACTGACAAATATTTATAATCGATCAAGAAAGCTCACTAAAAATTTAAATCCATCCCATTACCTTTCTCGCAGATTAGGCACGTAAGGCCGTATAATTGCTTCGTAACGCCACGCGTTACATAATGGAATATCATTTTAAAAAGAAATTCAATAATACATACGCTTCTTTAAGAAATCATATCGCATCCCTCAATGGAACAAAGTCGTATCATCGATACCTTTTCACAGCACTAATACGGATCTTCACTGACCTCGATAATAAAGTCACTGAAACGTGCCGATCGATCGAATCAAAAATAGAAGAAAGAAAAGTATACAAATTTCCCCCTCTATGGACGATTTCTGTTTTTCTCAGCTATTTCGAGTAACTAATCTGACTTCAATTCGGAATCACGCACGCTATCACAGGATGGCACGCACTTGGCACGAGTCTTTGAATTTTCTCCCTCGTCGTCGTTATTATCCTCATTGTTTAAGTCCACCTTCTCGTCTTCATCCTCATCTTCGTCCTCGTCCTCGTCGCTCTCTTCTAAAAGCTTCTTTCGCGCTAATTGAACAGCCTGCCATTCCTGATAGTGACCCTTTCTCTTGGCCTCGAAAGCTTTTCTTTTTTCTAAATCAGAAATAAGTTTATTTAAATATAGCAGAAAAGTAAAAGGTATAAACTATAAGCAAGATAAACAAATATATATTTACACACATATGATAGTACAACTGACCTCTTTCTTCGGGCGTCTCCTCGTCCTCTTCATCGCTCGATTCTTCAAATATTTTCGGTTTATTACTCTTGGCCAACCTTGTGTAATTAAATATCAGTAGTATCTTCACTGATTGCCAATTTATTTATAACGGTATCATTATACAGAATTCATAAATAACTTACTTCGAGGCAATGGTGGTCGAGTCTAATTGATCCTGTTTATTTTCAACACCATCGTAATTATATGGCGTTTTCGGTTCGTCAATTTTCATGTGGCCATAATCCTTATCTGGTGGATGAAGAGTGGCTATAATGTTCATCTCGTCCCATTTAGTTTCCTTATTTGGTCTGCAGTACATTTAATGGAAATCAATCTTTAACCACGCTATATAAATCTGTGTGATCTTATACAGGTATGAATAAAGGTGTGAGAGGTCAGAGATAAGTTTGCAACTACATAAGCATGTATAATTCATAAATGTAGTCGATCCATGAGTTCAACTTGTTTTTTTGACAGATTGCAAATAATGGGGGTTTCAATGAAATTACAGAAATAGTTGTTGATATTGAGGAATAAAGTATCAGTGAAAAACCTTGCGCCTGCATAATTTGTAATAAAAATATTATGCACAGCCATGTGTGATTTGTTAAGATTGCATTGTTTGCAAACTGTCAAAATACTACATTGATCTCGTGGACAGACTGTATCTCTAAATGCAATCTGCATATAAAGCAAATGATAATGGTCGATAATATAGAATGGACTTATGAAAGTAGAATGGAAAATACGATTGTATATAATTTTATTCACATAAATCGTTTGACGGAAAGGAAAAGGAAACGTGATAAATATCCGCAGTATTAAAATGCATCAGGAAATATATTTAAATACAAAGAATGAATTTTATATAGAATACAAAAAATCGAATGCATAATCGGACTTCGGGTATTATCGTATATTTTTGCAAAAATTCGAACACTCGTAATTTTTTAAGAACATTCGAAAATAAGTTTGGCACGCATGCATCGCAAGTAATTACATCTAATTTACTTCATAAATTATCGTTGTTATGATATGATAATGATATATTACAAACTAAACAAATGTCATACTTGTTTAACTAGATATACTTCTTGCAATTTTAGGTATTCTTTGAGCTAAAATATCCTCCGATATTTCAATATCAAGAGTTTCCACATTTTGGTGTGAACTATAATGGCCACAAATCCAATCATGTAGTTCCTATCCCTGTGCAACCTGTCAATATCTATCAACTCCACGCAACGTAAACACAAAAGCTGTTATGGTTTGTCGTTATCGGAGGCTAGCGTAGCCGCTAATACGTTTCCCTACATACATAAAATGAGCATACACGTATATTTATTATGTGCTTTGATTTGCGCCAGGCAATGTAAACAAAAATATAATGAGAATCGTTTGCAATAGCATAAGGAAGTATCTTTTTGAAAATCATCTTTGTGATTACTATAGAAACGTATAGATGTATAGATGACCATGCATTAAAAATATGGAACGATTACAAGATAAAACGTATTTAATATTCATTGTCACATTACTAATAAATATGTAAATAGGTGATTCGTACAATAATCGTGAAATACTTTCCACTAGAGACAACTATAGCAAAACAGCTTGCATCTGCATTCTCTTTCATTCATCAATTGACATTGTCTCTACTTTGCGCAAGCTAGTCCCATTTAACTTCTATTAGTGTGAGACTTTTATTCTTGTGCAATACAATCTCTTGGTCGGTGATTGTCTATAGTGAAGATTATGAGCCAAATTCAAAAATGATACTTTATCATAATGTACTCTAGGTAGTTACAATAAGCAAGCAAATCATTTTTTATGTAATATATGCAGGATTTATTTATGACAAAGTTGAGTTTTGCTGATTGTGTAACAAGTAGTATACTAAACCGAATGTAATAACAATTACTGATATCCAAATAAGTCATGGAACTGTTATCGATTTATGGTTTGCAATAAGTTAAATGGTAATGCAGCAATTAGAACATCATTTTGTATATGGCAATTAGGAGTATTAGATTTATTTGATAACTTTCTATTTCACAGAATTGGTAATACCCTTGTGGAAATCAAATTATAATAAAAACAGTAGGGATGGTGAATAAATTTTTCTCTAAGGAAATATCTAATCCAATTGACCAAGGCCATTCTATTTTTAACATATTTTAAAACATGGTGTGGAAAGGTTAAACCCAGATAAATTATGTGAAGAATTTAAACCCATATTATTAGGGATTAGTTGACCTTTACCATTTTAATTAGCAATTAGTGATTCGATAAGCATATATTGAATACTGTTATACAAAGATATGGATCGCAGTTGGTTAATACAATCGTTTTATGGACTAATAAAACAGAGAAAAATCATATTGCGATACTGATTGATGTGCATAAATAATCCGATCGTAACACAGATGTCTATAACACAATAACTTATATTTGTTCTTCTAATTACGGTAATTTCATTATAAATCAGTGGACAGACAATTATTGTATTATTCACATCTGCCCACATCCAGTTAAGAAGCATGCAGTCACAGATTAAACTACCTAAATAACTATGAAATACTTCAAAGTTAAACCAGAATTCTGATGTAACAATGGTAAAAATCAAATCAAAACATTAATGCTTTTATACAATGTACCACCTGCTCTATTGAAAATCATGCAAATAGAGAAAGCAAAATCGTATACACTTATCTTATTGATTTTAGAGTTAATAATCAAGCATTTTATTCATTTTGTGATGATTTTTAGGTTAGAATCATAATAATTTCGGAACAGAAGATAATAAGTCCTGTGATTGCTCACCTAGGCGCCTCTTGGTTGTCAAAACTACTGGATGTCTTTAAGATTCCTTTAGAAGGTCGCTTTCCCAAATTCTCAGCCATTTTTCATGTGTCTCTCGTCTGCATGCGGTTTTCAATCACATTTGTCGTTTCAAATATATTCAGTCCGTACACGTCGTAACCCTCCGCTTCACCTCGCGAACGAAACAGTGCGTTCACGCTAAATTTTCTGTCTCAAAAGGTGAATAATCCTCTGCGCATAACCACTGCGCATTGGAACAATGGCGTCAACGAGGTTCAAAAGCGGTAAAATGACACTACCGTATCAATAAAGATCATATTAGGGGGCCCGTAAACAAATTCATAATTTCTGTCCTTAATATAAAGGTAAAATAATGGATTTCTTTTTAGTCCCTCTAATATTACTAGTAATATTGCTGTTGGCTGAATTTAAATGACCCAACACACCCATGTATCCTGTGCTACGCGATTCTACTATGTAGAATATGTCTATATATAGCATGTTAATTCCTAAAGTCGACCTGTAGGTACCCAGAAGAATCTGATTTGCATCACACCGTATCCCGTAAGATTCACGACATTGTGTGTAGCACACGACTGTTACACATGATCCCAGGCATAAACGTTCAGTAAACGTTTGCGATTAATTCTCGGCACTGGAAAAATTCCATGATTTAAGAGTCCTATTCGCGACGTATTATTAGCTCATCAGTAACGACTGAGCACAGACGCACGATTGAACACCAACTATCGACCAATGGTACAACACGTCTACAGAAGCCCTATTCTCAAAATTAACAGTGAGTTGACGCAGCTGGTACTTTGTCAATTTCGATAACACTGGCTTCAGTCATTACTGAGCTATAATTCAATCTGCGAGTGTTCGTAATGTCCGATGGTGAGTTCTTATTTATATGAAACCAAATTTTGTAGGATGTTTTAGCTATTTATCTCTGTTTTGAACGTACGTGTGTGTTATATAATTTTGCTAAGTTGAGTGAACAACTCAACAGATTGTAAGCGCAGTCGGTAATTTATCGACACTGAACTGCATTCATTTTTGTTACCGACTAATCTTGAACGTTATCATACAAAAAATTGAATACCAATGACTTCATCGATTATGGCGCATTTTGTAAGTCAGAAAAAAAATTGTAGTACATCAGCGAAGGCTTAGTTCTTATCAAGTATTACAGAAGAATCGTGTAAGTTGTATGAATTTTGGTTTAACTTATAAATCGTCCACAAGTGGAATAATTAATACAATTGACTAGGTTAGTGTCTTTAATAAATAAGGTAAGAATATGCATGCCTTCCAAATACGCCAGCTGTTACATTCCGTATGATAATAGTTATCAGATAGTCTTTTTTTAATATTCTCATACCATTATTTTTCTTTACAATTTCACAAACTACTACGTGCGTTTTCTTGCAGAAAATTGCATCGCAAAATGTGACAACCCCTTGATCGATTTACACAACTTCGTTGAAGTGTTACGGTAAGATTTACGAAGTGAATTTCAGGAGATAGATCTATTTATAACGTGTCTCATGGGAGTCTGTAGGATTGGCAATCGTTCGCCCTCGTCATGTTTTCATTGATCTTAAATTTTCACTTTTCTAACATTTTCTCCTCTCTATCAAGTTTAAAATAACTCGTCCACGACACTTCGTCCCATTTATAGATACACCATAAAACTTCGTCTTAATATCTTCGATTTTTATACCTCTCAATCGACAAACAATTATGGACTCCTTTCTCGCTAAATAAAAAATTCTCAATGGTCTTACACGGACTCGACAATTTCATTGTCTATGTAATAAAAACGATATATTACGAAGAAATATCGTGCGATTATAATACAGAGCAGTAAGCACACACAATCCTTTACCTTTTTAATTCAAAAATAGTCTTTCCAAATAAGTATCTAAAAATAGTATCGTCCATTCTAATTATTAAACTAACAATAAGTTAGCTTTTACAGATCCTATGTGCTATGATAATTACTATATTAATAAAATTATACAAAATTCTAGTTTTAAGCGATTCAATCAAAAAATGTAAAAGATCTCGCACTCCGTGCAACCAACGGAGAAAATTAGGATGTACGATACAAGATTTCAAATCGAGATATAGGGAATTGCGAAACATAAAAATTCTAGAAAGTGTCAAATTCTGTATCATATATATATATATATATATACCGCCACTACTCTCACAGAAGTGGCGCAGTAACATTATCAGAATTTATGAGTTCTGAATTTTCACAGAATCACGCGTTAGCAATATCAGAATTTCAAGCGTTACACATGTTCGTGACACATCATTTTCCCTCTAATACGACCTAATAAACAGCCTAATGTTAAAACATGGTAATAATAATATAGTAAGAAAATAGGCTTGCGTATAAACAGTATCTTTGGATAACTATAAGCTGATGGATTAAGTAGAGTCGATGTTTCATGGTAATCTTGAATTATGTTAGGCTTAACCTTAAATCCGGTCCCCGTGAATATAATGGCGATGCTGTTAATAATGTCGTCAAGTCGAGCCGGTTGATTTACCCGTAAAGTACTGGCTGGCATCATCTTCAGATATATTTGTGTTTCAGTGACAGGATATATAATTACAAATGTAATATATAAACGTATACAATGCAGTAACGTGGATATTATACTCTAAGCTTAGCAAATATCCTTACCTTGAAATTTCACGGTTTTGAAACTGTGCCTATAGAAAATTTCAAGCGGCAAGGTTAACGGGTATACATATTTTGTTAATTGAATTAATTACTGTAGCAGCGCTTATCGTGTTACCCATTTTGAGTTTAGACATTTGTGTAGGAAAAAATTTGACAGGCTAATTGTGATGTAAATTCTTACAAATATTTATTTTAATATTAATTTTTTCTTTCAGAATTTTAAGTGGATTTTTAGGTGATTTTTTTTACTACACAGAAGCTAATTTCAGTTCCTTAACTTATCGTGGCCGAAGAATGTTTTCCGCTTAAAAGATGCGAGAATTCGAGAAGAATTTTAATTATTAGGGAAATTATGGTATATTTAATAAGAGTTACGATGAGGGGAGGGGGCGTGAACTTCTGTTTTTTGATTTTGATTTTTGTACTTCTACTGGGTATACATATGTAGTCATATGTAGTCCTTATGCGTGTTGACGTTCGTTAGAGAATTGACTTACCGCAATTACTTGTAACAGCTGACGGCAAAGTTTCAGGGAAAATTGTTAATTTTACGAAACTTTAAACGCCTGGCAAACTTTCCTTTCTCGCAATTTTAACTTATGTTATTAGAGGCAATAAGTTTTAATTACCTGAATTAACAAATGAGGAACGTTCATTCTGACTGCGTTAACCTCATAGTGTCGCTTTATTTTGTACGGTTTGCACGTTGGCTGATATAATAATTAATCACCGTTCTCTTGTTTCTCATGTTGTTCGTTACCGTCACTCGTTAGAGAAAATTGTGGCGTTGTCATTAACTTCGGTGACTTAAAGCAAAAATGAGTTTTTACATTTTGTAATGATTTTTGCTTAGTATAGAGGATTATTGCGCGCGATTATTTTGAGAAAAATAGATTTGAGGTGCCAAGCAACCAATTGACACAACCGTTTTTCCAAAACCAACCAAATTTTGAATTAATTAGTTCTTTCATAAATCAGTTAGTTAAATCCGAAATATAACGAATCCTTCATAAGTACATCACATTACCTCTAAAACAATTACAATTTTCAGGAGTAAAATAGTCCTATTCGATATCCACCTGTCTAACTTCAAATTCAAATACATTTTTCAAAATCGACCACTTTATTGAAAGAAAAAAAAAAATAGTCGATTAAAACCTCACATGGATTATTTACTGCACGAAATGGAGAACGTAGCTTATATATGTAAATTAAATGACAAAATCAAACTTTATCCTACAATAATTTGCTATTATTATATATTTGATAGTTTGTCAAAATTCCCTATAAAATGATTGTAATTCGCGACACAGAGATTTATTTGATTTATATTCACTTTATAACAATAATAAAATGTTCCCTGTTTGATCCTATCGTATTTTCCAATTGAGATATCAAAGTCGTTTATTTCTTTGTAATTGACATGTATCAATATTTGATGTAAAAAAAAATTTCACTGTCACGTTTCACGCTCGCGTCTCTCTGTAACTTGAATTTCTGTATGATAATAGATAAAAAACTGACAACGAAGAACGTGACCGGTGGCCAACGTTTTTATGTGTCTCTCAGTAAGAGACGTAAATTTAATGGTCGTTCCCTTCGCCGTCGTGGAATCATCCCTTCAAAATTTAATATCCACTAAATCGCAAGGGACGCCAAACGAATGTACACGTATAAGGTCGGTCGATTGTCCCAATTCTAGACGGAAATCGATAGCAGCCCCAGAAAATTTATTTTAAATGTAGGTAGTGATGCGGTCGTACTTGTCATTAAAAACTCTACGGAATTGTCGACATCGTGACGTACAGTAAAAAGAAGACTAGTGAATTTGAAAATAATTAAAAGAAACATTCCAAATTTGGGTATAAATGAAACAAGGGTTATTTTGAATTTCGTAAATTATTCATATTTATTTAATTTACCAGTCTAGATTGCATGATATTATTAAAAATTCTAATTGTCTTCTATCGGTCCACTCCATGACGTCTAATCGAAAAACGTAGCATCTATAAATGAAAAATGAAATTTTATACAACAGTTGGATAAGACACTCTTCCTTATATCTTGTAATCCCATGGGCGAGTGCTGTTGACTCAAATACTTAAACCAAAATTTAGAAAAATCCCAGCACGTTTCTCCTCATATTTTATCTCGTCCCCTAATAAGCTGCGCCGATTCAACAATGTCTACAGGCGTCCTGAAAATATTTGAGGAATAATTAAAGAAGATATTAAAAGGTTCCACAGGTGACAGTCTTCTGGCATTCTTTATTGCACGAGGTAAAATAGCAGGCCTGCTTCTGCTTTTGCTGTACTGCGATACTAGTGAAATATTGGCTTATACAAGGACATTGAAAATATATACGGTCATCATTCACATGGTTTCACGTGGAAGGCCGATACATTAGTTTCAATAAAGAAAGGTAAATTGAAATATATATATATATATTACCTTTGTTAAGTTATAAATATTTAAACTGATCAAGCCTTATTCTTCGCAGGTACTAACAATAAGAATGCACATCCCACTGCAGAGCCAATCTCTAATTGGAATGCGTGCTCAACATTCCCCAATGCTCGGAGCAATTCCTACATGCATACAGATGCGATCAGTAATATTACTGTTATAGCAGATAAATATTCGAACGTGACGTAATAATACTGCAAGCACAGTCAATCGTCTGTAACGTACTCTGGATTAATAATATTGTACTAACACGGAGGATGAATTAATACGTTTAGCTGAATTATGGAAAACAATTTTGCCATTTAAGTAGATGTCATTTACACGAGTTTCTATACAAAGTAGACACAATGTGGTAATTCGATGGAATCATGCTGTGTCTTATCCGAGTCCTTTTTACAATGGCAATATAGTAGCATTATTTCCAAACGCGAATGGAAATGGGGGCTGGCTTTGTTTTCTACGATATTGCAGTCTCCTTTCTCGTTGACCTGATGTAGGTTTAACGTAGGACGTGTGTTTGAATTAACGTCTGGAAATAGCGGTAGGCTTTCACCATGAAATTACCTTAAGAAGTGATACAGCTGACAATTACGTGGGTCGTGGTTCACAGAAATGAAAGTAGGAATTGTAGCAGGGTTTTTGGGTCGAGGGATGGAGCAATAGGGCGAGATCGTCGGTAATAAAGAGAACTCGTTATTTTCTTTTGACTTATCCTGCTATACCGATTATTCACGCAATTCTTTGCTCATTGCGAAACCAGAGACAGTTTTGCGATAAACTTAACGCTCGGTTCTGGCAGGATAATTATCAGGGGTCAGTGATAAAACGTGTCAAAAGTTTTACCATTGACGGTGAACTTCCAGTATTACGAACTTTTTATATTCTTTTATGGCACGATGTAATAATCCAATACGTATGTTAAGAAATATTTCTATTCGCTCTACGGTGACTTGCTTTCTTATCGATTCTTGAAAACGAGGGCTTTCTTTATCGTTTGGCGGTTCTTCAGATGGTTTTCAGTTTCTTTTGAAATGGTAAACCCAAAGGCAGCTTTTATACGTGCTATAGAACTAATGGATCTTGCAATCCCATAGATTTCTCTATGCCTCGTTTGCAGCTATGAAACAGCAAATAGCAATCGATAGCGTCGTGTAAGATTGTGATAGAGATATGGATTGCTTTGGAATTGCTTTATTTTTTTTTTCAGGAAGTTTCTATAGCGAGAAAAAATTACTAGGGTGATATTGCGTGCCGCACGATAATGTGAGAATCTTTTATGAGGTTCGGAACACTGTATCCATGAACAGGAAGGGGAGGACAAGTTGGTATTACTACTACTGGTGCTACTGTATGATACAAGAGATAAATGCGCCAGTCAGATTGAAAATATGAGTAGCAGCAATGGCAATGGCAAACATCATAAATAATCGTTCCAGACAATTACGATGTGGAAAGTCTTCTGGTAGGTATGTCGAGTGGGGTAGATATACCTTGACTTGATGCGTGAATTTTTCTATTTTATGTGTATTTATTTTATTACATTAATAATTGCAGGACACTTGAATGAAGTTATGACACTGTTTACCTCTGTTGAAAGCATCTATGGGTAGCTTACATGAAAATTGATGGTAATGAGAAGATGACGTGAAAATGGGAGATTATGGCATGAACGAGAACGAATATAAAAAACTTTCTCATTCTGATCTTCCCCTCTTTCCTATTGTAACAGATTTTCTTTCTCTCGGCTGCTACGTTTTATGCAAATTATGACCATTTTTTTTTCGCAAAGCGTTAATCTCGAGCCAGGTGAACTTACTTAAATCCACGAAGTTGCCACGTGCCGTCGTAGAATGAGAGACGTCGACCTCATTTGGTCCTCGTTCGCTGAAGGATTATTACGCCTGAATTCATTCGGGAATGAAATGGCATCGATCAATCACCACTTCTTTTTTATCATCCACTTTTTCATCCTAACCCTTGGTGACACAGTAAAACTCAACCTCTGCGAATTTCGAGTCAGCAAGGGACGCAATGGGATGCTTAATCGTATCGATTAGATTTATAATTTCTAACCAACCCTTGATCGAATCATTATAGGATCTTACTTCAACATACTCAAAAAAGATGTGCTCGACAGGCCTCTTCTATTGTCTGTTGTCAAATCAATTAATGTAATCATATCAATATATTCCTTAATGTCAAAAAATTATATTCGTCAATGTAATGCTCTTATGACTTTTTAAAGATTAATCTGTGTTATCCTAATTATCTCGATTACTTATAGAATGAAGAAAATGACTGGGATGTTCTTCTTTCACGCTGAAATATCCACATTCCCTGTATCTATTCAATGGATTGGAGGGGTTCAAGGTTGAAAGTTTCAGGGATTTAGCATTTCAAGGTAGAAAGGGTTGGTATATGTATAGTATAATCAGCTGTGATGATGCACTGTCAGAGAGAGAAAAAATGATGTATGCAATATAACATAGTGCTCAATTTTTGTTTTCCTTTTACAGGGGCAGCAATCGCTATTACCTAAAAGAAATTGCTGATCATCAGCGTTCTAGCCAATTTCTGCTTCTGACGTCTAAACACATAAAATGACCCCAATTTACCACTGATTGACAGCCGATACCTTTTATTGGCATACATATCGTGGCTAAACAATATGCTCTCATCTTCGATCTCCTGATTTCTCAGTCGGCAAATAAACCCACCCTTATATGGTTCTGCGCTATATGCGTATAGAGCCAGTGGTGTTTTCTGTTTGCTATGGGAAAATATTGGCTCATTGTAAGCTCCCACTTCTCTTGACAATCGAGCACTACCCTATTCCACGTTGCCACCCTTTAGGTCCTTGCGACCCTGCTACCCTTACGAGCCTTTTCGACCTTCGCTAATTTCACAAACCCTGGCCTTTAAATTAGCTATCGATACATTATTCTCTGGGACTGAATATTTTCGAAGTGTTTGAGAATTTCTACTGTCTCGAAATTTTCAAGGTGTATCGTGAAAATTGGGTAATTAAACCGTAACTTCGATTTTATTTATCCCTTTCTCTTTCAACTAATTGTTATCTACACTAAGTTTTCAAAATATTCATTATTTTTATAGTTGAATAAATTTTTTTACATAAATGCAATACAAAATTGATTATAATTAGTATGTATAAACAATAGCCATTGTATTCACTATGTTTTATTATATCTGACAAAATCAACATTGCACTTACCCTTGCGTTTTTAATTTATAATACCGCAAACGTCTCTTTTCCGTAATCTCCATGAAACAGTCTCCAAGATCTTGATAGCATTATTTTCGGTCCAGTGCACTAAGAGAAAAGGGAAATACCAGGCCAGAAAGTAATTCCGAGACGAAGTAAATTTACGTCTTGATTTCCTTTTTATTCCGTCAACGTACTTGGCCAACGCAATACGCAATAATAAAAAATACCATTTCCCTCGCTCTCGTTGACGCAACTATTTTATTATTTTTACGTATGTCTCTTTTTTCTTCTATTAATTATATCGTTTGTCTAATGCTGTTTAACCTCACGTATTCTACGCCCATTATCTACGACAGCAGTTTAGCGTCAAGTTTTCCATCTACCTAATGCATAGGCCTTGCACGAGTCGCAACGCTAACTTTTCTCTCAGACGAATAACGAGATTCTTGTGACACGTTAGACTTCGTACTTTAAGCACGTTTTTTTCTCACTAGATCGTTCGTTACATATTTTTCACGAGAAAAATTTACGACTGCTTATTTAATTTTTTGGATTGTCGAATTCAGCGTAGTTTACTGATCGAGGGTATGTTTGTCCACCGTGTCAAAATCTGAAATACATAATTACGAAGAATTTGATTACGTGCCTTTTTTTAACAGTAAATAGTTGCGTGCATTCGTTATTTTTATTTTATTTATCATTATTGTGGTTTATGTCGAGAAATTCAATCACGTGTTATACCGGTACCGGATGAAGTAATAGAATAAAAAAATTTCAGATTTTGATTAGGATTATTATTACTGATTATACCTATATCAAACGGAAGCCCATTGCTAAATATCACCTAACTTTACAAATACGCAATGTAAAAATAATGAAATTATATCGTACGGAACTTATAAAGCCCTCTTGAAAAAAAATAAAACTGATTAATCGTCAGTTTTTCGATAAAACGTAAATTGATAAGAAACGATCTTCAATATTTTTTTGAAATTCGACGATGCGATCAAATTATATAACTACAATATTTGACTGTGAATTTTGACTGAATTTTCGTTTCAGACGCGCGCGTCAGCGTCCGCGTTCAAAATACGCCCGATTTCATTGAACCATTGTTATTCAGAGATCGAGTGTAACGCTCTGAATAGAACGAGAGAGACTGGCGTGACATTTTATAATAAAACAATAGAGAACAGATTAAATAATGGGAATATAAAAAATGTCAATCGTAAACGTGCGTCTAAGGAGAACAGGGTTAAAGGGTGTTTTCTCTGTCACATGACACAGAAAACTCAGACAATTTCCCAAAGTGGTGGAACAGCGAATAAAATATCTCTTAGGAGAAAAAACTGATACGAAAGAAAAAAATTGGCCTTAACACACTCGGGTTCCATAAGAGCTTGAAATACGATTCCTTTTTTATAGTAGCTAAGCGCGGTTTCTATACTGCTGTATATTCTGCTTGACTATAGCTTATTGAGATTAATCGTCATACACGGTACATATATATATCATACATATGCATAAACATGTATTTTATATACTTAGAAAAACAATGAGTACTATCGTGAACGATATATTAATTATTTACAATTTTTGGAATTATTGCTATAATACATTTTTTACACGTCTCGGATGACGGCACGTCGTAAATTTTTTAACGAAGACCATTTGGCCCGAGACTAATATTACACTCTGTACATTCCTTCTGCTTGTTATACGAATTTAATTATTATCATTATACACATTTAGCATCGCAAAGTATCTCTATTGTACATCTAATCAGCGCAAACTAATCCTATTAGTTTAATTACGTGTCCTATACACTTCACAAACGTATTTACAGCGTCAGACGCTTTCCCTTTAAATAGGTGAAGCGTCGCAATAATCACATTTTATATTACGTGTATCAATACATTTATTCGATTCGGCAAGCTACAGACTATTCGTTGTGATCCAAGTGTATAAATCAATCGTATCCCGTACTAATATACTCTCAGGAGCTTAATCACGCAAAGCCGATCGACGAGTACGATATATTACTGTAGGATTTGTTTTTGTGCGAGAAATTCGGTTTTTTGAATTTCATTCAAAATTTTATTTAATTCAATGAGGGATATAAAATAAAGCATAATGTGTGTATACATAGGTATATATGCCAGTGAGTGATTAACTGACAGATCGAATTGATACACACGAGAGGACCCTAAGCAGGAACAATTTTCATAGGGCTTAATTAACTTTTCCCTAATAAATCATTCAACCGTCACAATTGCGTCCGGGTTACCCAGAAATAATTGATTTCTGTTTGAACCAAGTACACGTGGCAGCGACGACCCTGGACCTTCTTTTCGAGACTTGGTCAATTTACAATTTGTCAACCCTTTCGGCTGCGAACAAACGAATGAATTTTCAGATCTACTTTCGCCGAATCTCCCTTTTCCATTATTCCAACCGGGAAGCAGAGATAGTCTGGATGTTCGATCCAGAGTTCCTGAACGTCCCCTTTGCAACCCCTCAATTCTTTTATCACAATCCATCCCCGACTCTCCCCGTGCGTTATCTTGTCTTCCTTCGTCCTGTTCCTTATTTTGATTCATCCCTTGATCTCTTCGCTGACCTACGACACTTGGCATAACATGGAAATCTTGTTTTCCAGAATCCTTGGCTCTCCACGCTCGCTCTTACCACGTTATCCGGCTAGACGAACTGCGAGGGGATCTTCCAGCAACTGGAGCAGCAAGGCAGGGCGCTCTTGAGGGTGTCTTTGAAGGCGTCGCGAAAGTCACGGTTGAAGTATGCATAAATCAAGGGATTTAATGCACTATTGAAGTAGCCTATCCAGAAGAGCAAAGAGATGACGGCGTCGGGAGACGTGCACGTGTCGCCGCATAGGGAGGTTGTGAGATACCTGAAATCATAAGAAAGTAATGTTAACGAGTCATTGAGCATCAGACGTAATATACTTGGCCGCAGCCTCTAAAATGAATTTTCGTCGAGGAAATGGAAAGATGTTAATACAAAAAATAATATTTTAGCCAATAAACGTAAAGAGTCCTTTCTCATCGTGACGTATACGACCACGCCTGACGCGCGCTTTATCACACAATTTCCAAATTACAAAGGAGTACCGGTGGACTCGCTTTTGTCTCTATTTAATTCGACTAAATTATTACGAAGGTGTAGGGAACGAGGAGACTGTCAGGTACAAAAGACAAGGGATGTCAGATCGTGATATGTATTAGGTCGACATACGAGGGTCGGTACAGGAGAGAACTGTTTTATCCACCGTGAAAAAAGTTTCACATATTGTACGCTAAAAGTAACTTACAACCCATAAGGGACTGTATTACCACTTTCATGCAGATTAAATCCAGGTATTCCGGTATTTACGAGTCATTCTACGCCATCCGCCGTTATATCGCGTCGCCAGAGAAAATAACAGTTTTTAAGAGGGACAATGGATGCTGCCAGGCACAGATTTACATTTAGATGACTGAGGATTTTCGCTTCCAAAACTATTAATATCCTTCCACACACGTCGTATTCACATAATCACACGTGCATACTCTGAACACGTTGGAGGATCCTGGAGGTCTCCCCAGAGGATCCTGGACCGATGGCTGTGTGTTAACGTATGAGCCTGGCATACTGGGGGATACGGGAATTAGTAAAACGTTCAGAACTGTCACGGCATACGGCTTCATATTTGTTAAAATTATTACCCACGGGATTGAGGCGTCGCGACGCTCCCGCATCGACGATAGAAATGACTGTAGTGAATAGTGCTTGATATATGCTTAAAACAAATAACGTGTATGTCAATCGCAAGAGAAAATACTCGAGATCATTGATAAAGAGGATAATATCTTTTGTTCTTTTTCTCCTTGGTAACGTCTGCAATCATTTCCATTATCTCAAACAAAGAGAGCCATTATTCCGTGCCGTACAATCCGTTAGACGGATGTGAATCAGGTGCGACCAAAGAGGAAGAGGAAGGTTGAGTCAATCAATCTGAAAGTTCTAGAACGATATCATTCATTCTTGAAGTCGTTCTTGGTATCAAGTTCTGGGTTAATTGTCTACCCATATTCTACCCATCTTGCGTTTTTATTTAATCATAGGGATATTTTTTCTCATTACTATTCTACAGGTTTCAGAGGTAATAATTGAGATTTTATACGCAGCGAACTTTACATTTATAAGAAATTATATACATATTTCAAAGTTATCAAAATCACGTACCATTACCGAAAATGTATTAATTTAACATTAATGATGTTTGCTATGATTATTTTCCGTGACTAAATCACTCAATTTCCACGATATAATATTTGCTAGGTTAGAACTTTCGTGAATGATTGAAGGATCGATTAATCGACCGGAAGTTGCGTTACGAAAGGTTCCTGTCACTTTGCCCCTGTTTGCTTCAGTAATATCGCCCTAAACGCCATTATCTGGTAGTACCGGTAGTACTGTTACCGGTTATGAGATCAGGATATGTAAAATTCCTGAAGACAATTTCCCGAATTTCAGAACTGTTACTCACCATAGAAAAAAGGGTAGCCAACAGAGTAGAAATGCGCCCATAATGATTCCTAAGGTTCTCGCAGCTTTGTGTTCAGCTCTCCAACTCTTTGTCTGTTGACGTATCGTCGTGCCTGAAAACAAAAAAAGTTTACATTTTTAATTATACTGAGTTTCGAATAAAAATGACAATTCGGATTAAAATATTACCTCGGGATATCTATGGCAATACGAAATTCGAATGGGGGTAATAAATTTAGAGATGTAGGATTTTTTTTAGGGTACTATGGTCACGACGTTTGCATCAGGGTTTATATCTTCCACGGGACAATCTCTGCGGATAACATCGGCTACGGTCAAGGACGTCGCAATATCAACGTTCGAGGACAATCATGCGAATGGTTGGTTTATGGATTTGGTTCGAGCCAAGAAAAGCTGGCTAACCTGGTTCCAGATAAAATTTTCCGGAAGATAAATCATCTGAGAATAATATTCTATATCTTTATACGTCGATATTACGTAAATCGAACACAACACTATTACGTCAATCCATTCAAATATTTGTCAAAATCCATTCGATATGCTATATAAGATTTTGTGTCACAATAAGATATACATATGTGATACGATATATCACTATATCTCTGTACAAATTTTCTTCAAACAAAAATTCAAAAAATTTGAGAATAAACTATCTATAGATACATATATGTATATCAATTACAATAACTGCTACGATCTTTGAGGTTAAATCATTTATTTACTCGAGCTTTACAGTCTCGAGTATCACTCGAACGTAACACGTATTAGTGACAAGACTTTCTGTCTCTGCGAGATCTATTTATATTAGCTCGGTCAGTTATTCTAAGTCTATCGAGTTTGTAGAAAGCTCTATCCACGTTATTTCCGGTTCTGTTTTTCTATGTGTCGTAGCTATAGTCAAAGTCATGACGAACGCAGTATAGAACGTTGCGGTAAAACGTAAAGCGGGTTGGCGCTACTATATGTTAACTGTACTAACCTTTATTCGGATTCAGAACAAAGTTTCACTCCCTGGAACGATAGCTTGGAGGTGGATTCGAGTGAAAACGGATCGGTGGTAAAAATAATTCGTGGGACAATGTTACTGGTGGTTCGTCAGTAGTTTATAATTAGGTTTAAAAGTTAAAGCGAGTCGAAAAGTTCCGTGATTTTATTTCAGCATTACATTAATCCAGATGGGTAAATAAAAATATGAAAAATATTATTAACATATTCGTGCGTCATTTGTAATCGATAATCCATATGGAGTCAATCGTTTGAGAATTAGTACATTTGTGCTCATTCAATTCCCTTGGCGTTCAAGGCATATGTTCTAGACTGTAGCTTCAGGCAATTGGTACGTCTAATACTACCTATCCTGCATATTAGATGCTGTCTCTTGGACCCTTAGACACGTGTTTCTATCACAGAAATAGGAATCTATTGGCATTAGTCTCAAGCAAATGTCTACCATAGCTCCCAAGTTATGAGATTGCTTCGAATAGCAGAACACGAATGTCCGAGCTTCTGAGCTTCGTCGGGCTTGAAATTGAGCTTATTTTGAATTCACTACTGGCTGGATAGACATTGGTCATTCTGTAATATTCCAAACTGTATAAATAAATGTTAAGATTACGTATGTTGAATCGATACGAAGAAAGTACAATTGGACATGTACAATTTACAACCAAAAACAAAGTTTTTCTGTTATTTTGTAAAAATATTTTTTATTTACAAAAAATATTTACGAGCGAACAATATCCATGATAGGATATGATATGCAAGTAGCAGGCAGAAGAGGGAGGAATGTTCCTGCCAAAGATCAATGATCCGGTTGGGCAAACTATTTTGCAGGTTGTTTAGATAATACAGAGTAGAATGAAAGGTTAATCGTTGAAGTGAGTTGAAGGGTTGCGTGTTCTTGTGCAGTAAGGCAGATTTAGGTTGGCTGGTCATTTCTCCACCCCTTTGTGAAATCGATGTGCTCATCTATCAAGATATAAGAAATACGGAACGGCCGCGATTCGTAAGACAACGGCGGCCTTGTTTCTTATCAGTGCCAACAGATATTCAGAATAACAGCAGAATCTGGATGCTGGGAGACGAGTACCATAAATTTATGTGAAGCTGGGAAAGGCAAAGAAAATTGAAAAGAGAAAGAGACAAATTAAAGCCAGATAAAACGACAGGAGCAAACATGGCGAAGCGTCATCGATGTGGCATCGGTGGCGTGTAACCATTAATGGTTACGGATTTGGTAACGGTTTTGGAATTACGCAACCTATAAAAAATATTGACTTTACTCGTGAAAAAGTTTTAAACTGCAGTTCAAAGTTACGACGGCAGTTTTGCTCTTGGTTTCTGAACCATTTATCAAGGAAAATGCATCCGTGCACAACGATTGCAATTGCGAAACTTTTGACGGAAAACTTCCTGGGTAATGGTATCTGCAATCAAAGCGAAGGCAAAGATTGCGCAGAGTGGTCCCATGGGATCTTTGGTTCTCCGAATCAAATCCCTGACCTCCTGACCTTTGGAACATGGCGGCCCTCTGAATGTAGCCATAACGATAACCCTACGCGTAGCCGACCTCAGCTACCCTTAAGTAAACTTAGCTATTAAGATAAACCGTTCGGTTATCGAGTAGCCTCGAAGCTTAGTTACGGCATTGATTATTGGAATTTTAAATATAATTTTTGTTGAAAATGAAAAGTCAATCGCGTAACAGACTCAAGACTTTGATACGTAATCCGAAAATATATTTGACTTTTGTTGTTTATATTTGCAGGTCTAACTGGAGCCATACCCAAAGCTTCTTTCGTATTCAGCAAACAACGTGCGATGCTATATATACCACAAGCTATCATAAGAGCATATGTATATATAACATATGGGATTTTGTTAACGTCCTATAAAAGATTCGCCATCGATCTGAAACTAGTAAGTTCACACAGATGGGAAAAGTAATATTGAAATTATCAGGAATGCATGAATAACGGGCAATGTACGAAGAATAATGGCGGCCCATTTTATCGTACAGTAAGATCGCAGAGTTTCATCCCCCTTCCCGTGAGAACGTAATTCTGTCGTCATACGTATACGTAATGGACGTATAAATTCAGTAAGGTATGGTTGGAAGATCGTATCGAGAAAACGTAGCCACGAATAAACGTGACATCTTTAGGAATAAAAAGATACCGATCCTCTTTTCAAAGAGTAACAATAGAATTGATCATTGAATTACGTGACCTCTCAAGAGAAATGCTATATTTACGTACACTATATATATATATATACGTTTATAGTGCATCCTCTCTCCTAGACTCACCATAGAGGCAGTTAAAATAGCTGAAATTACTGTCGCAGGAAGACCCTCAGTACCAGGGAGTAATCTCCAAGGTGGACCTGGGAACCACGGATGACAATTTCCAAGGATAAATCTCTAATCCTACTGGAGCTGGAGCAGGTCAGATCTTTCTCATGATGTAACGCAAAATAGTCAGGTAGATAGGTACCTGGCAAATATTCTATAAGAATAGCAACTCTAAGAGAAATTCAGGAACCGTAAAGATACTGGAGAGGCTTTTATATGAATTCTAGTACGGAGCGTGTCTTCGCTAAAGGAAAATGTAATCTTTCTACGCGGTCGAATGCTGTCACGTTAGGACGACGTGCTTTACAAAGTCGAGTCAATTTCACGGCCATGCCGGATACAAAGAGGTCTATAGGATCGAGTATGGGTACTCTTTTCAAATTCTTCACCTACTCCTCTGTCGAAGCGTACCACCCTTGTGCCGATAAAGATTCGATACACTTTCTTGGAAATGGAGTGCAATAAGGGCCATTGAGAATCGTCATCTCCCCGGAGAGTGAAGTCAGGGAAATTTTCCTGCCACGAAATGCCCATTTCTTCTGCGACGATCTGCGTCGTCGAGAGAGCTACAGACTTTCAAAGTGTTTTTTAAGGGCTGCGTTTCGGGAGTCGTAAACCCTGATACCACGATGAATTCCTTTGGGGTGTTCCTTTTCTTTTTGGAGGGGTCTTGTGGTTGCTTACGAACTTCCCTTAGTCACGGTTCACAGGTAGGTGTCAATATTGGTTGCAATGTACACGTGGCGTAGCACAGAGCCATTTCACGTTCTGCAAGGGGGTTGGTGATTGGACGGCGAGTCTCGGTGAGTCTCGGGGGTGCGAGTAGAAGCAGCCCTGGATAGGCTAGCCCCTCTTTCCTATGTTCCCGTAGTCTCGTTTCCAGATATCGAGCGAACAAGTAGAGGCCGAGAGAGTCCCGGGGTGCTCCTGCTGGAGCTGGCTGGATTCCCGTTCACTGACCTACCCTACCCTACCGCAACCTGGGGCGAAACAAACCCCCATACCGTTAGTCTTCTTCATCCCATTTCTTAGCTATAAGCTACTACCGGTTATGGGATACATTTTTTTTTTCAATGGCGAGAAACTTATGAAAATTTAAAATATATCATTTTTCGAATTCATGAATTTTTCTCTTCTTCGTCTGACACATTTTGCTTTTTCTTTTTGGTTAATTAAGGAAAATTCTTACTAGAAATTCTGAAGGAAATTTGAAACTGGCACGAACCAATGTTTGCAAGCTTCGCTACTCGACGTCGAGTGCTTGTCCTATATTTTTGGAAAAAGTTCATTTCTGTAAAAAAAGCATCTTGTACGTAATACCGGTGTATCCCGTATACAAGTATAAAAAAGATACCGCCTTTACAAAACACCGGGAAATGCCTCACGTACCAACTCTGCAACTTTCCTATTTTCACCGTCACCTCGCGGTAATGGCGGAGCAGTTGGTAGAGGGTGGGGTCGGCGTCGGCACGTGATTTGCGGTATTTCCTTGAGCGTGAACCCCCGAGAATCTTTCACCTGGAATGTATTCTGGTAAAGTAAAAAAAAAAAGAGAATGAGGAAAAGTAAGAGAAAGGTTTTTCATTCGTTATTTTAATATCCATTTTTTCCTGTTTTTTTTTTAAATTAAAACTTATCCGTTCATGAATTCCTCGTTAACGCCTAAAACACGGATATAATTATTGCTCACGGGAAAAATTTTTTTTTAATTACATCAAAACTTTTATATAGCCCATCCGCCATATTTTTGTTCTCAGTATTTTATTCCGTCTACACGTAATGCCAATTTAACTGAAAAAGTCTATCAACAAATTTCGTAAATGAAGAGAATTATGTAAATGAAATTTTTTTTCCGAAGGAAAAAATCTCAAAATTTAAGAAAATCCCGAAAACATTTTCTAGAAGCTCAAGAACCTCAAGAGTACACTCTCTTAATCCTACACTTTCACCTTTATTACTTACGCCTCGATGTGATACTGCCGTATATCTATCTACACACGTATCACTATAGGTCCACGTTCATTCTCATCAAAATTTCATTTCACACTCGAAATCCTGTCAAATCACTCCAAGTACATCGCGAACCATCTTTTTCGCAAATACTCCCTTCAATGTCAAATATATCCATGTACACTACACCAACCAGACTATACCGATACACGATGCATATATTATTTTCATCTGTCATTAAATTACCAGCAATACCAGAAGTGTAAGACCTTCATTCCCATGGGAAATTTATGCTACAGCACGTATTTCTGATGATGGCCTGTGCCATGGTCTCGATACAGCTGACGCTGTCACTGAGTGATTTTTAAGCAGCAAAGTCATTGCATAACTTTTGAGGGTCCTGGCGGTATAGCTCGTGATTTCGAAAACAGGTTAGATACAAGTAGGCCGTCTGGGACACAAAAGTCAACCTAAGATCATACAGCAGACGCTGATCTGCAAGGGTCCGATTTCTATGTTAATTTCTCCAAATAAAAAAAAAGATCTGCAGAGTTGGCAACGTCGAGTGCAGAAGTACTTACTCATCCCTTATGGATGAAACGATTACATACTCGTCAGCATTTAAACCAAGGAGCAGTACAAGTACCACCCAGGTGACCTATCAGGAGATAGGTCCCTTATAGTCTGCCAGATACCAGATAAGCAAATCAGGCAAATCATTTATAACGCCAAAAACAGCCCCTTCAACGACTTGCTGGATACTATTGAATTGCTTTTTATCGTAGCCTTGAATTTTGTATATTGAAAAAAAATATTACCAAGTATCCAAGTGGAGAGTTAATCAACTCGTTAATTCGCAATATTTATTTTCCTTGATTTAATTACAAATCAAGCTTCGAGGGTGAGCCTACTTTCTTCGCAGATTCAATTTCAATGTTACATGTCGCCAGTCGACTGCAGCTCGTTTTAAAAGTCAGGTTCAATACTTTTCATTCCCGCTTGCTACTCCTCAATATTCTCTGCAATAGTCAATGAACTTTATATACAATATATATATGTATATTTTCAAGCTATTCCGTCCAAGGGATTTCTAGTTCCAGCCCTAACCAGATATTCTCCACTACTATTGCCAGCCTACGTTAACCTTTAGGACTGCCCTCGAAGGCTACGCCGTATTCTAGCATATTTTCTCGATGGATGAAGGCTGGTTCGATACAGAACTTATCTTTTGTCGTCTCTAGGAAAGTTTTGCTATAGTACGGCTTTCATTAAAGTTTTCAGAGAACTGCAGAGATGCTGTGGAAGATTCTACAAATAGGAAAGTCTCGTATCTATACATCAAACATATATATATAATACACAGACCAGCATTGTAGTCAAGTACATGTCTGAGTTCACTGATAAAACTTTCCTTCTATAGCCATTTTGCCAAATAAGATATCTGGACTTAAAAAGTTTCCAAGAGAAATCGGCTACGGATTCGCGTCCATTTTCTCAATACCGTTCAAATCCGATGTCTCGCGAAGAAAAGACATTTCACAGTTTGCCCGAACGAGAATCCTACTCCTTTTCACGTGACTGTCTAAACTTGAAAATCAGTACGAGAGGTACGATAGAAACTGTCATAGCACCGAGCCAGTGAAATAGCTCGTATTTAAGTCTGTTTCTGTTGAAAGTCCGATATGCACGTCGATAGCGTTACTATACGTTACGTACCTACATATCTTCCAATACCATTTCCTTCGGCTGCCGACATGCAATCTCAGACTACCTAGCTTGCAGGTCTACCTTGCAATATCTGCGTGTCTCCTGGAACACCAAGAGAAAGTACCGAGGAGACCCAGTTGTTCGATAGCACATTCAATGCTAGGTCGAATCTGATTTCTGACGGCGCAAGGAACTCTGGCTGACTGTACTGTAGATTGTTTTCATTGCCGACGTAATTTATCAGAAATATACGAATTACTTGTACAATCCCATTTATAATTATCGTTCCTTGTAAGAATTGTAGTTATTTTAGGTAATTGTTATGATTACTTATTAACAGATTAAATTGACTCTTTAATAACATTCTCTTGGTAGTAAAGTTACCAGTCGAGCGAATGGTGCGTAAATCACTTGCTCAATCATCTGACACTGCGTGTCGATGATGAGCTTTATTCAATTTATTCTATACAAGCAAGATTCAAGATGGTATTATCGTTTTCATCCACAATGCGACCTGGACGATGCTCTCTCATCGCTTCTTATGGTATTTTTCCAGACTTGCCACAGCCGCCTGCAAACTCCGAGATAACTCCCTTCCCGCGGTGAGAATCTTTGCACGCTTCGAAGAACAAAGCTTCTACGTGGTCGAGTTCCTATGATAGACACACGTTCGTGCATGTGTGTATATGCGAGGGTTGAAAAGGATTATTGGACTCTCCAAGGAGAGAGCAGTTTTTTTACGTCCAATTTTTTTGTCATAAGGAATTTGACGAGGCAAGATACCAGCCGGAATATAATTTGATGTTATCAAGTGCGTGTATATATATATATATATATATATAAATATATTCATATATATGTATATCCTGCTCGAGAAAGCTTACACAGGTATATTTGAATGCTGGTAAAACTTAGTGGCAGGCAGGTCCGGACGATAATTGTGAAATGGCAAATTCGTAACGTGCAATTCTAAATATATTCATATATATGTATATCCTGTCCAATTTTTTTGTCATAAGGAATTTGACGAGGCAAGATACCAGCCGGAATATAATTTGATGTTATCAAGTGCGTGTATATATATATATATATATATATAAATATATTCATATATATGTATATCCTGCTCGAGAAAGCTTACACAGGTATATTTGAATGCTGGTAAAACTTAGTGGCAGGCAGGTCCGGACGATAATTGTGAAATGGCAAATTCGTAACGTGCAATTCTTGGCAGCTGTTCTGCTGGCCGCTCTCCATGTGAATTGCTCGTAAAACGACGAAGGCAGGGGAATTGGGGGTCGAGGGTGACTATAGGGACCACCTCCATACTTAAGCCTGTGTATTCAACCTGTGTATCCATATATACAACACGTCTATATAGTACTAAGTAGGCGAATAGTATTGCTGCCAAAATGTGCATTAGCGAGCTAGAAACACGTAGCGAGTCTGTCGTTAGCACGCGAATGTAAGCAGCGCCGCTAACTGTTGAATGCAAACTCGACCGCTGTCTAGATCGTAAATTTTCTTGTAATAATCCACAGCCATGTATCAGAGGCAGTGCCGAGTTATTCTGACACCATTAGCCAAGTGGACTTGGCGAATTTGATAGATTCTCAAGAAGCCTGGTTACTTCAAATCTTTTTTTTTCCTCACGAGTCTGACCTTGGTATCGTGAAGTCTGTGGGTGTGGAGGGGACCAAATGGTGAGAATTTTTTTGTGTCAACCTTCGATACCACTCACCGTTTTTTATGTTGAGCTCTGTTGCTGATCTGTAAGACGGTCTTCTCATGTCACTTGCGTCACTCGGATGTAGTAAAAGTTGATGAGATGCTCTGGAATTATGTCTCGATGTTGATACTCTGTGCAGGTGGACGCTATTTAGTACGGTGTTGCTGGAGGCTCTGCTTAAGGCCTTGCGCTGTCTTACGGCCTCCTTGTATATCTTGTAATACATGACGATCATCACGATACCGGGTATCCAGAAGGATATGGATGAACTTATCACTGCGTACGCTCGATTCACGACGAAGATGCATACCTGCTCGAGGAAACTTTTATCGTGAATTTAATATCGGATTATTGGTGTTATCGTAACAGTGCAAAATTTTTTTTTTTTCTTCTTAAATCTAACGGATGGAACAAAAGCGAAATTTGGCGATTCGGCCTAATGCTAAGGGTAGCGAAAAAACAAAGAGAAATTAATTGGATCTCCGGCGAACGTTTTCTTAGGATCACGCTGAGTGGCTCGAAAAAACAAAATGGGTCGAAATTCGTAACCTTTCTTCGTTCTATTTTCGACAATGTTTAAGAGCAAAGCAAACTTACCGATTTTACCAAACGAGGCTTTTATCTTAATTGAATCGTGCTAGCTTCACCGGACAATCGTTGTTTATCACACACGTCAAAAATATCTGCTTAGCAATTTATCATGGAATTGAAAAAATCAGGTGTTTGAATTTCCTGATGAAAATCAAAGAGACTGTATTGTGATTAAATTTAATATATCAATCTTGAAATAACGAATCCAATCAATATCCACGATCAATTTATTGGATACAAAAAGTTTCTTTATCTCCTATAGGAGAGACTGGAAGAAGACTGGCTAAAAAAATTCTGTCCCATGGAAAGCAAGCAGCAATTAAAGAAATCTTAAGATCGGATAAAATCTCAAGCGTCAAAAACACGTTGGCAAGGTAGAAAAGGAGCTCGAAAACGAATAAAAGGTTAATCTGATCTTATCTGGAGTATCTACCTGAGGATTATTTTTTAAAAATTCCAGATTCTTCTTGGTGGTGTACCACTCCATTAAAATTGGCACAAAGCTTATAAAAGCCGGAAGTAGCCAAGCACTGCACAACATACAAGTCACAGTGTTTCTTCTCATAATAATCGGATACTCCAGTGGTCGCACTATTGCGTAATATCTGTCGACACTTATACAACACAGATGAAGTATCGACGCGGTTGAAAAGTACACGTCCAACGAACTCCACACGTCACACATGAAACGACCGAATATCCATTTACCGGATAATTCGACGGACGCGCTAAAAGTCATGGCGCACATGGCTACCAGCAAATCAGCCGCCGCTAAGCTGACTACGTAACGATTCGTCGGTACACGTAACTTTCGGTGTCTCTTAACACTTGCTATCACTAAGGTATTACCCAAAAGTGCTGTCACTATAATGCTCACTAACACAATTCCCTTGAGTACGGTAAGTGGCACGTTGTCATTCACTGCACTAACCGATGCACCTTCTATCTTGGATACATCGAAGGATATCGAGGTGACGGTCGGAGTATAAATTTTTGAAAAATTATTAAATTCGTTAGAATTATTGATTGTCGTTATAAAACGTATCTCGCAATCGGGTGGTTCTGTGATTTCCATTCCTCGTGTGACGTCCATACGTTCTTAACTATTATATTCTCTGGATTCATTAGCTCCGAGAATCTTAATTGGTCGTGATGATGAAATTTCAAAAATTTTTTATATTTAAGATATTAGAAAATTTCTTAATCTTTTTTCGTACACGTTCTTGATATATGTTCGGTGGGATGTTCCACGAGCGACAGTCATATTTAGGGTGGTTTTACGAACTTTTGAATTTTGCAATTTTTTTATTTTAAATTTGAAAATTCCTTCCTCTTTTTCTCGCGAATGGATTCTGTGATTTTGGCAACGATCCTTCCGAAGCTTTTTTTATGTTATATTTTCCTCCGAAACTTTTGCCAGTCCCTTACGATTCCAGATGTTGGCAGCTCTTTCGCTCTTAGGTACTTTCGGCTGAGTAGTTGCGCACTTCTTCGTTATTTCCTTTTGACTGTGAGCTAATGAACTAACCATCTTTACTGGTCCAAAACGCAGGACGACACTCATTATTTAACGGCAGGGAAACATCTCTGACGTGCATATTAATAAGACTCGTCATGCTTGCCAAGTTTTTCAGCAGCGCAACGTCGAGCGTCCCGACGCCACTCGTCGATTATCGTATCGAGTTATTAATTATCACTTAACGATAATATAGCAATGCCATCACTGATACTCTATATTTCTTTTAGAGAAAACAAAGTTTTTCTTTATTTTACGTATATCTTCAAGGTCTTCGCATCTTACTCCACCTGACGTTGAAATGGTAATTTTCAAGAAATCCTTTCCCCATAATGGTTTTCTTCATTTAATCGGAAATTGGCTGTTATGCCTCTTCGTTGCGGTTTAATTAAACCGGGTTCGAGCATCCAATTCCAGCTGCGAAAGGCTCGCGAAATATCGACATATTTGTAAAAGCGATAAGCGCCTGAGTCTCTGATGAAAATTTCCTAGATCATAGAATACAAAGTTTTAGTTCAATGCAAAATCAGTATGCTTATACCAACAGTCTGATCAGGTCGTTCATTGATTGCTGTAATATAAAAAATTTGCTTATTTTTTATCATTTTTGCTATAGGTACCCAGTCTAGGTTATTCTCTAGGAATAATTATATTATTACATCAAAAAACATTTTGCATATTTTTTATTTCAATTTTCAAAAATTATAATCTGATCGAAGTACCACGAGAGTCACGTATGCGCCATCTTGATATATTTTTCTTTAGATTGGTACAGGCAATCGATTGGTCTCTTCGGTAAACTTCCCCTCCGCCGCCCCCTGCCGATACGATCCTTAGTAATCTTCCTTTTTTATTTGCCATACATTTTTTTTCCATACCACATTTTCCCACATTCTTTATTCACGTGTATAATATACTATGTACGCGTTAACCTTGATTATTCACGGCCATTTTATACAGCCTCAAAATTTCAAACTTCTGCACAATATCCCCCCAGGGAAACTTGCGTAGCTCCGCAAAATACTTACGTCCCATTTCATTAACATGGTGGGTCGCGAAAATTGCCAGAGTCCGTAACCGAGTCGCTAGAATTTGCAATGCTGCAAGAGATAACCTCCGCTATACCTATAGCTATATTCTGCAACCACTGCTTCGGCTGGTTACCCTTTATTGCAAATGCATCGTCATCCTGCACCAGATGCACTTTGCTTCAGTTTTGCATATCATTCCAGCAATGTTAATTGAATTTGCTGTATGGCTGTCGAATAGCAATTTTATTTTTACATAACCTATTAAAATCATTGCAAAATGCATATATACATGATCTTTGACTCATTAACTATTATCCGTATGTTATAATATTTGTCTTTAGAATTTTAATGGTTCTGACAAACATGTTGTTGGATAAACACTTGTTTTCTAGACTTTGGCCCTTTTTCATAATTTTTTCCCTTAAATAATACTCTCATGGTTTTTCAGCACTTTATTCGTAACAACTGATAACAGCGATCGCGTGCATGATAGTATCTCGATAATACGTGCTTTCCTTGTGGAACATCATAATTGCATAGCAAATGAAACGCGACTCGTGCATACGCATATACCAATATACATTGTTATTCTACGTATATTAATTTGCAGCAATAGCTCGAGAACCAGCAGGCAATTTTCATTATAACCTTCAGCGTTCAAAAAAAAAGAAAAATCACAATTCTGGGCGATACATCGCTCTCGAACAATTTCGAAAGTAATATTTGTGCAGTTGCTTCTCGCAAATATTTGATTCAATAAGGGTGATACGTGAACATAGGAAAATACCTATAGCTATGACAAATAGTAGCATAATAAAACGGCTCCAGCTTTCCGTCTGAGAGCTTTAGATGACCACCACGTGCTTTTCGATATATTAATAAGGTTATCGACACTATATTTTTCTCATGGGAAAAAAACATTCCAAAGTTTCGCGATACTCGACAGGATCGATCACTGTTGATATATTCATTCTATGACAACAAGAAAGCTCAGAATTTCTCATTCACACTTTGCAAGCTCCATTGACTACTAGTCACGTTTTATGCTTTGTTAATAAAAAAAAAAAAATACACGACGGTCTTCTACTCAAAGAATATTTCTCATTGGCGTATATAAGAAACGCACGCTTGTTACAGGTGTATATATAAGGGTAGCAGAAACTACGAGCACGGACGACGCCGGTAGACTGAGCGTCGCGACGCACCACGGCGCCGCAGTCCTCGGCCGAGGGCACACTTCACTTGAAAAGCACAGCCGTTCTCCCACGCAGAAAACCCCACCAACTCTGAATAGATATTATGTATTATCGAAAGCGCCAGACGTCCGCGGATGCTTGCTTGGTTTTTGTAAGTTCTTCGAAAAGCTCAAAACTTTCTCACAGAAACAGCGAAAAACAAGTTTTAGCGAAATTGTAAAAGCACGAACTTTTATTATACAATTCAAGTTTATACCAGACTGAAATCAATGGATCGAGCTTTATACAGCTACCTTAATTGTCGTTCATTTTCAAAATGGGTTTTCTCGATAAAAGCTCCTGGAGACGTATATCCGGAGCTTTAAGCCGTCTACCATTCTTTCTTGGACTGGTAGTTCAAGCTTCAAAGAATTTCCATAAACAAATTCGTCTCATTGCGTAATATCGAAAGCTCGAAGTGCTGCGACTTCCGCTTTATATTGTTTAACCTAAAGCTCGTAGACCTTGCTCTGAGCTTGGGTCGCGGGAAGCACGTTTCATTGTATCGATCGAGCTTCAACTTCCTACGTGCTGCTACTGTCTTATTGCATCTATTACGTCGAGGTAGCCCGTACTATCATGGCAGGACTGAAGTTGAATTTCTGGAATTTTTTAGATCCATTAAGAAGACTGTTGGTAATAAACGTGAATGCTATGACGGGTTATTAATCAAATAATCACAATGATAGTAACAATTTTCGAAATCACCATTCAACGTCTTTCCTCCATTTAAATGCCAGCCTATAAATAACTTTTGTGACTAATAAGCTAAGACCATAATTTTAGCTCGTAACCCCTAGCCCGCTTAGTTGTTTTGTGACTGCCGAAGAATCAATATATTTAGTAACTTCAGAAATTCGTCTAGTACGCATAACAGTGACGTGAAATTACTGCTGGGAATAGTGCGTGCTGTATTTTACGAGTTTACGTAAATTTTCATGGAATATTCGAACGAGCGTAGTTCATGTGTATAACCAAGATTACAAGCTCGATTACTCTTATCAATGACAGAAATGAGTCGTAGACTCCAAAGGCTTGCTGGAGGCTAATTCTGTGGGTCGAGTAATAAATGGTTTTGTGGATAAATATCGTGAAGCTTGCGGACCACTCATTTTCAGCGACAATGGGCCTCTTGCCGAAATATTTAAAACTCTATATTTAAATAGGGAACAATAAAGAAAGCTTCGCGTCGGTGTGGCAGGAAACGACAATGGCTAACTATTCACATATACGTATATTACAGCCCATTTATATATTCTATAGAGCTCTGATATACGTAGGTCGATTGGTAGCCATAGAGAGTTGGAGGGCACGCAAAATTCAAATTTCTTCCACATTCGTTATTCCGTCGTTTGGAATGCCTTTTCGTGCGCCTGTCATGCCTCTGACGATTCGCGTCAATCGCTCACATGCGAACGCTCGACCAAAGAATTAAGTGAAAGTAGAAGGGTGATTTAAAAGATGCGAACTGTGGTTTTCGTCCATACGGCAAGATTGCAATAAAGATAATATTTATTAGATATTTAGAAAATGTTCACAGGAATTTTTTCAAAGTTTAATTCTTAAGTTTCAAGTGAAATTTTAACCCGTTACTTGACCCAGTTGTATTTTGCGTTCAATATAAGGTTTTATGTATGTTCGCCTTGAACCATGTCAGTTGATTCTTTTTTGTGGTCAGCTACCGTAATTAGGCTTGTCTGGGCCAGGTACTTTGAAGGTGTTCATGCGTGCTTCACTCTAAAGGCATATGGGTACACTTGTGCACTTATTTGGGATCCGTTGTAAAGTGCTTATAACCACAGCTAACCGAACGTTTACTTAATACAAGAAAGTTCTAAAAGCCACCACCAGGTCTAGTATGAGCCTAGGCTTCTAGTTAGGTTAGATTCTGCGTTGGGCATGGCTTGATTTTAATTTGAAGAAAGTGTCTGGCTCGTTACGAAAATTCAATTCGTCGTTTGATTACATGGGGCCAAGAATCAGCTGTCAGCCTTTGCTTCATTGAATCATACTAGTTATTGAGGAAAGAAGGTTCGGAGTTTAATAATTTTGATACCAACTAACGTCCACCTTTAGATTGTTGTATGGTTTATCACCCGTTAAATAACGACAGAAGTTTACAACGCTATCATCGTAGTTTAAATCAATTTAATGAGTAGGTATCAAACAATAATTATCTAATGGATTTTCTTCATTGAAAATTTAGGCAGAAACTAGTTTGACAAGAGGACTTAATGTCAAATGTGTAGGTCTGTGTAGCTGAGGGTTATCAAATCAATCAACGTGACAGCTATTGAAACCGGCTGGCTCAGTTTACGTGAATCGCTCTGTGCATTCTCTTAAACTGTATAGGTTATACATAGGTATATATTGTGACGTGATTTTTTAATCACGGTCCCAAGGCGGCTCCGGTTACCGATACAGATAACATTCTCGATTTCTGGTTCCCTTCGGGTCGCCACCCTGCTCAGAAGCTACGCTCTCGGGTTGATTCGTACAGTTATGTCAAGGCTCTCGTAAGATTTCGTTATTGTTTAGTTGAGGTCGAGGTGCTCGAATCTGCCGTGGGGAGATGGTCTCGACGTACCGAGTTGCCCGGCAGAGGAGACGACCCGACGGAGACGTCTCCACGGACCGGCAGAAGCCCGGGTGAGATACCGGCGCCCCGCTGGAGATGGGCAAATGGCTGTAGAGCGGGCGGAGGTAGTTTTGATACGGTTAAGGGCAGGAGAGGAACCTCCTGGCCGAGTTAACCCCTTGCACTATTTGGAATCTCGGGAAAAGTCAGGCCAAACGCGGCTACCTCGATTGTTGTGGTGGAAGGCGAGCGGTGGAGCGTGCCGAAACTTTATACCTATTCTTACGACCGAGCGCAAGGTAGTCGTGCCCATATTTACTGAACGCGATGGAACTCTTGTGAAATTCAAATGAATTTGAATCAAAAACTTTTAAAGAATACTTTAATTATTACATAAGATGAAAACAAACTCTGATTAATTATAATAATATAATTTGGTCCAAAACTAAGACCACGAGTCAGACTCGTGATATTCATGTTTGGTCTGGAACTGAACAACGAGTCAGACTCGTGAAATCCATGTTTGGCCTAAAGTTTTCATCACGAGTCAGACTCGTCAAAATAGTGCAAGGGGTTAAGGACGTGGTGCCCAGCTGTCGTCCGATGCCCTGGGGAAGCGACCGTGGAGGATCTCCAGAAGTTACGTACCGATTCGTTAAGGAACGCTCTCGATTTGGTTTAAAGGGACGACTGGAAGGAGATGGAAGGGTTATCGGTTAAAAGGCTCTCGACCAATCAGAATGATCAGAATGATTAGTTCTCGGATTTGGCTATTTTGTCAAAGCAGTCTGTCTCGGGACACCGACCGAGGTGTCATGAGGGACATCGCGCTCGCGTGCTGTCTGTTGATAGTTTTTCTTGCCGTGTTTCGCTACAGTATAGCAAGTTCTCGGTTCGTACAGTTCTCGCGTTGTTCTCGCGATATCCAGGCAATTCTATGAATTCCTGTGAGTGTTCCGGAGGTGTAGTGCAGTGTGTTAGTGCAGTGTCCACCAGAGTGTCCTTTGGATGCAGTTCTCGGCCTCCACGGATTAGCTGCCCCAGCTCCGGTGAGTCTCCCAATTTATTAATTGGTGAAGGGATTTCGATTTTACAGCTCCGATTCGTTGTGCTACGTTCTCGGTTCGTTGCTCTCTGTCTCTCGCACTATTTGCCGGACTCTTACTCCGACCCTGTCTACCCCAACCTAGCAGCCTGAGCGGCCGTGCATTTCCGTAACCGTCCGCTCCCGTTCGTGCCTCCAGTTGCGTTAGCTGATTTTACGCGACCCCAAAAATCGACAGGATCCGTTAAGCTATCGCCTCGTCCGATAGGTTCCGTCAGAGCTCTCGTTCGCGGTGCAGTTGGGCCTGTTCCACCCCAACTCCCAGTTCATACCGGCTCGTCAGTTCCCGGTGAAAAAAGAATTGGCTGGCG
>NW_014332865.1:1360312-1361553 GCF_000341935.2 Cephus cinctus
GAAAAAGAATTGGCTGGCGGCCGCCTGGCTTGCGGATGCACGAACGACGGGTGGACGGCCGAAGGTAACGCAGGTTGGTTCTCGAAGATAGTCGTTCTCGTATGTTTTGCTATCGGTGTCGGGTCAAGGAAAAGAATTACGTTACAATATATATACAGGGTGTTCTTTATGAAACGCACTGTAGTAACACCGTTACATTCCTTGTAAAATTCTAATTTATACGTGTATTTTCATTTTTTATTTCATATATCAAAATTTCAAGATAATCAAGGTTGAAGTTGCAGTAATGCGACCAATCAGAACGCGTTTAAACAGAGCGTAGATGACGTCGCGAGTCGGCCCACAAAGCCTGCCTAAACTAGGCCAATAACACTAAGAGTATCGTATTTGTAAGATGAACTATGGCTGCAGCTTTGTCAAACGTTCAATTCTATGAACCTGCTTGTCTACTTTTCATTTAACAATGTTCATTCATATCACCCTGGCTGAATTCACTGTTTCATTAAGCCTTTCCGGCGGTACTATAGCCGCACTGGTATAGTGCGGATAAATATCCGAGAATTCTCCGACACTAATTAATACGTTTACTCTTTTTCCTGTGAAATTTATTGCTTTATGGTGAATACCAAATGCGTGTGTTGTACGTTTATTGCGGCCATATTTGTTAATTTTGGCGAAAAACGAAGCTGTGTACGAAATACGTAAATTTCACTTAGAAATTTCGCAGACGCTTAATCGTGGTTCTAGTACTTTATTTTCTTATACTGTTATGGTGGTTATGGCTTTTGTTGTTGTTCTTTGATACTTTGATAATCTGCGCGGGGGGGTACGTTAAATATCAGGTTACATGGTGTACTTAAAACTTTGACTTTTTTTTTAATGCTTGTAATCCGTAAAAACTGTGATAGAATTTTTTTGGAAAGTGCTGTTCGTTAACGAACAGTTTTTTAAAATTTGGTTTGAAACTTTTATGTTACCGAAAGTCAAACTTTTGATAAATTATAAGGTTCTCTGGGCATTTTCTACAAACATTACATACATGTGGATTTTATTGGATATATATATATATATATATATATACATATATATATACATACACATATATCTCATAAAAATATATACTATGCGACCGTATTTGATTTAAATGGATCTAAATGGATCTAAAGTGTGTAGTCTTTAAACACACAATCAATGCAATTTCTATGAATCCCATTACATATATATATACATACACATATATC
>NW_014332865.1:1361617-1418883 GCF_000341935.2 Cephus cinctus
ATATATATATATATATATATATACATATATATATACATACACATATATCTCATAAAAATATATACTATGCGACCGTATTTGATTTAAATGGATCTAAATGGATCTAAAGTGTGTAGTCTTTAAACACACAATCAATGCAATTTCTATGAATCCCATGTCTCTTCCTAATCGCTATTAAAAAAATATATTTTTCACCATTAAAAGATACCGTCTACCAAAGCAGGTGAATATAGTAAAGAAAAAAATAGATTTTTCAGTGTGTTCCACATATTCTCATTTCTGTAACATTTGAAAAATGTTAGCTGCATCGATACACATTTAAGAATTGAATAGCCGAAGGACTACGAACGTCGAATAAATCGTATTTACTTCCCCTCTGAAAAATTTCTCCTGCATCAGGATGTCCTGCTAATATATATACAGTGAACACGGTTTAGGTGGAAAAAGAATCAGCGAAATTTCATAGAAGATATCTCAGCCTCGCAATTCCCCTCACGAAGAGACTCTGCAGGAATCCAATAGAAATTATGACATTTCCAATCTTCCAATTGTCTCGGTCTACAGTTTCGACTTATAAGTACGACGGCAAAGTACATTGACCTCCGTTAAATGACAGGTATATTAAATCTGTGGCTCTAATGTCACAACCACGGATACAGCCAGCAGGCTGTCACAATTGATTAAGGACAACCGTATCGATTAATAATAATTTTATGATGATGCAAAAAAGTGACGAAGTTTCGCAATTCGAAGTAATACGTTTACAAGAACTATATCTATATGTACAAGTACATCGGGTTAAAGAATTATGGATAAAAGAACGAAAAATGTCTCGAGCCAATAAATATCACTTGTTACAATTCTACTCACGGCACCAGAATACGAGCTGTGCGACTCCTACTTGGAAAGTTGTTAAGCTCCCCTAATCCTGGACTCTGCAGACACGAAAGTTTTGCGTGGGCAGCGAGTATTTTTGGTGCGCGATAAAAAAAGTTAAGTGGCGGAACGAAGTAAAAGAAAAGATGCTACAACTCAGTTCAGGACGGTCCTGAAGCAGAATTCCGAGCAAAAGTCTCGTTCTTCGTAAGTCAACAGAATAAGTTTCTTGGGCGCAAGCAGGACTTTGGACCATAGCAAGTTGTGCATAGCTTTTAAAAGCTTTTAACGTAGTATCATGTATAAGGAATAAAGTATACGTGGGTAGCGTAGATATACTTAAGTCGTTTTCAACCGAGCGAAAATTCGCACTGCGAGTATACGGTTTTAACAGTTCTGAAGGTGCAAGCTACTCCGGGAACTGAAAAGCTCAGTCTTGTTAGTAGAAATCATGGAATATTAAGAAAATCGAGAATTCAAAAAAGCGTGGGAGATCAAATGAATGGAGCTTATGTATTTGAAACTATACAATTCTCTAGTAATTTTTTGTACACTGTTGTCAGTATGTTTACGTCCTTTCGCAGTAAATTGTGGTTGCATTAGGATCCGCCTAAAAACCTATAAGCTATGCCAGATGGCATTGGCTGAATGCACTTTGTCCTAGTGGTGGTTTAATAGGTCAGCTTCGAGGTCGTTTCTTGTTTTCTTACAGTAACCAGTATATCTATGTACATCGCCACCGAGCTTCGTTGCTTATTTTCAGGATAATTAGCAAGATTTCTGTGTGGCAAATAAATGTTCCATCGAACAGTTTGATTAACGCGTATATATAAGAAAAGTTCATTACGTCATTCTTATTAATTGTTGTGTTCTTATATAACAATTCATATTGTCCTTGTTATCAATATTCAATGCTTTAAATATTTCTGTATATAATTTTAATTAATAACTCAAAAAAAGTATTCAGTGACGCAATAATCATTTCTTTATAATTATCAAAATAACGTCGACTGATGTTTATATTTGTCGATACTGTTTTCGAAGATAGAGAAAAGTCTTCGTATTACCTTCTACCCATTGTGCGAATCTATTGCACTTCTTTATTGGGTTTTCAAAGGGGACATAAATCTGAACGGATGAAAAAAGATTCACGAGTCAACGTAATGGAGGAGGAGATGTTTTACGAGGTTGGGGGGAATCTCTATGAGGGGAAGGACGTCACAGTCAAAGATGTCAATAGTAGTACTAATAAAATATTTCATTACAAGAAGAAAAAAAAAGAGGAAAATATCTATTCGATTTTCATCATCATAATCGTATAATGTAAGGAGAGGAATCATGTTCATCTTAAAATCGAAATTGCGATTTTGAGGTAAAGTCGAAGATTTGAACTGGTACTGTTCATGTATATTGAGTGCTTTACGCTCATTTCCCTATGATATACTGACTTCCGTTAACATTGTGTAAAATGGATGCTGTGTGGAGACACATAATAAATGGACCAGTTTTAAACCTAATGGAACCGATCAGAATGATGTATTGCCTGTCGAGTATCTGGTGATGATGGAGAAACCAAGAGAATTTCGGTGAGAGTGCAATCAGACAGTGTCGGTGGGGTTATTAATAGAAGTCGCCAAATCATAGTTGGAAGACGCGAGAGAATGGTAGGAAGATGCGTGGTTGGGATGCTGCGGAAAGACGTCTCTAAAAACAAGTATGAAGCTGAGAACACAATGAGGTATGATGAGTCTGCAGAAACTAAGACGAAATAAGAAAAAGATTTATTTTTATGTACAAAGGATGGATGCTGTACTGGACCAATGACGTCTTGTAAGTCTAAAGAAAGTATCAGACGAATGTTCATGGAAGAGGAAAGACTGCGTGATGTCAAGGCGATTAGAGACTGAAGAAATTTCTAGTTTTATTCGTCAATGAAATACAAAGTCAACTGGTCCAGCAAAGAGATGAGAATATATCTTTAGTGAGAGATCACAGTTCAAAATGATACTTTCACGAACTTCAGAGCTGTCTGAAAAGTTGCCTCCCGAACGCGTTTCGGAATCGAGTAAGGGAAGATATCGTGACGCATAAAATCCACACGGATGCTGGGGAATCTACTGCCGTTGGCAAGTCAAGCAGAAAAGTACTTCATGAAGATCTTTCCAGATGTTGCGTTTAGAGGATTAGAAATGCTTAAGTCAAGAACCGCTTCGAACGGAATACACTTCTGCAATGGAAGAAGATTCTCTGGGATTACATAGAAATTACAGAAATGCAATCTATGGGAAATTACTTCGAGGGATTTCAGGCAGACTAGTTCTATTACAGGAATAATGAATCGGGATATATCATAGACGAAATACCACGTTACGCAGTTACTATTATACGTATCTTATATTGACCAAAGTTATTTCTTTAAATTATTCGCTCTTACTAAATTCTCGTATAATATAAACGTAAGTGTTTTTTTTTTCGCAGGAAAATTTCTGAGCATGTAAATAGAAAATGTAGGTCATAGCCAAGTGCGTAAGTCGTTATGATTAACGGGTCGTGAGAGATTAGCTGCTTTACAAGGATCTAATAAAACATGGAAAATAATAGAATCAAGAAAGTTTTCCTCGAACCTTAAATTAGCAGCATGCCAACCCCTGACTGATAGTAAAATATTATACGTAATAGATTTAGTCATCTATCCTATATTCAAATTATATGACAGTATACTTAAGTACATAATAGATGAAATACAAAAGTTGCATCCCTTAATATTGTAACCCCTTCAGAACTGGTTCAACTAATGATTGCATCAAAGTGAAGTTCTATCGAACTCTTGATCAACCTATTTCCCAGATCATTCCTTTCTTGTAATCGGACAGAAGAAAGGGTAGCTTGAGATAAAGCTTTTTAAGAAAAAAGTCGTTTTTATCTGAAACTACTTTTGAAAAGTTTATACACAGTTATCCAATAACGAGACAAGTATCGGATCAATTAAAAATAGTATCATAAAAAATCCAAAAAATATTCGAACATCAGATCAATGGGTTAGTCAGATACTATTTGGGAGGTCCACTGGAGTATGTTGCGTCGCGACGCCTACCGTCCTTCTGTTATGTGTCAAGTTCGTTCCACGTTAATCAATAGCAACCCTTGAGGGTGGAATATTTCAGGGCTAAGAGGGCAAGGACGGCTTTAAACGGATAAAAAATATTGATGTCACCCGGTATATGTTTGATTCTCAATAAATAGCATACGAATATGAACATAAAGAGCAAGATTGAAGCTCTTGAAATTTGATCTTTGACCATAACCAGATATTATGGCAAGATTCGAATTCGTAATTTTACTAGGCCGAATAGATCAGAAGGTGCCTGTTCACTAACGATAAGATTGATAACAGCAAAAAGGACGAGTGGCTCTTCGGGAAAGAAAATGTTTAAGTACCAAACATACCTCCCGGGGTCTTCAGTTTAACCAGCTGGAAAGCTAAGTACAACAAAGGGTGGTTACTAAAAATACGCAGTACTTCGAGTTCACAGACCCTTAGGCAGTTTGGATCCGCGTTTGAATTAGGGCTGTGAATATTGTGTAGAACAACGTGACGTAACTGTTAAATGAGAAATAGTCTGAAATTACTGTAATGAGTCAGAGGATCTTTAATTAATGTATGCAGTATAACTAAAGCTGGTTAAATTACGGGTAATGGCAAACGACGTAACAATAACAAACGCGAAGATGAAAATGTGTCAGCTGATATCCATAGACAACGATATTAACCTGCCAATATGTATTGAATGCAGGTAATATTGGAAATGTATCCAAATCAGATTGATATTGAGCTTCATCCCTGTGTAAGCGATAGAATTGAGTTAGGGGTAACCAACGGAGAGTTAAGAGATTATCCCATCGTGATGGGGTGTTGTTAGATGGGGTAGTAAGGTTTATGGAGTTTCCGGAGGTCTTAAGCATGCAGGAATAATTGACCAAATAATAAATCTGCTATAATTACGCGAACGTTATACTAAGGGATGTTTTGGCTCCAATCAATCGTTCAGTAAAATACGTCATTATAGTCACACGTAGTGACATATTTTATGACAATCGTAGGGCCTGAAAAAAATATATATATAGAAAACGTTGATTGCTCTTTTTTTTTTTTGAAAAAATCGACTAAAAGTAGGGAAGACAGATGAAAATGAGGTTAAAAAAAAATCAATGCCGAAAGCCTATCATATGACGTGACATAACGTCGCGTGAGGGCTTTCGTCTGTGGCGTATATATTTTTAGAAGCTTTCTTAAACCCCCGCCGACCCTGACTATTCATCCCCTTTCCCATAGCCTTCTCAGACCGAAGTCAAGTCATAAGTCCTGAAGAGCTTTAAATTCCTAGACAGCCCATTTCTCTCTTCCAGCAAGTTCAAGAAAACGATTGACCCTTTCCCCTTTATCTAGGACCGGGTATCTGCCACACTGTTTATTTCCAGGGAGTGGAAATCATCCCCGAAGAGAAATTAATTGAAGGGGATGGAACATTGGAAGTAAACACCATATAACAGACACGCTGGGATCGTTCGAGTATAGGAGCTTCTAGTTGAACCCTTAACCAGGCAACTACTCAAGCTGTCTCGACAACAACGAAATTCTACCCTCGTCGTATTCAAGGGTGTCTACTGGCTCCGACGAACGAATAGCCTCACCGCCGGCTTGCTCATCCCCGTGGAAAGCTTTTCCCACCGAGGGTTCGGACTGCTTTAAGATTCTCAGGGCCAACTGCAATCTAGGTCACTTTATATTCGTATATTATTCGTGCCGAAGTCTCCAATTATCCTTCAAGAAATAAGCTTGGACTTCAGGGTCATATTTAACGATAGGTCGCTCGTACGGTATGGGAGGTGGCTGCGAAATTAGGGACGAAGACGTCTACCAGCTCAGGGACGTCAAACAAATTTTGTCCGTAGTCAACGCTGAGAATTCGTTTCTGTCGAATACAGATTGATGGATCACGTAAAAGTGCTTTCGACGCATAAACATACCGTCTTATTTTCGTCACGTGTTTTACTTCCCTTATTCGAAATTGTAAGAAACACTCAACTATTTACGCACCGAATAGCTCTCTCGGTCTGCAAGCTCTTCGGCTCGTTAACTTTCAGCTTTCTGCTCTTGTCTTCCTTTCAAAAGCACTTTGACTCGTCGCCGTGTTTACGGACTGATGGAAAACTTTTTGTTTCATATTCGAGCTTTTTGTACATTAAAGTTAATTCCTCGACAGCAGTGAAAGCTCGTATTTGTTCGACGTAATATGGCATGAATAATGACTCGAATCATTAATGGCAACGTTCTCTTCCGTTTCATGACACTAACAGGATTTTCGTATTGCTTCCGTATGGTTTGGTGGTTGATTGAGGGTTGGAGTGAGAGATGCGAAGCCTGATACACACTCTCGTACTGTATTTGGTACTAGGATTAAAAAAATTAATAAGTTCAAAAAAATAGACAAACTCGAATTCATTGTGGCATTGTGTACTAATGAATATACCTTAATGAAGGAATTAACGAGTTTACTTTTGTTTTCCAAATCTTACTTTCATCCGCATTATTGTGTTCTACCTAAAGTAGGAATTTTTTCTTCGTTAGAAAACGTGAAACTAAGCATAAGCCGATTTTATAATTATTTTGTAAAATTCTTTTTATAACTTTTTTTTTATTCTGCAATTACCGAAGCCATTGTAGCAATTGTAATTGTTATTCGAAATGAAAATTGCCAAGTAAATAAATTCCTTTGAAAAATTTAATTGAGCTGTGACGTAGCTATTGCTTGAGGACTGTCGCCCACTTGTGTACTGCATTTAAATTATCGTGAGTGAAAAATCTGGTAGATATGAGTTTTTGCGTAATATCTTTCTTTCGCGTTTTTATTCTTCGCACGTTTTGATATGTTGAAACCATAAGGGCGAGAGTGACGATGTGTATTACGTGTGGACGCGGCATAAGTATTTTCTGACCCTTCTTCATCACTCGTGGATTTTCTTTAATACCATATTTCCTCTTGGTAGTCATTGAGGATTTACAATTTTTTCTACTTTTCATTTAATCGCCCCTACGAGGGTAACTCTTGAGCATTGTAGCTCAATGATGGAAAAAGGTTTCGTTAGCTCGAATGGCGTCTTTGTATATTGAGGCAATTTATTTATTAATAACGTTCCAATGTAAATTTCCACCGAAGAACAATTCTGTTTCGAACTCTAATGTGGATAATCGTGGATTTATAAGTCGTATCGAGTGTAGTTTACAATTAATTTAAAAGAAAAGATTGCTACTCGAATTGGCATTGCTCTTTGGAAGAATGAAGTTACGCCGTCGGAGCTTAAAAGCTTTTTAACTTCGCCAGAACAGAGGAACGTAATTATGTTAAGAGTGTTAATGAATCTTCATCCATCGGCGCTTCTAGTTCAAAGCCAAAAATTGTTGAGGGTCGGAAGAAATTTTTTAAGAAATAACATAATCGAATGAAACGCTATTGGCAATTATTCGGTGGTTGAGAAGGTGGGACTATATTTACACAAATTCTTTTTAGAGCTTTCGAACTTTCCATATATTGAAATTCCGAGTTGACTTTGATGAATGCATTTGGTATGGATTGCTTGCAATTAGCATAGTCAGTCGGGCGGTCGTGATTTAGTGCTGTGCCAATACGTTAGGTACAGTTTAATGACAGCAGTTGAGAACCTGCTGTGCGGTGAATCACGGTGCTAACTTAGTAAACCTGACAGTAAACTATTTTGCAATTGACTAATTATCGACTAGATACGTTAGAATAATGAAGCTTTATGCAAGTCAAATCATTTCTATTGTAATATTGGAGTCTAAGCAAATTGGTATATACTACAATATATACGGCAAAATATTTGTAATACGTATAATATATTGACGGCTGATGTATATGATGAATTGTGATTACGAATAATTTATGATAATCGAGATTTGAATTAATCGCGAAGTAAGTTATAATTTTTGGAAATTTAGTAGAAATATCCAAATATATACTTCCAAGTATAATGCTATAATAATGAAATCCTTGCTCGTATGAACTTATTTTGCTATTTGCTCGTCCCTATAGAAATTCGTAATTCCAATTTCGCTGACCATCAAATTTGCTTAATAAGGGTTAAGCGTTTTCAAACTTTTATCGGATTACGCGCGTCGGGACGCTCGTTACGTAGTCGTTTAACAGATAAACGAGGGTAAGGTAAAGAATATTTTTTTGAACAGAGACATTTATCAAATACGTTTCTATCCAGGACAACTGAACACAACGAATATTGAGCCATTGCTTCGCGATTGAGAAAACGAAAATCAGGCAAAAATTTCGTCGCCGCACGTCGCCTTGATTTCTTCTGAAAATAACTTGTCAAAAGGTCGATTTGCTTTCATGAAGAATAAAAATCATCCCCTTCCCCCCAAATTGGCGAAGCATGTAGACATCTCAGAAATTACGTAGGTGGGAATTTTGGCGTTCTGAAAAAGTTCCCCGTCGCCCTTTCGCCTTTTGAAAACGGGGAGCGAGGCTTTGATTAAAAAAAAAAAAAAAAAAAATTGATGCCCGCAAATTATTTCCTCGAGCTCTACATACACACGTATGTATATAATAACACATATAGGTAAAATATAACAGAACCGCAGCATCCCCATAAGGAAAAGGGATGGAAAGGTTTGCAAGCTCATTCCCAGCGACATTCAAGTGCAATGGTAGTCATATACCGTCAGGATATAATATAATTGCAAAAGACCCAGCGAGAAAATAGGTACACGATAAAATAGTAAAAAAAAAAAGTTACGTAAGCTTGTTAGGAAATTTCCGAACGAATAATCGAGGTGTTGAATTTTAATGTATCAAGGGTTGAACAAAGGGGGTGACCTTTCCCTTGAACGGATCGATAGACCACGTTGCCAAATGCAACGACCCAAGTGCATCGCTGAGTAAGACGAATGAGAATGGCTTCGCCAGCTTGCGCCTTTAACTCGACTGAAAGCTTCCACGTCGAAGGTGCTTACGCGAATCGATAAAGGAAACAAAACCGTCTTGCGGATGAATAGGAAGAACGAACAATGGAAAAGGAGAAGCGGTCAAGACGCGTGGCCGTTGTGAACATTTGATGAAAGACAGTCTTCGGGTCTGAGTAATTATGTAAGAGTGCGGTGTGAAACAGGTAATGCGAGCTTTTCACAATGGTATTACAAGGAGCTTTTATCTCCGTCAGTGTCCCTTTACTGATGATCTTCATAGTGATCTATACATGTAGGTCAAACGGAGTAAAGCACAATTGGCAATCGAATTGACGAACGCCTAAGGGTTTGGCTGTTAACGCCTGACTGAAGTAATGTAGGCGCGTCTGGATTTTCAAGTGACAACAAACAGGTACGGAAGGGTTGAAACGAGGTGACATTATTTATACTTGATAAGGAGAAATCAGTGACCCATTATATCAATTCCCGTTTTTCTCGCATAATCAAATTTCAAGAGCTCGTTAAAACCATCGAGACGGCTATTGAGGTTATGTTATGTTGGCTTCTGCTGCTGATCTACCACCTACTGTTACACCGTCACGGTAATGCTAGGCGTGTCGATCCATAATATAATAACCCACTTCAAGATTATCCTAAAGTCTGTTGTGTGGCCTTAGTCCACCTAATAGCTGGTTGAACCAACAAATTTTGCTAATTATTTGTGTATATGGCAATTAGCTAATTCGTATCGTTTCACGTGATTCACGTGACTTTAACATTGACAACTAATTAATATATATCGAAATAACAACCAGCCACGTTTAATATCGTGAGAAGTAATTCCAAAAAATAAATTATACTAAGAATCCATAGTCCGTATGATTGCTGAGAGATTCTCCTTGGTCTTCCTTTGTCTGCATTCCATTCATGCCAGAGTCGGAAATTAACCAGAGGATCTTCAGTAGACAGATCCTGCGAGTGTAAATAAGAACTAAGGAGTTACCTCGAACACTGATTGCACGGGATGAAATTGACGTTTCATTTGGAAGCTTCTGCTTCTCTCCTTCCTCTCATCTACAGGGTGTTTCTATTTAACTTTCCAAGACTTTAGATATACTCTGTATCTTCTTCTTTTGTAGACGCATAACCTCTATACGTATTTCACTTTCTAATATTTTATTTGTCCCATTACTTACTGTGCAATAATTCCTATTGGATAAGTGCATATGCACTCAGGTCCAATATCCAAGTATGTATTACCGTGCAAGTGCATTCAATCGGTGCAGCAATTTTACCGGAATGTCTTTTTTTTTTCAGGAATTTTCGTTTTGCGCGTACATTGAAATAATATGCTTAGATATAGTATAATCTGAGCATTTAAGGACATAGAAAATACGTTAAGCATGCGTTTATTTATGCGTGTAATTTATTGGTCTCCGTGATGACGTAATTAAATTGTTTATTAGCTCGTTACGTTGGTAAGTGCGTGTATCGCAGAAATTTTACGATTATTACTATTACCACCACGACGGATTTAACGATATTTTGGCATGTGTAGATCAATGTATTACTGTATAAATAACGTATGAGTATTTCTGTATACATATATGTATATCGTGCGGCGGGAGATACGAATTTGTCGCGCGAGTCCGTCATCCGAAATAAGAGACGGCAGATATTTTCGGGTATTGCGTAAATGAGTTACGTGCGCTTTAGATTTGCAAGCTCCAGGCAGCTCCAGCCGAGTTTCCAACTGCTACGGTTATCTCGAACAAGGAAGATTCTAACGAAATTTATAGAAGTTATGAATGACCGAATGTCGATGTCCTTATCGAATAAAAGTTCGATTAGATGGTGAAGCTGAGTATTACCGATGATAAAATATACGAAATACAGGATACAGCATTAAGCCGTTGGCAAATATAAATACCGTCGGTGGGTTGGCTCTGGTCCAAAGGAGGCTGCAAGCTCTCCCTCATACATACGAAAGAGTGAGCTTTGCCACTACAGCACGACGCCTTTTATACTTATATCCTTTTCGCCGTTTGCGCCAATGCGGAATACGCCCACTCTTTTGCGACTGTTTCTTTTCTTTCTCTTTATGTATATATATCCCTCTCTTTTCCTCCCACCTGGTCCGTCAAGGCTCTTCGAAGAAAGACGGTTACGCTCGATACGTGTGTAACGTAGAAATAAGACTATACATATGTAAACGACCATTTGAATTATTCCTAATTGAATTCTTTGGATTTCTTTCAATTTGCAATGGATCACCTTATCGAATTCAATGTCTAATAGTATTGATCTTGATTCTTTAATGGAAATGGGATATGTGTATATTTAAATTTTTATTTTTTTTATTTAAGATCAATGACAGTACTTTGTATGTTCCAGAGTTTACTTTTATATCTACATGTCTTTACACCGGGTTGAGTTCTTAGGTACACGAGAATCCCCTTGGAGTTTCTCAAGTTTTGATCAACCGGCTCTTATCTCCAAGCTCAGACACTAACAAACCTGTTATGCTTGGGCTAATATCATCGTTACCCAACCAAAATCCAAGGGATGAACCTTGTGCTGAACATTGACCCAAGACTGTTGATTATTCATGAGATTAAAAAAAGAAAGGAGGGAGAGGTGTAGCTCGACTTAAGTCAAAATACAAATCTTTTGCCATTATTCTTCGGTGGGGATGCACCCTTACTTTTTTATTCATAGTACCCAATTACGAGCTTTCGCTAGTCAACTTTACGGCTAGTCTGTTACAATACCATGTACAGTTAGTTAGAGCTGCATTAGTTAGCTGTTACGACTCTTGCCATAAATTCTCATTAAACCGCAACCAGATATATTTTACTCGCCACAGACAGAGAAATGTGCTTGGCAGGTATTGTACTTGCAAGAAGAATGTGTGAAAGAGAGAGAGAAAGGAATAAAATTAAATTAAATATTGCCTTTCGCTAGGAATAAAATGTCAACGCAAGCTCGCGCATATACATTTATGGGCCAAAAATAATAAGTTATCTGAATCGATTATCGTGAATAACTGAACCTTGATTGTAAATCGATCTTCAGGAATAACGTTGAGATTTCTTTCCAGTCGAGCAAGTTGATGTACGAAGCTTTTTTATGAGGTCTGTACATATAGATCCGGAAGTGCTTGCAGCATAAGCGCTACGAGTTAATAGGGAGAAAGACTTTATGAAAGCTTTCAATACGTCTAGCAGATTGAAAACTTTATGACGTATTATTTAAGTTGGAGCGTGAGGGAGTGTTATGTGCGATTGTACTTATTGTTCAGGTAATAATCCAATAATAACCCAGCTTCGTACAGTATATCGTGCAGAATACGCGTGGCCATAAGCGTAAAGCGTTGTGTGAAAAGCGGGAGAGAAAAAAAATATTATACAGATGAGAAAAGCGCGTTCTAATTGATTTTAAATACAGTGGGAAAGCTTTGGAAGCTAAAAGGTTATTAAATATAGAACGATCCGAAACCTCAACGCGCAATTTTCATCAGCTGCGTCGTTTTGCCGTTAAAATGATATTCAAACATTTAGTAAATACGAATGTGAAAGTTCATTTACAGTGTAGATTGTCAACGGGAGAGCTTTTTTTTGTATTAAAAAAATCGTTGTTCATTCTACGCAATTTATTCTGTATTGAAATTTCCATCGATTTTCAATTCTTTTTTTTTATGCATTTTACTTGACCCTCTTTTTTTCATTTCTCTTTCTCCTTCCCGACGCGTTTCTCATTGCCTATCTCGATTTAATAAGCGTTCAAATTGAGTGTAACGACAGAAATAATAATTGCTTGTGTATCCACTTTTATGCGAGCAGTGCTCCAATTCGCGATGCTACTGTCGAATGTCGTCAAATCGGAAGCTTTCGTTATACGGCTGATGGACAAAAACCGAAAGCTCCGGAATGCACGTACCATGCTACGAGTATATGTACTATGGACTTTCAGCCAATCTTCGGAGCTTGAGCTTTTTCAACCGCGAATATTTCGTTTATTCTTTTGATCAGCCGAGGTTATTGGCTGATTGTGACTTCACGCTGGATTTTATTTAGTCGTTACCTTAATCCGCAAGATTCGATACAACCTGGAACATGAAGCTTAAATGGAAATCCAATTTAAGCTCGTATACATCAGGTATTGATGTAGCAACCAATTGGCTGATACGATACGCAGACTCTGATGACTCATTCTTATTATGTTACATGTACCAAGAACCGTTTATAGAATTGCTTGCAAGTCCACATTTCAATGTAATGGGCCCCTGACCTAATTTTCTTGAAGGAAGAGAAGCCAATCTGTGAACACCTGTGCACATCCATTCATCCTTCATATTGGTTTTGGTACAGGATTCGCGTAGCTCTGGTGAACAGTTGCAAGCTCTACGTGAACTTTGGATAACCGCCAACATCCCTGATAACTGGATATCTTTATGAAAGCTCATACTATGTAGTCAATCAAAATGACGTGAAATTTTATGTTGGGAGCTTTTTCTTTTAGACGCAGGAAGATTGTATTTATAGGTACGAAATATGTAAATTAATGATTGAAAAAAAGTAAGATCAACATTTTATCGATTTTGAGAACTCGATAAGCCGAATTTGTATTTTTAATTAGTCTCTCGCGGGCTTTCAATATTTAGATTTCGTTTCTACCCTCTCATACTCTTGAACGATCTTCATTTTATGAGATCACTTCAAAGAGAACTTTTTCACTATTTGAGCTTTTTTCTAGAACGTCTCCATTTATACTGATTTATTTGCTATTGAATATTCATGCGTGCTGGAGATTGTCTCAGGATGATATCTTTTTTAATTTTTATTGATCTATAAAAAATAGACATTTAGAGGCTGGGTTATTAATTGATTCAGGCTATAAGTATACATTATATATCGATGAATTAAAAGCGTGGCTTTTAAATATTTTTACAGAAAGCAAAAGGTTCGAATAAAGTAGATAGGTGGATGCGACGCATATGGCCGGAGGATATCTCCTTGGGGTGACCTATTTCCTCAGATGACAGGCCAGGTTTTAGGGCTGAATACATTATTTAAAGGTATCGAGTGGTACTGGTCCATAGAGCAGCCGTGTCGAGAGGGTTTTCTAAGTTTCTGGAAGGCCGTCTTTCCTACTACGCTACTCTTGTGGGATTTGAAAAACAAATTTTCCAACACGAAGAAAAGTTCTCAGCGTACTTGGTGGTAACTACAAATCTTAAATGTTTGAAATTCGACGTTGGGGTCATTTGCATTTTTATTCAATTTTCGGCCATAAGAAAATTTGCAAGTCATACGTTCGTTATTGAATTTCCAAAAAAAAATTGGAGTTGTACATAATTGATAAATCTATGATTTTTATAAAACTTCAAAGAGCCATTGTGCAATTTATCTTTTGACTTGCATTCATCTGCTTTATCATTATTTTTCGCTTACAGGAATTAAGGTACTTTCTTATTGATACTTTAACATTGTACAGTCACAATGTACAAGTTTCATTTCTTTAAGAAAAAAAAAAAGAACAGAGCATAGAATAAAGAATTATAAAAGAAATAGCCAATATCAATAGCAAGAAGCAATCAGAGATTAGAGCTTTACTCGGATCTTATATTTCTCATACAGTAGCCAATGGCGTGCATTTCTAGATATTTCTTTGATAAAATATAGTTCATTCAGAATCCTTTGAAAGGATATCTATTTCCGCAATATTTTTCATCGTTCATGTATAGCCATAAGAATTTTCGCAGAAAGATTATATTTGGGTATTTTTATATACCATTTACTGAAAGTAAACGACGAATCTCAAGAATATCCAGGTGCAGAAGTCATTCGTCTCATTCACGAGATCCTATTCATCCCTGAGTCAGAATTTTTTCAAAGAGGGATGCTGTCTGGACCAGCAGTACCAGGTTAAATTTTAAAAGATTTAATTATTCTCCTGGCAGCTATCTCTTTTCTATTTCCAGTAATGTAAATCAAAGTCCTTTAGGACAGTATTCCTGATAAAGTGCCCTATACAGCACTTCAATCCAGTTCTGATCCTTCGAGGCTCCCTTTACACAGGACTTCAGTTCACACTGAGGCAGATCTTCACAGCACCCGAATCTTCCTAATCTAAAGAGTCGGACTCGTTGAGTTTGCCGCATGGAAAATCCCAGTAGGTCGTTTTAATGCATGGACGACCAATTTGCATTGAATGAGAAGGAAGGTTGATCAACGTTGCCTTCGAGTGTAAATAGAATATTAACTTAAAACGTGAAAGGTTAAGGCACCTTTATTTCATCTAAAGTAACGCAATAAGACATCCGGAATGCGCAAGGTATCGAAAGCCAAAAAAAGTTACCGAATTAAGTAAAATACTTTCCGGATGAGCCATTCCCATTTTTTCAAATATCCTTCACGTGACTGCTTTGCCATTGGTATTTTTTAGCCCTTTTTTATATTTTATTCGTTTCAACAACTTTGTCTGGATTTCAGGTACAATAAACTGCTTATACTCCCCTCCTGTATAACCTTCAGCTATTTCTTTGAGTGATACGAAATTTTTCATAGGAAGCGAGCAGGAGTGAAACACCTGACCTATCAAATAAAGGAAGTGTTATCAAAAAGAAATATTCCAAAAACGTATAGAATGGAAATAACATGTAATAACTCAAAAATATGAAAACGAGATATCGATCGATCAAAACTTAAAAAAAGACAGTGAAACCAAAATCGAAAAAAAAAGATCGTACATATGTACATTGCACAATGAGGAATAAATTTTTAGCATGACTTTAAAATCTTTAACAGCATCCACTGTCGTCCTATATACATGTACAGTCGCCGAAGCAATCCGGGATAAATGAACCAATTAGCGAGAGCCATTAATCAAGCTCTGATCGAGGCATTTGTCCGGCCATAAGTTCCGTGACGGCGCGCAAGCTCCCTGGCTCGAAAGCTGACCGTTCCCGAAAAGCCAGCACGCACGAAGCTCCTGATCCGGTGATACATTTCGGAAGCTGAAAGCTGAACCCTCAGCCCTAACGATATTAATGGTTCTTGTTTCTGTTTCTAAATTGGTAAACAGACCGTCGTATCCATTGATCATTCCTGAAGGGTTTAAACCTCTCAAAACTCAAACTTACACCCGCCCTTAAAAATATGCTCTTGGTATTACAGTCCTATGCTTACTCATTCATTCGTCCCTATCTACCAACCGCTCCAACCCTCTTGCCACAGAACTTCCTTCTTGCTCTTCATTCAGTCCCCCAGCGTCCTAACCATTCAATTTCCCTAGACAAGCTTGTCACGATGAATCGGGATCTGGAATGCGTGGGTACTCGGTGTCCTTTGATAACTAAGTATCGCTTGAACTTAGTGACCCTTTTAGGTATTTCGAAAATCCGTAAATCCCTATCAAAAGCTACAATATAACAATGACTCTACGATCTCCCGAATAGGTTACACGGTATTATTATTGTAAAGGATTCTAAACCGAAAGTCCTTCCCTTAGAAACAAGGTTCGAATATGTATTCTGGAACGATGCCGTTATTCTGTAAAAGCTATCCTGCGAAAATAATAGCCAGGCAACCGAGTGTCAAGTTCAACTCCATACGGCATTGCTTGCCAGAACGGTCAGCCAAGTTATAAAAATTGGCTCATTTGCTGACCTTAACCTTCGACCATGACCTTTTTACTCTTTTATAACCAGTATTGTCATATCCTACATATTTGCACAACCACCAGCCTGAATCTTGGTGCATCGAAATTTATTGTTATTACTTTGAGACTCACAGTACTATGAGGTTAGCTGGTAGATACGACGAAATTACCAACTGAGTATAAATAAATCCCCTGGAAACTTTTTAATCGGTTTTCAAAGAACGATTTCGCCAATCGATCTCTGAAATACCCTGTGGTTGGTCTATTTTCATTTTTTTTTTAATAATTTTTAAATAAAATTCTTGTATCAATATACCCTGAAAGTATTGTGTTACTGAACGGAAATAGAGGCTGTTACCTTATCTCCATATGAACAGTTTACGGGTAGTGCTCGAAATATCTGATGTATAAAGTAACGAGCGAAGAAGAACAAAATGTCGTCTTTATGATACAGTAGCTAAAACTAAAATGGCTGGCTGTGGAAAGCAAGAGATTCCAGCTGCTTGTTCGCAATAAATCAGGCCTGTAAGTAATATAGAGGGCGCGTGCTTTATACGGTATCTTAGAGACGAAGAGAAACAGGCTACTAGAAATGTTCGTCTAACAGAGACGAAGAGTCTAGCAGACAAGGGTGTGTCTACCAGTCTTACGAATGTTCTCATTTCCTATCTGGATTACAGTAAAATTTACACGATTTGGCACTCTGACGTATCCAGCTCTGTTTTCAAAGTGGCTCAAATCTTTCTGTAGTACGCTAAAAAAAAACATGAATATCACTTCGTATTCCCTACTGTTTATCAGTGCAATAACTCCTTGCAGAGATTTAGCTACAATTTCTCTGTAACGAGGTACCAGCATCCTTGATAGCTTGTGAATCATCTTCGTTACGGATTCAACTAGGAAAACGTCAGAAGCCTTCTGTATGCTGTTCCTGTCCATTATTCATTCCATATCGGACTTCCATTCCTGTACTCCAGTATCATCCCTGTAACCCTATATCTACAGGGTGTACGTGAACATATTGCGTCTAGTCGAAAATGTAGCATCCCATATACGTATAACAGCTTGCAGATGATTTAATATCGTGGGAATATTCCGGGTTATATCTCAATGTAGATACTGATGAACCTCGCAGACTCCTTGACCATGGACCACTTTTCGCTATTGGATGCACTTATCTCGAGGTACTTGAACGATATTGGAATATTCACGTAATGGCTCACTGGTATGGATTATCGGCTAAGATTTAAAGACGTACAAGGGATGCTGGGACGATGCATTTAAATGTTAACGTCAGTTGCTTAATTTTTCACTGTAAACCAAGGCGGTCGAATATGGAAATAAATTGTGTTGGATCATTCGTTACGTCGAGATGACTTGGGGGGACGACTGCTTGTTCAATTATTGAATAAAAATTCTAGTAATTTATTTTTCACCAATTTTCTCAAGTGGCCTTCTCCTATAGGCCTCCCCCGGCACTGGCTGAAAATAACTTCCCCCAAGTAATTGCAAACAACGCTGTTTATTTGTACGCGAAACTCGGTGGAAAATTAGACTTCGCTAGGCTGCCTAAGAATTTTGGCAAGCGACGCAATTTCGTATTAATATACCATGCTCATCGTTATAACACTTGACCCAGAATCCCTTTACGGATTTTCCTTAGATCTGAATATCGATTTTCCACTTTTTAAACAAAATAATCGTTATAATCCCGTTTATCAATGCTCTTATACAAAGGCAACAGTCTGTAGATACATTTTTGCTTTTCCGAACCCAAATCAAACACCGGAACTTACCAGTTACTTTCGTCGGAGTGAAATCGGATTACTGGTGTCCCTACAGGCAGATTTTTCTTCGTCTTACCAGAATCTATTATCCTTAAAAGGCTTCGATGTCGGTCTAAAGAGTTCAAGGATATTGATTCACTTTTTCTTTTCCCCTTTTCAAGGTAAACCTTCCACTTTACTTTCTCTCGTGAAAAGTCTTTAGGTCTCCGACGTCGACGTCTTCGAAAATTTCGGTCGCAGCCGGATTAATAATTAAACAAAAATTCAAGTCGTCTCACGAGTCAAACCGTGAGACACCTGATCCAACAATCGTTTGTGCTTGTTCCAGCGATGGGACGGCATGCCAGAAAAGCTCTTTGAGCTTTTAAGGATATACAAGTAAAAACTGCCCTTCAATTTAAGTACACACTCCGCTTTATACTTTTATCTCATTGGTAATAAAAAGCGTCTACACACTCGAGTGAAATTATAATGAAGTACTTTACGTATCTCATACACGCGGCAGTTTCAGGACTTATTATGCCTGATTAAAGTATCAGACTGACTTGAGCAGAGTAGACCAATTTCAAGGGGCCGTCGCGTTAATGAAATATTAATGAAAAAGTGTCTGCCTCATGGGAATAACAATTTACCATGACCGCAAAAAAGCGACTCGCTCATCCATTCCAGTCTGTGCAATTTACCGTTTATAGTAAGGGGGTGAAACAGAATGGCCTCTTGAACGAGGACGTTTGCTCGTGAAAACGGTGGTCCATTATGCGTCATATTTCTCTCGTGATCTATCCCCCGGAACGTCCTGGAGAAATTTTTCACCTGGTTACCCAGCGCCGACGTATAAACAGCTGCCTGATATTTTACAGCGAATAATATACCTATGTATATACAAGACGAAGCTTCTTCTTATACTTAGCTCGGAGTCTCTTTTTCACTTTTTATCTCTACTATTCTGTGAAACTATTGAGTGAAACTTTTCATTGAATTCTAAATGCTTCTATAATACACAGTACGCGTACAGTCAGGCATAAAATATGTTTCTTATGAGTGTACGTGTCTCTACAGGGTATTATTGTTTTCCGATCAGTCTGTACGATACGGGTTATTTATATGTAGAGGATATCGTATCACGTATTACGATAGCAAATTATATACGGATTATTGAGGAGGTTTTTATGAACGACGAATATTCATAGAAGAGATCGAACACTTCTCATTCGTATTTCATAGTAGGCATTTATTAAAGTGACGTTTGACGTGGTTCGTGTCATTGTCACGTGGTTATAGTAGCGGAAATGGCGGTGAAGAAATACAAAGAAGTCGCGTTAGCCTCTGTTTCTATGTATCTATGCCAAGGACCGTTAAGCAAGTCGATATTTATTGTCGGAATGATAATGGCGACAGCAGCGCCATCAACGAACGGCAACTAGTGTTACCAGTGATAACGAAGTCCGTATTTCATGTGATATTGAGAAAGGAACGCCGAAAATAGGTAAAAATAAAGGTTAATAGTCGTGAGCCAACGTCGCCCGTTGAAATTGCCAAGTGCGTCGCTCCTGTGCGATACGGCCGTAAGAATCTCAGGTCGACGCAGCACGACACGTGAAGAAGATTCGTCGCTTGAACATTCTGGCTTATAAAACTAAGTCGACAAAACTGGGTTGAGTCCTTTAAGCCACCCTTCCTCCAATTTTACTCTTTCCCTCCCTCGCGCTCATCTTCCTTCCCCCTTTTCCCCCTTTTCCTTATAGAGAGAGGAAGTCACAGACGGAGCACCCCGGCGACAAAGTAAAACGGGCTAATTGACGAAGGGGGTGAAAACATCGAGCGGCGCAAGTGTCTCGTCAAAAATAACATTGAAAACGGTTAAACAGTCTCGAGGTGCGAACCACCCCTAAGATAAGGGTGACGGAACACATGAAGGGTGGCCTACCATTTCCGGCATTATGAACTGTTCAGCCTGTCTTGGACCTTGCTAATTGATCGGTACTGACAAACTAAAACAGACTGACCGATACTTACCCTTCGTGCTTGAGGGTTGAATGCAATGGGGGTAGAAATTAGGGGTTGTCCGTGTAACATCCTCACGTGAAATAAAAGGCGATAAAAATATCTTCGGTTTTTCTTTTTTATAGTGCTACTTTTTTCGCACCCCCTGTACACGTGCTCCTTCGGAGAGGGGTTATCAATTTCTTCCTCGTGTCTTATCTAGCCCCATACTGACGTAGGAGTTGCCATCGTGAAATATTAACGTAGAATTAATTGACCCTGTGACTTTCATCCCCAACTACTTCTTTCAGGCACCGCCAGACCCGCCTATTAGGGTTGTCCATAGTAGAACAGTGTTCTATGAGAATTAAAAGATCGCCCATGGAGCCTGGTTCGCACGCTGGTTCCTCTTTTCTACGGGACAATGTAGAAGAGACTTGTCTTCCAGGGGCGGATGGATGATCGCACCCTCGTCAACAGTAATTCTGTTGAGACCTCGAGAATTCTATCCAGAGTGAACATTTCATTTATTTTCCTGCCCACGTCCCGCTGTTACTACCCTCCAGCCCTGGTACACATAACTGTTTCACCTTCCGCATAGCCAACCCCTATTCACGGAAGCATAACATTCTCCAAAGTACCGACTATGTACTTAACCATATCAGGAAGCCGTTCCCAAAGTACAAAGTGTATCGTATCCGGTGTGTTTCTCCTTGGGATATTTCAAGGCACACCTGCTCACGGAAATTCTCTATAGATATTTCACCCCCTAATATTCCACCCTGGACACACTCCTCGCAATCCATAAATCTGTCCACCTACGCTGGTTCATAGGACGCTTTCCCAAAGTCTGAAACTATATCCCGAGCAATTTCCTATATTGACTACCACGGTGACTATGTATATTTACACAATATACTTTTCAACCCTTATCGGTAAGCTCTCGTAACGGCTGAAGTTGGCGTTCCGGCCATGATAGCTCACTGTAATATCAGTGACAGTAATGATGACATAATATGATATTAAGGATGAATTTAATTATTTCTGGTATCTAAGTATAATTCATAAGATAATAATAAAGGGTTGGTTATCATTTCTATGAAGGGTCTGTTTGTATGCTTCTCAAAGACCGTCCTACCGATATCAATGGACACAAAGGGCTCTATGGCCCGTGAGCTGAAATCTAGCGATATCAGAATGATACCAGATATATAGAGAAGCAGGGTAGGAGAAGTATTCTGGTGAATAGTGCGATCTAAACAAGTCGGCTGTGACGAGGGTGTAAAATCAACGTTTTTGCGAACGTAATATCGCGGATATGACGAGAAGCTCTCCTAGTACAATAGACACAAAAGCCCAAAGCTCTGGGGCACGTAGATATCGGGCTGTCTTGCACAATGTATCAGAGGGACGCGCGTCACAAGGATTTCACGGGGTACAATAAGAACCTTCCACCCTTAACAGCCTGACGAGCGTCGGGCGTCGTAATCCCGTCATTCTGACGTCTATGAGAAACATAGTATAAACGACGACATTGAAGATTCTCCATACGAAGATGTAACAGATAAATATTGCGATTATCAGAAAAGAAAAGAAAACAAACGGATATATCCGATAAGAAAATTGTACAGCCCTTCACAAAAAGACAGTCGTCGTCGATATCGATATAGTATCAATCTGTTGATCCTTTGAGATCATTTATTCAAGTAAATATTTCATTTTTCGCGTGGTTAATTTTTCTTTGGGGATGATTTTGCTGATAAATAATTCAGTGCGGGGACTCGACTAACCGAGATAAAATCGATATTAAAAAGTTTCGGCATTAAAAATTTCATCGAAAATTCACGTAATTGGATAAAAGCTATGGGGGATGATAAAGGCGGGAGGTTTAAACTGCCTATTGAAACGTTCTTATTGTACGCTGACTCGCGAGGACCCAAGGAAGTTGCTATTGTTCAGCCAAGACGAAAATTCTTCTGACAACTTACAGCGGCAAACAGAACAGTGTTTATAGTCCCAAGAGCGAAGCGAATTTCCTTGTAGTCCGCTATTACCTCATCCATCTAAAAATTACGAACGGTACCCTTCAAAAGCGTTTTGTCACACGGTTGACTTTTCCTTCACTTTTTCTCCCATCGACTCGACAAAGACACGTAACCCAATTCACTTACGGGTCCTTTTTTTAAGCATATTCCAAAATTACGGAAAAGTTCATGACTCTCACAACAATAAGGACGTTCGATAGTCTGACGAATGACATTATTCATATATTAATCTTATATCGATATCATTGTAAATTTAAGTATCGTGATAAAGAAAACGAATATATGTCATATAAATATATAACAGCAATGCACAGTTATGAAATCCCCAATACTTTATAGGTTAGAAATGACGATCATCGACGTTCACCATCTTCTGGAATTGCACGAGAGACTGAACAGGCCAGGAATCATATCGCGGAAAAGGATCTTCTGTGAAAGGTCGCGCTGGTTTGTTTTCCTTGTTACAATACGAGGTCATTACGGAAGGGCTACGACAAAGGACACGAGCACATTCAATATGCGTCGAATATCTGTACAGTCGTGGTAAAACTGCAGGTTGGTGCCACATTCACTTTAGTTAGGTTAAGCGAACGAGGGAATGATGGTGAAAAGGTCAGGGAATGAATCGCGTGGCTTTAGAATTTATTAATAAAAATATAGGCCGTTACGGAGCGCATGCAACGAAGATTATATTGTATAAATATGGATATACCCATGAAAATATGGCGGCTGGGTGAAAAAAAGAAAGTTCTTGAGTAAGACCAAATACATTAAGCCGTATTATCTACTGTACTGTGCATCATATATATGCTCCAACACCTTGAGATACTGTGAAATAAGTTATACAAAAATTAAAATTGCAGATGCGCAAGTGCAATTTGTTAGAGTGCCCCTATCACTGTGGGTCCATTTCATTGGAATTCCACCTCTGTTTTTTTTTTATTCTAGACCGTACATCGTACATCAGGGGCGAATCCTCATGAGGAAGAAAGTTCAACACCCTCCCTTATAAGGGAATCCTTCGTTTTTTAATGGTCATTCTATTATTTCCGGCTGAGGTCAATATTAATCTTTTTTTATAAGTTCTTAGACGTCGGTCCAAACGTTCATTTGATGAGAAAAAAAATATAACATTTTTTGAGGGTGCGAATTTACTGACACGATATTCCTTTTGGTACTGTGAGATAAATTGAGATGGGACGTAGTAAGGATAACCTGTTAAAATTCTGAAAACGTATTTTCTTTGGATGTCTGAGGAATCTATGCTGAAAGTGTAAAATCACTTTAATCCAGCAGTCTTTGTTCAGGGTTATTCACGAGATTCCATTCATAAATTCGCAGTTACGGAAAGTTTTACCGAATGAGTAGAAAGTCGATGCAAAATCTCCATAGAAGCCAAAGCCATGATATACGTCGTATGATATATCATATGATTATATGTAAAAGTTGGATTTAAAGTTGGCGCCGTTGGAGTCATCGATTTTTCGATTGGAGCTTCTACCGATTCCTAAGATGTTTTCAATGACTGAAATCAGAATTCGCGGTTACAGAAAGTTTTACCGAATGAGTAGAAAGTCGATGCAAAATCTCTATGAAAGCCAGAGCCATGATATACGTCGTATGATATATCATATGATTATATGTAAAAGTTGGATTTAAAGTTGGCGCCGTTGGAGTCATCGATTTTTCGATTGGAGCTTCTACCGATTCCTAAGATGTTTTCAATGACTGAAATCAGAATTCGCGGTTACAGAAAGTTTTACCGAATGAGTAGAAAGTCGATGCAAAATCTCTATGAAAGCCAGAGCCATGATATACGTCGTATGATATATCATATGATTATATGTAAAAGTTGGATTTAAAGTTGGCGCCGTTGGAGTCATCGATTTTTCGATTGGAGCTTCTACCGATTCCTAAGATTTTTTCAATTACTGAAATCAGTCCGCTATTCGTGTCGGCAATTTCGTTTCGCACGAAGTAAAATTCTTTTCTGCGACTTTTCCGCGAGTATTTCATATCTATATACCAAGTTATATGCACACCAGGCACGTATACGTACACTGACACTAACGCATTTTTAAGATGCGGTGTTCAGGTTTCGATTTTATTGGTAACTTTTCGAAAAATTTTCAACCAGTGCGAAGTTCATAAGTTGGCGAGGTCCGAGAGAGCGAGAGAGAAAGAAATTAGAATTCGCAACGCGAAGAGCTTGTGGCTCGAGACTATCTCAAGAGAGTTCTCTATTATTTCACTTTCTTTAAAGTTTTCGTTTCTTTCCGTAATCTTTCACTTATATACATGAGATATATACATTTTTGCATCGCTCTCACAAAGTCAGGATAAAAAATTATCGGTGCAGATCAAGTTGGCTAACATGGAAGAGCTCTGAATTCATATGTATACCGATCCAATGGTATACCACTTGAATAGAAAATCAAATAAGCATGGCTAAAGGAATATCATTCAAAGGCGAATTCACACTGCCAGTGAATTCTAGCAAAGACATTCTCGCCTTTAGTGCCAGTCTCGATACAGGCTCCGAAAATTTGGAAGCTATTCAAAAGAACGAAAAATGGATTTTCAGGATTAAAAGAATCACTCGAGCTTTCAATCCAAATATATATCTCAAACCAGCATCGTAAAAGCGCTGGCGATGTACGTCCCGAAGAAATATAATATTTAAGCAAGTTAAAGTGCAGTAGCAGGTGATATGATTAAAATAAAAATAAAATAGCATGATCAAATATAATTTTCAAATTACCATATACCTAACCTTACCCCGTATATTATTATTATTCCCCATATCAATCGTATAGAATGAATTCGATTAATCCTGATATACAGTATAATAATAATAATCAAAATTATCTCTCGCATTTTTCTCAATTAGCACAACCGACGTTCAGTCAGATCAATATCCTGCGAGGAATTCCATACGTTAAATTCAGCTGTCCCAGGAATTCGCAAAGATGCCATTTCGACTGACGCATACGTTGCAAAGGCATTAGACAAGCTTGTCCAAGACATTACACGTTTCAAGGATAATGCTCTTAGCGAATTACGTAACGTCATAACGTAATACGTAATTGCCACAGTAGGAAATATCATGAGATCCCGTATAAGGAATTACACGCCTCTGTCCGTATTGGCGGATAACGTTTAAATGATATGAATTCTCGAGGTCGTATTGCCATACATACTATACAAACGAAGCGCCGATCGAAGCTGCACTCGCAGTACGAGCTTGAGGGTGCTCGTGCGCCGTTGCATGCCTGTAAAAACGGTTATTAAGATAAAATCTTAAAGGCAGCAAAGTAGTGGCAAGGTCCCCTGTAATATGCGAACCACCTACGGGACGACCGAGACCTCGTCCTATCGGCCATTCCCGATCTGGGCTTGCGGCGTTAAGGTCTGCCAACTTTATCACATTCCATACAATTGTCTTACAGAGCTTGCACGTATACGTGTTGTTGTATACGATTGCGAACCTAATCACGATTAATATGCTTCACTGGCAGCCAACCATTCTAAGCTACGAATACATCGTGTTAACTTTCGAACAAATGGCTTGTTTAGAATTTTGCTTATCTCACGGGAAGAGCTTCTGTCAGAGACACCCGTGAGTAGTTTCGAAATACACTGAACTCGGGATAAGCTTTCGTGTAATTAGAATGTATGGATGTAAAATTTTTTTTGCGGGATCGAATTTTTTTTTATCAGACATTCGAACTTTTTTAACATTTATTGCGTTTTTTCTTTCTCGACAGCTCTATAGGAACTTTTGTCACGTTTTGTAATGTTTTTATTATTTTTTTTTTTTGGTTTATTTGCTTTAGTAATTTTTACCCTTTTTTTTTATCGTTTTACATTCGCTCACTCGTGTAGGGGTTGTATGCATTGGGTTAATTGATGGGGACTTTTTTTCTACAGAATGTTCTCCCATCCTTGCCATGGTTTTGCGTCTGGGCTTTTTTTTTTCGTTGGCAAAAAGTTCAGTTATATTCACTGAGACAACTTTTGGAAAAACGACAGCACTCGCAGCTATTTGACGAATCGACGAACTCGTAGTTTTTCTCGTAAGCGCTTACGTGCGACCGTGCTTGCTGTTTTCCTTCTGTTTACGTTTTCCCTCTTTTTCTTTTTTAACGAGGTCCACACGGTTTTCACGAAACCGACGTGCTGCTTTCATTTACGAATGGTTGTAGCACACAAATCACCAAAACCGTATGCGCGTTTGGTAAATATTTCCAGGGTGAAAACATCTGGTATTTTTTTTTTCAAAAATCAGAATGGAGCATTTTCGTTGATTACCAGATTGCACGTTAGCCTAAAATAAAAATGGTAATGTCAGTTCTCCACTTTCAGGGTATAAGTTGTAATTTAGCTTTGATGAAATCGATGAAAAAAATGCCGTAAAAAAATTAACGTAAGAACGAATGCTTCTATGTACGGATGTATCCGATTGAGAAACGATGAGAAAATTTATTAATAAAAAAAGTGCACCCGGTATATTAAAAGTCTTATCAATCATATCGACGATGAAATTCGTGTGTTGCGGATGTTTTACAAGAAAATAATAACAATGATGATGATTGCCAAACTTAATTTATCAAAAGTCTGACTAAAACATAATAACTCAAAGAATTTCTGACTGTACATTTTCTTTTGTCGACGACTCAACGTTTTGGCACAATCAGTCGTAAATTTTCGGCAATCATCGCTGCGACGCTTTGCCACCGTTGTTGCTCTGGGCGCCCTTCACCCCCCTCCCCTCCCCAGAGGAAAGGGCTTTCTCCATAAATCAAGAGCGACGTCGCCGAATAACATGCGAACGACACACAAAATCGAAGACCCTCCTGTCAGGAGCAACGATCGATCGTCCCGGTTGTTAATTCGAGTATAAATGTGACACTATTTGATAAGAGTAAACAGGCATATCGGCTTGCGTCCGGTGCTATTCAGTAAACTTGCATAGAGAGCATCGAGGTAAAGACGTAGCATAGATATGGGTGATGCTCCTTGGGTAAAAGAGTTTGCGATTGGCGAATGCATGATTCTTTTATCTCTTCTTGATATTCCCATTAAACATAGAAAAGTAGAGCGACGATTATTGGTTCCGAGAAGCATATGTATAAATATAGCCAAGAGCTAGATGAAATTTAAAAAAGTACATTGCTTCTTTCTCATTATTCTGCTTTAGTCTTATTTATCTATTTGATTTTGAATATTTATATGTATACGATCGCCATGCTAAGGTCTCTTATTAAACTTTATGATTTTCTCGTTATAACATTTTTAACAAGTATCCGTATACATATACTTAAATAGCACTGCTGTAAAATAATAATCGCAATGCTATAACTATATATACAGATTTTGGTTTCTTTAATATAATAAAAATAAAAGAATTCAGGAGCTCTTGGATTCATCTTGACTGTCCAGACTGATCTATATGAATTTACTTAACAAGATGAATATATTTATCTCAACATCAAAGTAAAACTTAATTCATTAATAAAATATCACTTCACGAGAAAGAATCTTAAAACTTTTTGAGGATACTTTTTTTTTGGAAATAATAACAAAGTTTAAAATTTTCAAGCAGAACGATATATCGCTTCAAGATAAATCTCAAACATTCATCATTAGACTTTATCTATATCTGTGCTATAGATAAACCAGGAATCCGTTTGCTCTGAGAATAAGTCCGAACTACCGAATACAGAGAGTTCATCTGTCTCGTTCTTTCTGTTAACGAACCAGTTATTTTTACATACAGTCGTCGTTCATTAAGGCCGCGTATATATCAGTGAATGGAGTAAAAGGACCAATTACTCTCGTTCAATTAGTTACAGTCGTCCAATCAACGTGAATTTTACCAGCCAATGTGAATCTAGGTTCACGATAAAATGATGCATAAAGTAAAAAGAAAAAAAAAAATCAAAACTATTGGCAACGATAAAAGAAAGTGAGAAAAATTGGAAACCCCAAGAGCAGAAGAAAGTAAATTTATCGAAAGAAATTGATCGAAGCATAGGTTATCCGTGAAATAGGAAATCAACTTCAGACTGTAAATAGCGCTTAGACGCGTGTTCTGCTCAAGAGATGAACTACAGTTCAATCAATAACGGAGCAACGAAGGCAGGTAATTTGTAGGGAAAATGTATGAATAATGTAACGTGCTGTTCCTTCGTTCTAGAGCTGTAAACAATAATTAGTCAGCGTCACCCTGGGAAATTCATTCGGTTGAGGTGCTGGATTTAGACCGGTATTGCGCATCTTGTTTGCCTACAGAAATTTTCTAATTTATCAAAACAAAACAATTCCTATGATAACGATGCAGCTTTCGTAGGAATAGCGTCATTTCGAATCTCCCGGGCAATTTCTTAACTGTAGCTGAGCCAATGCAATGCGATACGATCATCGTGTATGAAATTTAATTTGAATAATTATATAGGAAGATATAAAGTACTAAAGCCATATATAACGTGACAGTCATACACAAAGCTCTGTGAAACTTTCATGTAGCAATTTAATCATATTTGATTTTCTTTTGTTCCACGGCGCAGACTACGTAATGTGTATTGTACTGACATTTTCTCTCTGCTTTCTCGTATATCCACTTGATATTATATGTATAACAGACTCGAGTATACCGAAGACGTACTTTTTCGTCGTACACACAGGAGCCATGGTGTACCATAGAATTAAACCGTGGAAAATACAATAGCAATCACGCGAATTGCAGTCACTGTTCTCGTAGTGCTCTCTGCGAATTGCAAATAGTACATTGCGAATAAGATTACGGTATGAGTTTATACTGCATTTGCTGTTTATCGATCTGGCACAAAGTGGTTGTTGAAAAAGCTCGAAAATATTGTTAAAACAAAAAAAAAGGATATTGGGTAGCAACGTAATTGCAAGTCAATCGCGAAGCTTTTTTTATTTACTTCGTTAACCGGCATCTAGCCAACGAGCTTTCACAACGCTTCGCGAATATTAAGCTCAAAGCCCCATTTCGTTACGCTCAAAGAAGATTCCCCCGGTGGCTGTGCTTTCGCAGAATAGAAAGTGTTTTAGTTATCTCCATTCGATCAACATTTCGAGTGTCTTATTATTCTGTATCTTTCATTTTCTGTGAATAAAGAACGTGGGACTTTGAGCTTTAAACGTGCCTTTAAGGCACCTGCCTAATAAGACCGATATCGGTGAGTTCCTCACGGCGAGTACTAAGACAAAGTTTTAGCAGACAAAACACAAAACCGTGGATTTCACGTTGCAGAGCTCAAAAGGCGGTCAAGGGGACCAGTTATAATTTTGTAGAAAAAGAACGTAAGAGGATATGTTGCGAATCGTTCAAGGATGAGCAGTCAGGAACTTAATCAAGTGTTTTCTTCGTCAGCAGAATCCTCATCCGCGTGGAAAATATCAATAAGGGTGACCCCAGAAAGGGCAACGTTTTTTTTTAACAGTGAACAATGTTTCTTGATGTCAGTCATGTTGGTTGGAAGATGTAGACCGATTACATATCCTCCGTTACCATAAATCTACTTTCTATGACATGTACCACACGTTACCTGATCTTCGGCAGGATTTTAGAATTACTCTCACAGATAAATGTGAATCATACAATACCTATTTCCCTACCTTTCTTTGACATAGCTGATCATGATTCCTTTTAATGCTGTAACTCTATACGCCCACCTTTTTGCACGTGTGTGCTATTGTAAAAGTTGTTTCTTTTGGGTCTTATACCAGCACGCGTCAAGGCAAAAGTTCCCATGGAAAGGAGCATTGTTCTTTTGTAAATTCTTTATATACTCGAATAGGAAATATTCCGACATGAAAAGTTTATGTATAAACAAGAGATGCTGTATCCAGTTTCCTTAAGACTGCGTACCACGCTCGAAAGTGGCTCATGTAATTAAAGCTGACGTCACACTGGCGTCAAATGAACCTTGTGTAAAATTCGTGCCAATATTCTAATTTAATCCTGACGTAAAGAACTGTCAAGAGTTAACAACCATCCCGGTACAGCTATTATCGTGATTCTCCAAATATTTCACATCGAGAGCTTTTTACTCAATTATTCATATGTCACAAGAGCTTTTGCCCATGTTTATTAATTTGTATCCACGTCGCCATCGACGTCGAACGTATTCAAGTGGACTTTCAGAGCCCGAGGGAAAAATAAAAGCTCGGCGTTAATAAAAGCTTTCGATGAAACACCAGGTAGGAGTCACATGCAAATCGGTTGATTGTTCTACAGCCATTCAAACTCCACCCCAAGCCCGTGTCTCTATAGTCACTAAGTTCGACGGCGCAGCATCCGCTTCCGCTAGCGTCAGCGCAACGCAAGCTGCATTTTGCACGCAGTGCGTCCAATACTCCTCGTCGCTTTATAGAAACGGGAAAGGAATTACGAGCATGGCGCTACGACTCGACGTCATTTGTGCTCGAAATAAGTTGACAGTATCGATAGGCAATTTTCCAAATTTTCGTATCTACGTTGCACGAGTCCCTGTCTATACTCTTTTTCGCATTAGCATCGTTGCCACGAAAGCTCTTAGCCGATTGTACCCGAAGTGCGTGCGGGCTTTAGATATCGACAGTACAATAAGCTCCGGTCGTCACTGTCACTTTATTTATCCTACGGATTCGTACCGAGCAAAGCTGAGATTTCAGAAATTGAGGTGGGTTGATATAATGATAGCGATATGATTTCAAGATAAACGGCACAAGAGCTTTTCGAACTACAAGTATATATATATATATATATATATATATATTTATATGTATATATATATATATATTTCGACGTATTTTTAAAACTCGACACAGATAACGTGATTCCGATAGTTAATCTACGCCACCTTCGGCCGTCCACATTTCGTTCATCCATCCGCCTGCCAGGTGGGCGCCAGCCAATTCTTATTGCACCGGAAATTGACGAGCCGGCATGACCTGGGAGTTAAAGTGAAACAGTCTCAACTCTGGCAAAACGAGAGCTCTGACCGAACTTATTAGAACAGATGGTAGCATAACGGATCCTATCGATTTTTGGGGAAGCTTAAAATCGAGAAACCCAACCGTAGATCCTGATTCTTGGGGTCGCGTAGAATCAGCAAACGCAACTGGATGCACGAACGGGAGCGGGCGGTTACGGAAATGCGCTGCCGCTTGGGCTGCTAAATTACGGTAGACAGCTCAAGCCCATTGCCTCTCTCCAGCGGGGCGCCGGTATCAAACCCGGACTTCAGGTCCATGGAGACGTCTCCCGTAGGGTGCTCTCTTCTCCGGGCAATTTGGTACGTCGATGCTAACTTTCCACGGCAGATTCGAGCGCCTTGATCTCAACTCCAGAAAACAAAACATTCTGAAGGCATTGGCGTACCTGTACGAATCTATCTGAGGGCGTTATTTCGAACATCCGAAACGATAGCTGCAGTCGTCTTGTGACCGTGAATTGAAGAAAAAGTCACAATATATTCTTTTATCTGAATAAGTAACGTTATCCAATTCGAAATTATCAAATTGTCTTTTTTTTTTAATTGATAAAAGAGAGAATATATTTATCATAAATCATATTATAACATATAATCGCATCTTTGATCTTTTATTATAATAATGTTCTGTATACAATAAAATAGCCTGTGAAGCAAGTAAAAGAAAAAAAAAATGCAAAATATTGGTATTGAATTTTCATTATTTTCTTGCAGTGATCAATTAAGACCATTTCTGATGCATATTTTTTTTGTAATTTTCATAATATATGTATCATACCATAATTTTGTTATCTCCATCACTCTGAGCTCTACCCGAAGAATTAAGTGATATCGAGTCACAAGTGATAAACGAAGTATATCCAAAACGTATACAAAACGAAGAGGAGGGGGGGTGTGATAAAAGGCGAGAGGAAAGCATTAGCAAAAAAACGTATTGGTTGGTAGAGTGTACGAGATATCATACTTCATTCCGGTGAGAAACGACGCCAGGGGTAAGGTGAAGCGCCGGAATGCTTTAAAGGACCAACTCCGGAATAGCGCTTTCGTATAAACGAAGGAGACCACTTTGTTGTAAATCGAACCATCAGTCACTATTAATGGTACCGACTAGGAACACTGTGGAGCATCGAACGTTTCGGATCACCTACGTTTCCCTGAGTCAGGTTGGCCAACTTGGTTCCTGCTGGTTCGCAAAATGATCAATACATCAGAACTCCCGATGCTGCACGAATAAGCGTGACCGCTTTTAATGGAAGCTGTACAGTATGGTTGCGTCCACACTAAAAAACTGTCAGTCCACCAATATATGTATGATCGAAAGCTCACTCACCGTTGATGGCGTGAAGCTCGGTGGGTGCTTTAAATTGGGCTGTGTGCAGCGCAAGCTCGCCAGTGTCGGCCGCGGCTTGGAGTAACAGCTGCTGATGATGATGGTGCCTCGTGGAAGATCTATGATGATGTACGCTATTTAGCACTATGTTGCTGGAGGTTCTGCTCAGAGCTTTTCTCTGACGTACAGCTTCCTTGTAGACCCTGCAGTACATGACGATCATCACTATGCCCGGGATCCAGAATGAGACGCAGGAGCTTATCACGGAGTAGGCACGATTCACAACGAAGCTGCAGAGCTGATGAAGAGATAGAAATTTGGACCAGGTTATATTTATAAATTTGAAAAAAAAAAAAAATTATCATCATTCTTCTTTCTGGTACTCACGTGAGGATTCTCCGCCATGGCATCCAGATGCTCCTGAGTCGTGTACCATCCCATGAAGATGGGTATGAAGCTTATCAGTGCTGGAAGTAACCAGGCGCTACCCAGCATACAACCCACTGTACTTTGCTTCATGATCACCGAATATTCCAAGGGACTGACTATTGCGTAATAACGATCGACACTTATGCAACACAGATGAAGAATCGAGGCGGTCGAGAAATACACGTCCAGCGAATTCCAGACGTCGCACATGAACCTGCCGAAGAGCCATCTTCCACCAGAGAGTTCGACCGAGGCGTTAAAAGTCATGGCGCACATAGCTACCAGCAGATCCGCCGCTGCCAGACTGACCACGTAACAATTCGTGACTACGCGCAGTTTTCTGTGCCTCCGTACACTCGCTATCACCAGGGCGTTACCCAGGACTGCTGTGGTTATTATAGTTCCCATTATTATACCTTTGACCACCACAAAGAATTCATTCACGTTATCCGGCAGATAGCCCACCGTTGGATTTTCAGCTGGAGCTGAGGTCACGTTGGACGTTGAATTTTCTGATGTTGCTCCTGGATCCACTCTGCTCGGTAAGCTCGTGGTTACGGCTGCCATTACATTTAACATTATTTCAAAACTTTTTTACCTCTTCTCATTGCCCCTCCAGAGAATTCGCATGGACCAGACCGCTTAACGTAGCGATTATACTGTAATTATCCTCTGAACCATCCATGGACCAATTTACGTCATGATGTAATGGAAAATTATGTCACAAGAAACGTGAGACTTTTCGAGATCGATGGTTTAATCCAAAAATTTTTTTTCTTCGAGCTTTTCTACTGCCAGTCAATTTGCATCTTCTTGCCAGATCGTATATGCGTTTTCATGTGTTTCATGAAACCCGTTTTGGGAATCTGCTGGGGCATCTCGTAGATCCTGGTTACTTTTTTTTTGTTTCTTGTCCTTGTCTTCTACTTTTTCTCGATTATCCTTGAATTTTACCCTTGGAGTCTTTGAGATCTTTACGCCGCTTCAGTCACCCTGATAGAAACGTCCAGACGACTTTGGTAAATTTTCGTCTAGGGAATTGTTTCAGTGTCTTAACGAGTTCACGATCTTACGTTCACTTTTTTCACTTGGGATATTTTCAGCTAGATTCAAAAAGGCAGCTGATCGTTCTGACAAATCAACATTTGGTATAGGTATAAGCAAGATACCTGCCAATTACTTTGACTTTATCACTATTGTACGGGACTAGTGCTTCATCGTGATTTTCATCATTGATCCTCGACCTTTTAATGAATTTGCTCAGCACGGAGACAATTGAAAGAAACAGGGAGCCCCAAAGAACAAAAAATTCCAAGGAGTCAAATATAAAAGTTTATCAACGACAAGAAAGATAATGGTTCTTAATAGGATGTCGCTACGGCTATAGTGCTAATGGTAAGTACATACTTTAGAAGTATGTATACTTTAGAAAAAAAAAAATTCAAAATTTACAATCCATCTTAATTAGTACTAGACAAATTAATTGCATCGGCCGATATCGTTTCAGCAATTACGAACAAAAGTTTTGAATAAAAGAAAAATTTTACCAAATTTTAATTAACCGTTCCATCATTTCCGGTTAATGCTTGTATAATGACCGTATTAAAGAAAAAGGGGTTAATAACTTCTAGAACAGATATGAGGAAGTTGGAACGCGGTGCAATGAAGTCCCGTGGAAGCAGGAAGCTTTAACACGTAGCCTCAGGAAATTCTTGGGCGATGCAGCAATATTATTATTCCCATGAAACTCCGTGTCTTTATATATAAACTTGGCTACGATTAAAGAGTGCTTTAATTTAAGATGAATAATTAACGACAGTAACTCCTCGCAAGGTTCATTTGAATGTTGCCGCAATATATTTCATCTTAATAAATTTACTTTACTTTCCCACTTATTTAATCGTCGTTCTGGCATGTGTCTTGTATTTATCATTGACCACTATAGCTATATCTTTCATTGAGAAGAATTAACGAGCAGCGCGAATCAAACGATGGAATTATCTCCTGGCTTAGAAACTATATATGAGCTTCAACTCTCGTTGGAGAGAGTGCAAGAGAGAGGGAAATACATCACGTTACTCCCACTCGCACTTCAACTACTATGGCCGATCTTAATTGCATTGCCATTATGCGGCTACACGTTATTACGTAAAATCGTTAGCACCACATCGGTTCCCCTGCATTCTCTAACGGGTGGATTTTAGGTACGAGTAAAGAACAAAGGACTGGGAGATCGTATAATTTCGAAAATTTGAAAAGTTTCGGAAAATTTAATTATCGATAATAATCGAAGCGTGGGTGTATCAAGGCTTTGATGATTTTACGAATTACTTCGATAAGTCGCTAAGAGGTTTGCTGATTTCTTTTTTTTAATTTTCTTTCTTTATTTTTTAAATAAAAATTTTTAATCAACTTTTTGTCACTGATGTAGTGATGTATGACGCAATTAGCGGGAGAATGCCAGATGACTTATCGCTGTGGTATGAATTATTGAGTTTCTTTAAAGATTTCTTGATTTCTCAAAAACCGAAGAGGTGAAACAATTTTCTTCTCACGGAATTTCCACTGAATCTCTTGTTTCCATGCGAGCGAAAAAGAATGTAATATCGTCAACTCTAACTGCTCTTTCATCTCGCCGCCAGATGTTGTTTGTCCCCGAAAAGAATATTGACGTGAGACTAGATCAATATTTTCCCCATTTCACGTGAATCTCGTAGTTAATGCGAATCGGTTATTTCATGTTTTTTACCATAGACACACATAAGGGATGTCTGATTTGAATTTATATTTAAATTACATAGCTTCTCTTTGCAGATACCAGCACAATGTAAAAAAAAAAAATATGGAATTAAAAATCCTCGTTTTCATATATCTTTCTTTTAATACAAAAACAAAAGTTATTAAATTCAAAAATTGCATTAACACATAAATCAAATTTACTCGACTCTCAATCCGTTCGACCAATTCTCATATTGAAGTTGACTTTATTCCCGAATCCATTTACGTATCTGACGATCAGAGTAATGCAACAAAAAATGGGAGAGCTTGAATATGCAAGCAAAAATTTTACCATGTAAATTGAAGAATATGAATGAAATTTTTTTTCCTTTCAAAAACCGTTATTTCGATACTTTTTTTTTAATTTTCCGAGTCATTCTCTCCTAGTATATTTGAAAAAATATTATAAAATTTCATCGATTCATAGTAGAAAAGTTTGGTCTGACCCTTTCTTCAGTATTACTACTCAGAGAAAATTGCATTTTTTTTTCAATTGGCGCATATTGCTGACTACATTACCGTTTCGATTTAATGCTGATATACTTCCATTCAAAGCGCAAAGCTTAATTATCCAGCAATAACGTGATGCCTTTTAACTAGAATGCTAGCGGGATTGTTGGTCGAATGCATGGATGGCCGTATAAAGGCGCAAGGATAAAATTCAGTAGAACAAAACAAAGTAGTGTCAGACAATGTATAATCTTATCGGGTTACTGGATGACTTTTTGTAGAAAATTAGAAAAGGCAATTAACTGCCAAAGAATTTCCATATGTCAATTCCAATACAGCTCGTTTCGTGAAATACGGTGTATTTCATTAAGAGCGCAGTGATTCATTAAACTCAGCAAAACCGCACGGACCTTAATATCCTGAAAACGCGTGACATCCCTCTTTAATCCTTATACGTTAAGCCGACAAGCATTATTAACGTCGTTATCCAATTTTCACGCGTCGTTAGCACCAGCATATCATATCTGCCTATTTTCATAAGAGATTCGTCCCATGTAAAGATAAGAATCACATATCAGGCAAATTCCGCCAAAATGGAAAATATTACAAAAAATTCGAGTTAAGTGAAACGCCTCAGAAAATCGTTAAAGTATTATTAAATACGCAAAAAACGATATTTTAAAAAAATGGGGTCACTCGTGAAAATAACGTTAAAAAAAAATTGTATTCCTATCATTAATTTACTCGACGAGTATCCACATTAATAACCCAAATTGGACTTTATTAATTTGAAAAAATCCTAATAATAAATCAAAAATATTTTTGAAATCACACCGTAGCACATACCTTGCAAATAAGTATACGTACGTTATACGGACATGACGTGACTCGGATAAATGTTCAAAGACTCAAAATTCAGCCCATAACCCAAGGAATCCCCACATCACAATCTGACGCGCGTACGTTCACCTTTTCATTCATCTTTCACAAAAGTCACAACTCACGCTTCAGTGTTATTTCGTGGCTATGTTAACCAGTGCCGCGGATCAGGGCGCACTGCCCGCCTGTCCGGGTGTAAGTTCTGACTGGATTCTGCTGGTGGCGCCACGGTCGGCAAAAACAACCCCCCAGACCGTAACAGCCTCTACAAGATGTGGGGGTAGGTCTTGTCGCATCAATGGAGTCGACCTCTCATTCTAAACCCTGTTCCAACCCCCAGATAATCTTTTTTACCAGCCGAATTTCCAGCCTTCTTCAATAGCTCGCTTTTTCATCAGCCATCAAAAACCACCCCTATATCTTATAGTCGTTTCATTCACGTGATATCCTCTTCCGTTACATATAGGGATGCCTTATTTTTACACGACTAGGATCGTTACGTGCACCCGGTTATCTCTACTGCGTCTGCACGTTTAAACATTATCATTAAAACCTTCAGGTTTACAGATATCAGTCATTCTAAGAAGACAGAAAAGTTTTAATATCTACGGGTCAAGTATGAGATATCAACTACAGGTCGTTTCAGTATTTCATTATTCAGATTGAATAAATATTATATTTGAATAACAATGCAATAGAGCTTGTAGTGCTATATAATACTGTTAGAAAAAAAATATGTCTGATTTTACCAAATATTTTTAAGAGTGACATAATCCTACGCAGGGCGTTACTACGGACGTGCGTAAAATACATGTCCACTGTCGAAAACAACACGTACGTAGGATTACCAAACGCACACGTTCGAACCACCCGGTATATTTTTAAATTACGCTACTCTGACGTAACCCATTTTTTCTTCCCCAACCAAATTTATAGCTCTCGATTACAACGAGACCAGGTGACAATAACACGATTTTACAGAACAAATGGCATTCGCGAGATCATTTGTTTTCGAGTCAGTACGATTCTCTACGTAAATTTAGCGGAAATCCATAGCGCCATAGAGGCAGAACCATGAACTACGATGAAAATGCGCAGCGAACTAAAATTCACGGTTCGAAGTTCACATAGTCAAGAGTTGTATGAACGTTTAATCATTCTTTAAGGTCAATCCTTAGAATCATTATTATTTTCATATTGATCAGAGGTTATGTAACTCCGAGGGGATGCACTTAGATAAGGATTTTAATATCATTAGATTTATTTATGCATTCGATTAATTTAATCTATTGATCGACTGAACAAGTACAACGGAATACGGGTCATACATAATCGATTCTACTACGACATGCTAAACTCACCTCTCTTGTAAATTGCTGACCCTGAACTTAAGTTGAAAAACGCGAACGTCACGAAAGCCACACTCACGTGGACTTCTACACGCGTGCTAATGTACCTTTGCTTACAGTACATGCATATACATCCCTCTGAAAACTCCTCAGGGTTGATGGCGAGTAGCTGCTTCGGTGCTGTTACATACGCGTCCGGCTTTTCAAGGAAACCGGATAACATTTGCGTCTTCCGCCTTTTGGCAAAGGTCTGCACGTGTTCACGTGATATTTTCTACTTTGATTCACTGGTAGTTTCCGACGTTACGATGAAAATCTTTTCGTAGGATTCACGTACCGGGTAGATCGTTAGAGTTTGTCGGTAATTATATGTTTTAGATGCGATATGTAAAATTGAATGATTGATCTCATAGAAATTGAGTGAAAACCCATAGGCTAACGATACTTTTTGCATAGTGTAGTAACAATTAAATATCTTTTTGACAGATCTCACTAGCGCCATCTTCGAACCTAGAATGACTTTGCAAGCTTTGCAGGTAAGTGAAATCTTCCTTCCTTATCGACAAGATAAATGCGGTTCCTGCAAAGGAATGTCGAACGCTAAACAACAGACGGTATGCAATGAGATATTTAAAAAGTATGACTTTTACTAAAATTATAGTTTCCCATTTCTAGAATAAAAATCCTATGCCATCATCAGAGACTTTTGAGCTTGCAGCATTCACGAAGCTTCCTCAAAGTATCTAAGCAGACCTCTGTGGTTCGTTCCTATCCTCGGGTAGTGCTGCCATCTATGAAATTATTCAGTTCCTTCAAAAAGTAACGACAAAGATCTCGTATTTCATTATCATCTTTAAAAAGCTTTTTCGGAAAATTACTTCGGGCCAAATATATGGAGGAAGTCATCGTCCAAATGCTTCACAATAATTTATTCAACTTCATCGAGTCAATACTGTTTCTTCCGACGCAGCGATGACCGAGCACGCAATTGTTCATAAAACTCTAATTCAATTCCATTAAAAGTCCACAAGGCACTGACTTGCATTTTCATGGCGAGTGACAGCTGCTCAGATAGTACCACATTCTCACGTTAAATTCTCTACTTACAAGTTGGCAAAATGTTTGCCCACGTTACGTGGAATAAGTTTTCCGGCAGATCCTCTTAGTCGAAGTGAACTTACCCAGTTCATGCTGATGGAAAGCAATGTACTTAAATACATTATTTAAGATCCAGATTTAAAGAGAAAAACAAAATGGTGATCACGGTCTATGTAAGTTGTAAAATAGAAAAAGAAAACCTAGAGCTCAAATTGCTATATGTACCCTATATCAATTGTTGGCTTCTTCTTGGAAGTCCAGAACAGGATTATTACTCGGTTGGGGAATGACCGAGTGGTTTAATGGGGTAACGAAAGGTGGAAAATTCTTGATCCTACAAGCCTTCACGGCTGCCTATCTGACAGAATGAAATGCTGCTTGATAATTAAACACTTCCCAGCAGATGTGCCTTCCCGTTACGGACTCAGGTTATGAACCATCCTTGTTCGTTCTTTTCCTTTGCTATTCTCCTGGGATACTTTATGCTCTCATAATATTTTTATTTATGCGTTATTTACTATTTTTGGTGTACATGTTTTGGTTATAACTATGGTTAGTATAATCTTCGCTGAATGATTTTTACAGAAAAATATGGACGTTTAAACAGTGCGGGAAAGTTTTTTAAATTGTCCATGGACATTTAGCGAAAAAGATAGATTCAGAGAAAGAGGTTAGTTTAAATGGAAATCTTAATATTATTGTAGACTAGCGTTTGTGACATCAGTGAACGCTTTGTTCGTTTCTCTGTTTAATTTCCACTGAATGAATCAATGAATTTCAAATTCCTACTTGAAACTCACCCTGTCCGGTCAAGGTTAATTTAATCCTGACGAAGTATCTGTTTCCGGTACTTAATAAGATTTACTCAAATTTGTCTTATGTTTCGCAACGGGTTTTCATTTGTCTATGAATTCATTATCTTTCTAGATACATTTCCGATATTTATGTGAATTCGTATTTTTTTACAACCACCTATTTTTATACGTTTCTTTATCGGGATCCTAAAACAATATTTTTTTAGTAGCTCTGTTCATCCTCTTTCATATGGACGATAACAGATAGATATACGGTTGGTTTTCGAGAAAATAAAACTAATAAATTATTAATTAAAAATATACCACAGAACTACAAGTTATGAAGTATAACAGAAAACAAGTAGTTTCAGCTTTACGTGTGAACTTAATTTATTTTTAAGGACATTCGTCGATATCAAATTTTTAAAAATCTCTCAACCCCCAAAACAAGTTACCCGTCTACCGTAACGTCTAGCCACTTCGATTACCTGTCAAAAAATGCCTCAGTCTTAGAATCGTAATGAATATCCTTCCAATAAGAGAAATGTGAAAAGGGGGTGGAAAGAGTTAAAACGAAAAAAAAAATAATCCCCAAAAGCGATTGCGAGGGTGAAAAAGAGAGATATAAGAAATTCCATAGAAATGGCGAAGGGTGGGGAGGGTCGGCCCGCAAAGCGATATCCGTTGAAATAGTACAGTAGCTGGATTCGTGGAATGAACGAGAAGAGGGTAAAAAAGGAGGCAAAAAAGAAAAGTATAAAAGAAGCAAAGGGTTGAAAGAAAGCAGTAAAGAAGAAGAAGAAGAAGAACAAGAAGAAGAAGGTACAGAATCGGATATCTTGGGAAGGAAAGGCATTTCGGATAAGAATCTCTCGAAGCGGTTTCACCCTCGTAACGACCTACTACCCCTAGCCCACTGCCACCACTACCCCCTCTCTAAGAAGACTTAGTAGCTTCGAAACTCCAACGTAATTCGGTGGCTCCTTTCTAAAATCTAGCAACTCTCAAGAAACTACCCTTTTCAGCCAGAGGGGTAGGATCGATCGCACCAGTCTTTCAAGGATACCGGAAATCCTCCATAATCGAGGAAACTCGTTTACGCCCCCGCCCCCCTACGTCATCCTAGCCCTCCAAGCCAAGGCCAACTTAAGATACGTTCATAAGGCGGCCGCCGATCGGCGACCTCTTCGACAGGCGCCCACCGTCTATAAATACAGGAGACGCCACTATTTACCCTTGAGCATCGAACACGGGGGTGGCTTTGCACCCTCCGATGCCTCTCATCACCGTACAGCACACAGCGTGTCCAAAGCGTCCCCTATCCTATGCGAGACCCAACGATATCGAGTGGAGCTTGCATGCGCTTAATCTGCACGATGAATCAGGTTTCGTCCAGCCAAGGTCAGCATCCCCTAACCACCATCAAATGCACCCTGTGACGTACCATCGATTCTTGTTCAAGTGCCGCAACTTTCGAGGTCTGCCTATATATCGATTGACTTGTCAATAACCTCCCCTCGTACTTCTTATCAACCTACCCCATCATCGGGGCAAGCTTGATTATCTGCAATTTTCTTTCCCCGAGGTCACACTCTCAGAACCACCTCAGGGGATGATTTTACTGGGAATCAACCACTTCGATCTTTTTTATCAGCTATCGGACCAAGTGTCATAGATATTATCTTTTATAAATCTCTGCCACTTGGTTCATTTCAAATCACTTGCCACCCCTAAAATATCATTCAAGGCCTACCGACCGCTCACGCGTGCAGTTAACGAGAAGATCTTTGGCCGGTGTGCCCACCTCAGAATTGATGACCCTGTACACTGGTGTTTGTACGGGCGGCCGGGTAACCGTGTAACTTGCTCATGTCCGTAGAGTTTATATCGGCTGCTCCGCTAGGTACATGCAGAACGTGCTGCTATGTGTAGGGGTTGCTGCAATGCGCAACGGCTACAGGCTAGGGCCATCCCAGTTTCCACCCCTGTATTTAGGGCTTTTTCGAAAGTAACGTAACACCCGTTAGACGTATAAAACACCATTCCAGTAGCATGATAAATAAGACGGGATGGGAGGTGGAGAGGGATTACGAAAAGATAAAAATACCGTCCAAGGAGCGGCAAGGTCTTTAGACATTTTTCTGATTGATCCATCGTCTCGTACCCGTGCAAAAAATTGACATCAAATACAGCCGGGACAGTGACGTCTATGAACACGTTCAAAAAACAATCTTTATTTCGACCGATCTTCGTTAAATAATTCATAACAAAAAGAAACGTGAACATTTAAAATACAATCGCATTTGGCTACCATCGTGATAACTATACAGTGATCTCTTTTGTTTTTTCTTTTTTTTTTTTATACATTTACTATTTACAAGACATTCAGCATACCTCGATTAGATCCTTCTTACATGATGTGTATTATGCGTTTATTAATTAGATATACTGTTTGCGCCTTACAGAGAGGGAGGAGAGACGATGCCGACTTAACGCGTAAAGGTATATATATATGTATATATGTACTATATAATAATGCGTTGGTGCGTATGTATATATTATGTACGTATATACATATATACCTCTATATTAGTTTTTCACATACCCACGTACATATTCTCGTCTTTATACGATAACACACTTGATTGTCTATGTTGCCTGCGTGCAAATACTTTTGTTTTTGCTTTTATTTTCATTTTTGTTCTTTTTTCGTTTCTCGTATTTATTACATTTCACGCACGAGACCTGTTTCGCCATCTAGGATTTCCTTCCGGTTTCTCGTGGGTGTTCGCTTTGTTTTCTTTTTTTTCTTTTTACTTCCTATTAATTTTCTCATACATATATGCAGTGTGAGGCGTCATCGAGCGTGAAAATATAAATAATTAATAGATTCGCTGAGCACTGATGATCATTCGGCAATATTATATAGCACTGTGTAATATTTGTATACCGAGTTACGTTCACCCGAAGAATATTGATCCCGCCATAAAATGGTAGCTAATTGATTCGCTGTAAGTGAGAAGCAAATAGGCGTTTTCTCTTGGTAGAGGAAGAAATTAATAAAAGGGAAAAAAGAGAAAATAAAAGGCAATCCGAATACTCGAGACGAATAAGAGAAAAATGATTATTCTTGTAGAACGATAAATTAGAACGAAAAATATTATCCGTGTTATCAATCAATTTTTCGGATCGTGCTTATCATTCACTGCTAGAGTAATTATCTGGTTTAACATTTTTTTTTCTCAAATTCAAACAAATCTTTTTTGAGCACAGATACTTGTCTTGAGTCAAATATTATCATTGGCCAATAAAGAATAAGATAATTCGATATTCTCTCTCTCTCTCTCTCTCTCTCTCTCTCTCTCTCTCTCTCTCTCTCTCTCTCTCTCCATAAAAAATATATCAACGTCATTTACAATAAATCCCATCAAACATACAGGATCCCGTTAAATAAAAATACGAAAAAAAAAAAATTGAAAATATTTTTTATAGACATTTTTAATTTGTACTACAGTAATATCTCATCATTCTCTCTGCATAGGTGACTGTTCGACTCGTAGGTCACGTGGGGAGTATACCGATGCATTTTATGCATTAAAGTTGAAAAGGTAAAATGCATAATTTATATTTCACTAATAACTGACAAGTACGGCGTGCACGTTGCAATGATAAGATAAATGATTTTCATTCGCCCGTTAAATTCATTGATAACTTCATATGGGTGATACGTGTATCTACATTGACTGTATCATGTATCGTACACACAAATAAAACACAGTAATGTTCGCCGTACGAGTCTTTAGATATAACAATGATCGAATTAACCGATTGATCGATCCGCTGCATCGGGAAGACTATGCGAGTGTTAGTAGTCATTTGAAAAATATCATTTAGGTACGCTGGATATATGTTACACGTATGTTATTTTTTTCTTCTAATGACAGTGAGATTTAGATTTCATTTCTATGTCCGGTCGATTTTGAATCGTGAATTATCAGTATTGGTCTCTTTTTAGATAAATTGATAAAAAGTGCATACGCATTGTGCAATTGATGCATTGATATAATTGGATAAAAATAAAATTCAAGAAAATATGCAATGCTTCTTGAGGACGCATAGCTACCACCCTAACCCACTTGTATTTTGGTTTATAGTAAAAACCGTGAACTTTGAACTTACCTCTATTTTTTTCAAAATCAAACGAATAGGGTGTAACGACCGTGTATAAATTACAGGGTGTACGGGGGTACGTTATAAATGCAAGGGCTAATTAAAAAGAAACGAAGGCTGACTTTAATTAGGGTAATAGATAATTGATCTCTATCGATAAGAACCCTCGAGCTTACGAATATACAATTTCGTGCAGGTTTAATTGATAGTCCGGATTTTATTTTTACCCGCGACGGGTATCTGTGATCGACGCCCGGCGTCGGCACGTGCGACGTCGCTGGAAAATACGTTGCACGCGTATCGCCGAACCATAATTAAATACGTATATTTGCCACGGTAAGGGTATGGTAATATTTTTTTTACGACTATAAAGGGAAAATATAAAAGAAATCGGTATATCGTATATATCCGTTTTGTGCGTATATCACTTTTTATCAATTATTCTAGCCTTATATGTGCGTACATATTATCAGTAACATATCACTTGTAATCCATTCACGCATTTTCCAGTAAGTGAATATAACCGGGTAAGTATAGTCAATGGTACATTATTCTTTGCGGACGATCACGCGTGCCTGCACTATGTTATATGTATGTACATGTATATATGTATATATGGTCTGCGTAAAACCGTATAGTTTTCAGAAACTCGTATGCGTGAGACACGTGAATTACGGCTTGGCTACTCGTTTTTTTCTCGATCTGTGATATTTTGATTATGCTGCCCGACAAACCCATAGCATGGTGCTGCAATATAAAATGATAAGATCACCCACGACCAAGTCTCGCTGACAAATTAACGGTCATTAGAAATCACTAGCTACAATTATTATTATTTATGGTTTATGTACACATGGTTACATTCTTGTCGCCATGGAGTCTTACGACCAAGAGCTTTGCATTGTAATTAATCGAAGTCGCAGTAAATATTCACGACTGTTCCAGCTGATGAAGAATTTGAAAAGTGGCGGGAAATTCAAATATTTATTTTTGACCAAATCGCCATATTCTCATGGTTCGCGAGATTTGTCATTTGATAAAATTTTTTACCAACTTATCGCTGGAAAAACTAACCCCTGTTCAGGGGATGGTAAAAAAAAAAAAGAAAAACGTAAAAAGTTTTCAAAAAACGGACACGATCTTTCGATGTAATGACTAATTAGTAATAATTAACGATCGGCGGTCAAGTTTTGGCCCGGTAAAAAGTTTAGGATATTCTTGCAGCCAATTGGCGAAATATTTTGCATAATGGCGAACGATAACGCGTTATACGAAAATTGCGATAGGATCGCGCGTAATTTTTTATAAACATTTATGAAAACGACTAATGTGCGTGCGCGAATAAAATTTTCTCGACGCCTCACGAAACGATACTTTGTCGTACAAGCAGCTGATACCCGTGTATCCGTATCTTGCATTAGCACGCACACGAATTTACGAAATATTTAAAACAGGCATGTAAAATAATTAAACTTTTTTTTAACCATAATTAAAAATATATATAATACTTAAAAAAGCTCCTCCCGATAAGTCATGATAATAAAGCAGATCACGTAAATTGTTAATTAAGAGTCATTAAAATGATAATCAATCAAAATAATACAGACGAGTCATGAAGAGTGCTAAATATTCAGCATATTCCGTGCGCTTAAACGTAAAAGGCCAATTACCGTCCCGTTAGAGGAAACGACACAGGCGAGTACAAGCGATCGCGTAATAACTTCCACATCGTAAAAAGCTCGTAAAGCACTTAACACGGGGTCATTTTGGTAAAATGGCAAATAATCGAGACGTTACGCATTATAGCACGAATGAAGATGCTCTAAGGAAATCGCGTATATATCCATATGTATAAATCCGCATGTAAAACCTCTTGGTCGTAAGAATACTTTTAGTGTTTCTTCAAATATCTTCATGAACCACAGCTTCCGGTACGTCCGATGCATCGGATGACTCTTGAGTCCGTAATTTGATTAATTTCATAAATATTCTTTCTCTTGGTCGCGCGCAAGGCTCTTGACATAGACGAATGGCCGAAGGATGAGGTATATTCGTTAATTAGAAAAAGAGTGAGGATCGATACATGGTAGGATGAACGCTCGTTGTGTCTAGATGTCACCGTTTGGACGCCATTGCGATATTACGATATTATGATCCGATGGATTTGTTACATGCTGCTGACATGAGTATTCTCAATTGCATTGGTCGTATGACTAGAGAGACGTAGAAATCGATTTTCTGCTTGTTTAATTAGCACTTAAGTTACACATTACGGTTATTCGTTTACCTTAGTTCGAAGCATGCTTAGAATTTACTTATGTGGAGAATACATCATATACACAAAACACGGTTAGATCAATGCTTATGGATTATAGGCTCGCGTATGTACAGAGCGCGAAATAGGATTTTCCTCTTTTTCTCTTAAAATTTCACTGCTCAATAACTACAACGACGCTTCCTGCACTTCACGTTCCTCATACGCGTGTGATGCGATTGGTGGGTGTCATTTGCATAGGATCTATCTGACTTTTTTCAATTTTATGTCATTTTTTAATAATCCGATATATAATAGCTCGAGGTAGACTCTAATCGGAATTTCAAATTACGTAAAACGACACCAAGAAGAACAAATGATAATGATAAAATATTCCTAGGCTCGTACATTAATTAGAGCTTTTGACTCAGGAATTAAGAGAGTTCAGTATATTTTATTTCCTTCGTATTTCTATCTCTCTCATTTATCGTTATTTTATGTATTCTCTCTCCTTCTTGTGAAATAAATTAACCAAGACCTTGCACACGGTCTCTTTAGTTTTCTTGGATTCAATGTACTGGAGCACCGAGGCAATTTCCTTTAGCGAAGCAATTAAACTGATGGTCTTGCACAACTCTCGCGCAAACGCATGCACACGCGTGCACACGCGTGCACACGCACGTTAAAGAAAGAGAGGTATTGCCGGTTTTATAAAAAACAGGAAACGTCGTTGTGGGACGCGACAAATTTACGAGTTATTGTATTATTTCTTTTTTCCAATTTTCTTTCCCCTTTCTCTCTCTCTCTCTCTCTCTCTCTCTCTCTCTCTCTCTCTCTCACTCACTCACTCATAGTGCCTCTCTCTTCCTTTACTATTCAACACGTTCAACTAACGCGTCTCCATATACGCTCGCACAGCCTATACCTAGTATTGCATTTGATTGTTGATACGCAAGTGCTAAAGAGAGGCTAGGAAAGTTGCTAAAAAAATCATAAGTAACGTCATTACTTGTCAATTTGACTTTTCTGTTAGGTATTGCGAAAACTAGCAATTTCTATACTCTCCATGTCACTTAATGTATTTTCATACAAACAGATAATCTCTTATTTTCACTCTTGTATACGTTTCACTCTCTCTCTCTCTCTCTAGCTCTCTCATTCTGTCTCCCTCTCTCTTTGCATCTCTCTCACTCTCTCTTTCTTGACAAGACTTATTTACATAATATTTACAAGAAATTCGCGACAAACAATCCTGACCCAGTCGAATCGAGGAATTTCACATTGACAAAACTTTTGTATGAATCAATCACTAAGAATGACGCGATTAGAAATGTCACGTGGTCGCAGAAAAGAGTCAATTCTTTTAAAATAATCGACTTATCGATACTACAATTATCATCTTGGGAAGTGGTACGCGTATTCCATGATTACGACAGGACGAAGGAATCCATTGTCGCAATAAGAAATTCTTCTTTAACTCGAAGACATTATTGCATCGTTATTCAGTTCGTTCTCCGGCCAACCAAGGTCGTCTAATACAGTAATTACAGGACACGGTATCGGCATCATTAGAGTAGAGTAGAACGTTCATCCGCTTAATGAAAACCGCGCCGCGCCAAATTAATACGCACGTATTGCTAATTGCGAGTCGTTCGAATACTAGGATATATAATACATTTTATCCACGGGCCTTAATTAATACGGCGATATCGGCTTTAAAACATCCACAATACAAATATCACTCTTGAGCATTCACTTCCCTGTGATAACGACGAGCGGCGTTATCAGCTATTTTACAGTGCCGTCGATGAATATCGGCGGCTGACGTGGAGATTACTCTGCGCATTGAAACTATAGTAGAGAAGTACCTTGGGCTTTTCTCTTGACATTTTCTGTGTTCGTTACGATCTGGACCGAAAGTGAAGAAATTGGAAAAAAAAGACTTGCAAAGAAACTCACAATGGAGGAACGAAAAGGTACCAACAATAGAATTTCGATCTCTTCGATCCAACTGACATGCCCTTCTTTCTTTTCGTTCATATTGAAATTCTTTTTTTCACTGAGACATAATTTCGTAAAATTTATCAGCAAATCTGTACTTTGTCCTGTATATCTTAATTTAAAAAAAAATCCTTTTCGTCTTCTGGTATTACAAATTTCTCCTCTCTCTCTTTCTATCTCTCTCTCTCTCTCTTCGCTTTATCAACCCTTTTCGCATCTTCGAAGATAATCCACTTCCTTCTCGCACATATCGCGCTCTAGCGCACTAACAATACGAGGAATGCTAATATTCTAATGTAAGCGGTACAGTCTTTTTTCTCCGTGTCGTACTCGTCTTTGAAACCTTAAGCTGCGTTTCTACGTTTCCTCCAGTTCTTTCTTATCTCGCGACTAAACCTTCTCTCGTTCGTAATTTTTTTAAAAACTTTTCTTACCACTCTCGTTACCGTCATTCAGCCGTGGCTCTCTTATTTCCATTTTACATGGAGAGCGGAGCGAGCGCGATCTTTTATTAAAAAATATTCAACGATAAAAAGAAACAAGATAAAACCTTCGCGACATTCGAGAGTCCTCGGCGAATTTATGAAATAAGTCTTAGGCCATCGATTCTCAGCTTTTTTCTTATCATACGTACTTTTACACTTGATTTACTTTCACCGGCTTATCGATCCTCGTCTCGTCGCAAATATCATTCGCTTTTGCCTCCTCTATTTTGCTTTGTACTATTTTTCAAATAATTTTACTGCATCCCGCAAGATCGACTCGCGGCGAATCGATCTTGGCTCTCGAGAATGAAACTTATTGCCACGATAAACGATAGTTACAACAGACTCGGCACGCGCGTCTATTGGGAAATACATAGTTATTACGTGTACGAGTTAATTAAAGCTTTAAAATATCACTAGCCGCAAATTATTGATATACAAAGTTTGTAACAATTTGATTCGATTCGCGCCATTTCCTTAGCTTTTACTTCAAGTTCTTGAAAACATTATGAAAAATGCCTTAAAGATATACGAGAGTCCATTACGATCACCGAGAAGGTGAGATTCCCTTTAACCGTACTTCTTTCTTCATACTTGGCGTCCGATTGAATCAAATTTCAGTCTCTCTTTTTGCAATTTTATTCAATTTCGCTTGTTTCGTTAATGAAAATCAGATATATTTGAGATTAGTCATTTAGCGACGCTCGGAAATATGATTACTCTCCTTCAGAAATCTCTGTCTCCTTGTTATCGTTCTACGGACTCGCTCGCTGTCGAATCAGCCGTCAACGGCGTCTCGATGCTCACGCGACTCGCATCGTTCGGCTACGAAGCTCACTTAAAGCTAACTTTGGCAATACGATACTGTGATCTATGCGGAGATTGCAAACATTTAATTTGGCAATATTATTTATATCTCGTGATGCTGTCGTTACTTTATGCGCATGAAATGGGGTTGCTTTCTCTTAAGTTAAAATTAAGGGGTGGGTGGGATTTTCGAAGGATAACTTAAAATCTAAATTTGGTTTCGTCTCAGAGACTGCTCCCGAACTCGCTCGATCTTCTTCGATCTACTTGCTTCAGATAAGTCTCCGTGTACATGCACTTTGTTCGGTCATCGTACCTGAAGCAGAGACGAAAAAAAAAAATATCACATTAAAAATCACAATTCCCTAGTTACCAACAGTAACGAAAAAAGCTCTAACCGATAAAACTGTAAACGGCACGATACCAACGATTAAGAAATGAAAATCTGATGATGATATCAAGAGAAAAAAAATAGTATTTTCAATTCAAAGAGAAAAAAAATAAACAAAGATGAAACAAAAGAACGATAATGTACAAGTAAACGTTATGTAACGGATAAGTAATAATAATAATAAAAAAAATAAAAACAAATTCAGCAATGCATACCTCGTAGCTCGCAATCAGACCAGATCGTACCTTAACGACGGCCGCCGAATTTCCAATGCATCCAAATCCGACGGTTCTCTCCTGCAGAGAGAGCAGAAGGCGCATTGCAGAGTATTTTTGAAGGCCTCCCGGAAGTCCCGATTAAAATACGCATAGATCAGTGGATTGAGGGCCGAGTTGGCGTATCCGATCCAGAATAGAACGGCTATGACTAAATCAGGACACGGACAGGCCTTTCCGCACAGGGACGTGGTGACGTACCAGAGGAAAAAGGGTAGCCAGCACAGTATGAAAGTGCCCATGATGATACCAAGCGTTCTGGCAGCTTTGTGCTCCCTCTTCATCTTCATCATGTTCTTATCCTTGGTCGGGGTGTGAAGATGATCCGTGCTGATCTCGTTAAGAGTCAAGGTCTTGGACGAGCCACCGCTATTCAGTTCCCCGTTAAGATTATTAAGGTCCTTGCTCGGCCTATGGCTGAGCAGCATGGCGTTTCCCATTCTGCTGTGCATTTGCTTCTCCTGCCTGTTCGCTTCCTTGAAGATGGAGAAGTAGGTCAGGGTCATGATCGTGCACGGTATCCAGAACGATATGCTGGACGACAGGATGGCGTAGCCCTTGTTGACTTTGAACTCGCAGAGCTCGGGATGCTTGTGACGATGTTCGCTGTTCTCCGTGGTGGTGTACCAGCCGTTGAAGATCGGCACGAAGGAGATGATCGCCGGCGAGAGCCAGCAGGCCATCAGCATGAAAGCAGCGACGCGTTTGGTCATATTTATCGGATACTTGAGTGGCTTGACGATCGCGTAATAACGATCTACGGAGATGCACATGAGATGAAGAATGGAGCTGGTGCTGAAGTAAACGTCGAGCGAGTTCCACACGTCGCACATGAAGTAACTGAATAGCCACCTTCCGGTTATCTGTACGCTGGCGTTGAACGTCATGGCGAACATGGCTACCAGCATATCCGCTAACGCTAACGACACTACAAAGTAGTTCGTGATGATCCTGAGCTTCCGGTGTCTCATCACCGACACCATCACGAGAAGATTGCCAAAGACAGCAGTCACTATTATCGAGCCTAATATGCATCCTTTCAAAATGGCTAATGGCACGTCCGGCCATTTCTCTTCCATCGATAACGTCCCGTTTGCCAGTGGGTCCTCCGACGTCGTCACGTCGAACGAATCCGTGGATGAGAACTCGACGTAAGGCTCAGCCGTCATCGCCATTCTCGATTCGCCGAGGAGGCCCTTCTCACGTTCTCGCTCGTGGAAACTTTTACCGGAGGCTTTAGGTCACGGACGTATCCAGCAGCCGACCCAGCAGAATCGCCCTCATCTTTTACTGGGTCCTGCACGATTGCCTCTGGCGATTCGCTGCGATGGGGACGACACCCTATTCTATAATCTTCTTATTTTCCTCGATTCTTCCCTTTTCCTTTCTTCGCACCAAAATATTTCCACCCCCAATTTTAAAGACTCTCAGTCACCCGCTGGTCAGTCTGGCTCGCGCAGTTGGACGATCTGAAAATAAAAATCAGATGCGTCAGTCAAATGTGAACTGCCTGAATATCGGTATAGACGGGTGCTGGGAAAATTCGTAAATACAATTGGAAAATATGAGAGGGTGTGTGTTTTCGACTCTTCCACGTATTAAAATCGATTGAATTTTCTTCCATCCCCCATATAGGTTTTGTATGTTAATTCATACGTATATTTCTCGTTCGTGGCTGGTTAATACGTGTCCGTACGATTTCCAGTGGCGGGAACGAAAAGTTTATTTGAATTGTCGTCATTTCAAATAAGGACAAACGTACAAAGACTTAGTGTAACCTTGAATACAGGGCGCAGGCTATATCGCGGCACGGCTGCCAGCGTGTCAAGTGCAACCTCGCTCAAGCGAGTAATTTATAATCCGCTATTTTTGAGGTTACATTTGGGTCAATTACCGGTCGGAAGTGCCAGGGGCGAATTGGCATTTCGAAATTTAGCGTTTGCACTTTCGAAGTGATGAAAATTTTTTAATTCAGACAGTCATCGTGTATACTGAATATATTCAGTAGAAACGGGTATAAAATTTTCATAATATTGCATTACATTTAAATGGTAAGTTCGATTGGTTCTAAGTGTGTATGTAATTTTTTTTATAAGCCAAATAGAAATTTTTTTAATACCTCTTTCAGGCTACTCCAAAGTATTCCCAAGACGTAACTCGGGATAAATCGGTACTTTCCGGCCATACCGCGTACCTATTTGCAAGTAACGATAAGCTGCGACAAACTGTATAGCTAGGGGTTGCCGCGAGCGCGAATATAAATCTCCGATTTCCATTGGTATTCACTCTACGGCAGCCCTTCCGCATTATAACGTGACGCCCTTCTTAACTCTAACCTTTTCCATAAAACGTATATAACCTGAAAGTTGTCTTGTTGGTTCTTGGTTTGAGAGCGGTTGTTTGGCCACCCCCTTTGAGAAAGGAATCCGAGGGGTTGGCCCATCGAGGCAAACGATGCAAAAGGTCGAGCCTTAAAATTCCTATCCTTATTTGCCATGAGGACATTTTTCGGCGAGCAATCGGAAAATAATAAATCCACCATTGGCTGCTTTTGGAATCGATAAGAATCCACGATTCGCATAAAGCTCTAATACGATAAGATAAAACCACCGGTACCCTACTCGGAAGGAGATTTTTTTATTAAAGTAAAGGAGGAGCCTTCTTGTAAAATTTGTCTATCGAAAAGTTAAGAAAGAATCGAGGCATTATTTTGAAAATTATTGTTTTTTAGTCTTGAAGTTAACCTATTGTCAGAAGGGGGGTATATAGTAAAATAATTTATACTTGTAATTGCCCGCATCGCTTCTGGTATTTATTGAGCTTGAAAGAAATTGATCGAAAGCTCGGTTAGCTGTCGGCGATTAATCATTGCTTGGATCGTGATCATTGTGAAGGCGCCCTTATCTTTTTCTCGGTGAACTACGACGCCTGGCTTTTAATGATAAAGCTTCCCAGACCGTGAAAGAGGCGAGGCATCCCGTCGAAGAAGAAATAAATCATAAGCTTTAATTAAGTAATATTTCAGGGTAGAGTCTAGAGGGTGATCTACCCCAAAGCTGATATTGATATTAACTCCGCCACCCCGACTGTGTTACAGCCACGTTGCCACTTGTATTATAACCGAAGGATTAAATTTGGCGAATTCGAAGTTTTTTTTTTTTTACAAGCACAGAAACCCCGACGATACGATCGAGACACGAAATTTTTCGCATGCAAATTTCATCGACTCGCGCTAATATTTATTGGATGTTCCGCCCGTAAGCTCTCCTATCTGTAAAGTAATCTCTCTCAAAGTACGAAAAAGGAGGAAGCCCACTGCACCGGTGGTATATCGACCTCGAGAAAGCAAACTCGAGCAGTATATATACCCCCTGGATACCGTAAATATCGTTACTTTTCAAATTTCAATATAATGTTGATAGTGCATACAGTAGGAAATGTAAAGCCAACTAATTTTACGCAATATTCCGGCCGCAGTCTTATGCACCGTTTTTGCTATACTGCGAACGTTTGATTAGAGAAGTAAAAAAATTTTTTTAATTTCCAGCAGAGACGAGTCATAGGAAAACCTGAAAAGCAGCCAAGTATTTTTTGAGAAAATATTTAACTTCGACTTACGTATTAACATTTATTGCAAATCACATAACATTTTTTGTGGTTCCGAGAGAAGCGAACGGAGAAGCGTTGTAACATTCGCAATTATTGTCATTTTCAACTCCTTCTCTGCTTCGTCTCCTCCTCTCCCAGGAGAATATTTAATTCCGCAAACATTCCGCCGGCGAAGCGGTACTACGTGAACGGTGGCATACTACCGAGTAGACCTCGATAAAATTTGCGCGGAATTTCACGGACGTGAAAGAAGAAGAGAAAAAGAGAGGAGAAAAAAGAAAAAAATAATCTCGAGACGGAATGACAATTTGCGTAGCTCATTGAAACTGCCAACACGACAAAGAGGCGCTCTGCTTTTCCTTCCAAGAAACAGATGGAAAAAATCATTCCACCATTTCCAGCCGGTATTCGCAGTAGGAGCATCGTGGACGACTCGGAAGGCGTCGAGTCGCGGCGCGTCGTTGAGATTGGACGTCTCTTAGAAATGAACGCTCTACCCTCGACCTGATACACCTTAGGAAGGTCCCTCAGATCCCTATCGTACTCTCAGATGTTTTATCCCAAAGTCCTTCTGGTCCACGTGAGTCCCTTCGATTCTACCGCGCGATGAGAACTCGCTATGGAATGAGTCCTAAGACGAAGAAACAAAATTCCTTAAAGAAAATTTTCAAAATTACGTTTCATTCGCAATCGTTATCGAAAAAAATTCGACGCTTATGTGATTCAAAAAAAAAATCATAAAGCTCTTGTGCTTCGCGTACAAAAAAAAAATATATATTCAAGATCTTCAAGAAATGTAATTTCACCCCTAAAGAACGAAATACTGTCAGGTGTTACCAAATTGAAAAATTTTACGTCGTCTTACCATATAAAGCTTCGATCCGTTCGTTACGTTTTTCACTCTGGCGAGGCGTATTAATCGACTCACGTTACGGGCAGGCAAATTGCACGAAGTTCGAGTAATACACGTGGAATTCTGAATTTAAGATGGTCAAGGTCGCGGCACCATTTTCTCACCCGTGGTGAAAGTTCAAGATCAATGCCAGCCAGAACGGCTCTCTAGGTTCTAATGAGAATTTCTGGGATATTCCAGGGGCAGAATTCTACGTGCCTACATATCATAACGTCCAACTGGTTGAATTGTTGGTGCCAACCTTGAAGCGTCTCGGAAAAAAAAATTCAATACAGAACGTTCGACTATTCTACCATAGTAATACAATGTTAACGTGCAGGACTCCTAAATGTAACGTCAAGCATACTATAGGCAGTACTTGAGAAACAATTTAAAGCGCTAATCTAAACATCCCTTGTGTTTCTAGTAAGTTTCTAGTGGAGAATCTTCATTCATTGTTGTAGATAACATTCGCTGTCTAATTCGCACAACGTGGGTCTAAAGGGACATATGAATTAGCAAACGAGAAACACTCAATTAACTTTGGACGAGTAACAGATGACTAAGTATCTATTTTGGGGATATATATATATATAGTACATACCGTACAGTACACGGTTAGAATACAACATTATGTAACATTATGACCCCTAGTATATTGTTTACTAAGTTCAAATCCGTTTAGTTACCGTACCGTGCTTAGAAACTACTTTGTGAAATTTACAACACGCGTTACGTACTACTTAGGCAAACATATAATACAGGGTTACAGGGTGATGCAGTTTAAATTCACTATTAAAATGCATAACGGTTCACCATAACTTTTAAGCGGTAACGTAATACATGTAAATAGTGCATTGGCGAATTTTATGCGAAAAGTTATTCATCCTCTTTTTCTTTTTTTTTTTTTTTTTTTTTTTTTTTTTTTTTTTTTTTTTTTTTTTTTTTTTTTTTTTTTTTTTTTTTTTTTTGAAAGTTCTATTCAAATTACGGTTAACCAATATGATGACATGACACCTGTCAAATGCGACTGATGCGTTAAAACCGAGTAGCTCTATAAAGTTCCCAGCGTACCGGGTTTAGCCCGGTGCAAATTGCTTTTTGCTAATTACCCTTGGCTCTTCCGCAATCTACAGTGACTTTGCGGAAAATGGCTTAGCGGGGAATTAACGACAATACGTAAGCGCATTGTCGAAGAGGTACTTTTCTCTTTTTTCTTTTCATCTCGTTACAATGCAATTGCGCAAGGTGATTTAAGACTAAACGCACCGACATATTATATATATATTTCTACCGATGGCTGTCAAATGACCGCTTTTTAAATAAACATTTTAGTCTTTTCCAGTTGATTGTAATTAATACAGAATTTAGCATAGTCGTGCAGTAAGTTCAAGAAAAATAAAAACCTGGAATTTAACCATTTTGATTAAAGTCTCAAAAGCGGTCATTTGACCGCGCTGGTAGGTTTAGTGTTAATTACAATTTAAAAAATGTTCACCCACCCTTTTTCGTTCCGCGTTTTAATTTGCAATAACGTTTTTACATGAAAATTTGGATTCCCCAAAATTTTGCCACGTTACATTCTCATTATTTCAACCATTTATAGTGCGAATTTTTGTCGTGGTTATAAAAAAAAAAATTGTATAACGTGAAATCAACAAATATCAATCTTCAAATACAAATTAAAAACGAAATCAGTACAGTTTCGATGATTTTATTGTAAAGAATATGGTTTTTCCCTTGCGATAAAAAATCAAATAAATCAATAAGATATCGATTTATTGGAATCTGACTTCAAAGTTACACCAGACTATGGAAGGTTGATATTTGAAAGCTTTTAGAGTTAATGTATAGAAAAAAAAATTATAACCATCCCTTCCCTCTTTTTAAACCTCAATATGTTACTATTGATAGCCCC
>NW_014332865.1:1419268-1428808 GCF_000341935.2 Cephus cinctus
CCCCCCGCCCCGCGTAAGAAGAACGTATTTCATGAATGTTATTCAACATACCATACATACGTAAGTAATACTGTTAAACCGGTTATCACCTGTTGTAACTTTTCCAAAGTAGGGATCACGAAATTCACAGCGATGAGAATACGTATTTACAAATTAGAATATCCAAGCAGCTATCACGCGGGGCCATAGAGTGCTGAGTATTATCGTAAATACGACCGTTGGGACATAAGCCGAGCGTGATGAGAGGGACGAAGAGGAGATTATTGCCAGCAGGATTTTTATATGACGAAAATCAAGTGACGATTTGTGAAATTGAGTCTGTGTCAGGAACCGTCTGACGGTCTAATTAAATTACCTGTACTTTTTTACCATCTAGCTGTGTTTACAAATTCAAACAAATAATGCCAAACTACCCTTTAACGATAAAAGGTTTTACCAGTCCCAAAATAGTTCGGAATGCATAAACGCTTTCTGGTGTTTGAAATTCGACGAGGACCGATCGGGATACGTGAAAAGTTGGTCGTAAGTATACTTTTGAGAAATATTTGTTTTCGTCTTGTTTTGGAAATGCTTCAACTGTAAATCTACGAAGGGCACTGCATATGGTAAATCTCGAACTTTGTAATTTATAAAATAACGTATTTCCTGAACAACTTCCAGTTGTGGTTTAACGACTCCTATGCTGGTACTTTCGCGGTTTTGTGACGTAGGATGATTAATTAATACCTGACGAAATCTTCAAGATTTATACGGGATGATAAAAAATTATGATACTTACGGTGATAGAGTCATCGATACCATCGATGAAATTGGTACGATGCTGCAAATATTTGTTGCACTGTCTATACAGTGCACGTATATAACATGGATTATTAAATATATACTGTCTATTGTACAGTTAATAAATTGCATGTAAATTCGCGTGCAGCTTTGATTGCAATTTTAAGTCCAATATATTCAATTTATTTGTAGTGCCAAATTGGGGCATTTATCATTAATCACAGTACCCTTTGAAGTATTTCGAATTTTTTTATTTAACAAATATGATCCAGCATAGGGATGCTGTGTGATACGTATGAAATGTCGTGTGTGGGTCAGTTTGTGAATTTCAGGAAAAAAAAGGAGGCATGTATAAGGAAACAGCAAAGAGAAGTAGGATATAGGTAAATAAATATAATTTCACGCAGATACGTCACAAGTAAAGAAAAGTCATTAAATTACGAAAATTCGAGTTTACATTGAAACTAAGTAATGTCTCACTTTTTTGCTTTGATTCGTATAAACGTAAATGGTGAGTCACGTAGCGCCGCGTAGCGTCGGCGAGCGTAGCTTTTTCAGGCCGTCCACCCGGGGCGAGTTAATAAATCAAGAAAACCTTGCGGCGGAATGCTTGGGGACCTGTGACTTTTCTGGGTTACAGCCGGCGTAATAATAAAATCGGCGTCGCGACGATGCGCCTCTTTCGAGTATACTATATCGTATATATATACGATAATCGTGAAACTTGGCGCCAGCTGCCAGCTGCCAGTTGCCTAAGGATTACCAGGCGGCCGTTTCTGATATACCCCAACGGTACCGTGAGCGCGAAAGTCAGGGCAAAAACTGCCCCTGTTACACTTCAGTTCGTATGGAAGTCCGGAAATAATTCTTACCGTTGACGCTTCGCAAGATATTCTTTTCTATCCCCTGCGAATGGAATTACAGCTGGAACTCGAAGCAATAAAATTCTGGACAGATAGAGGTTACAACCCCGTAGGAATGTTGAGGGCTAGAGAAGTGGAGAAGGAACGTAAGGAAAAAGTACCAGAAACCGCAAGAAGTGGAAAAAACGGGGGTGGGGAGGGGGAGGAACGCCAGGGAAAAAGAGCGAAAAAGTTTTCATCGTTTCTTATCCGACAATTTCACCCTTGGTAGCGGAGCCCTTTATGAGCCCTTGCGAGAAAGATAACGCATCGTGGAATTTTTGGGAAATTGTAGGAAACGGATAAATGAAGAAGCCTTCCCTTAACGATTCCCTCTGTACGTCTTTATCGATTTCATGTATAAGCCCATGTTGTATGCTATCTTGTATGGTAAGAGGGTCGTAGAATTTCGTTCGAACATTTCTGGAAACACATGACGAACAAGCATCCCATATACCCTTACGTGCAAACCCCACCTGGACTAACTGGTTCGCCGTAGGATAAAAGTCTGGCAATTTGCTTAGACACATGTAGCAACAGAAATTTAATTTTTTTTCAATATTTGTATTTATATACGAAAAACTTAACATGACAAGTTAAGGCTGAATTTATTTATTTTTTTTTTAACATTTTTTTTTTCTCTTCTTTTTATCCCCAACTTTATTCGATTATTTCATCGTCCCTAATATACTGACCTTGTTACCGTCATGGATTCTTGGGGATCCTGACACGTGCTCGTAATTGAAAACGTAATATAAAAGTTACGGGTACCGGGTACAGATACTTTTTTGCAAATTATTAAAAAAAAAAAAAAATTTATTGGCTGACATCATTTGTAATTCTCTTTATATACTGGTACAATGGTAATGGAATGTGTATAGTAATACAATGCAGTGCGAGTGACTTTTAACGTAATTCGACATGACGGATATAACATGCGATAGTTGCATAAAGAAAAATGAACAGTATGGAACAGTATGGTATGTTACTGACATTTGATGACTATTAATATATTTTATACTTTTTATCGATCCTATTTCGAAATATTTTTATTAGGTAGCTTTCAGGAATGAAATTTACTGCAAATATAACTGACCCGTGGCTATATAAGTGGCACTCGGGGCTGTTTAAAAAAAATGTATTAATTAACAGCGAACTTCGCTCGGAGAATTTTTATTCAATAATTTTATTTCCGATGAACAAATGTAAATTCCCACGACTGCAGAATTCAATGAAAGGCTTCAATAAATTTTTGACCTCTCCTAGAAACGATATTTGATCTTGATTAAATATTCAATCTTGAATTTTGTTAAAAGCTCCGTTTTTGTTTTCTACATCGATGCAAATCACATCCCGTTTTCGCCAAGCTCCAGAACGAAAGCTCCTTTAAGACACGACGATATTTCCATGGCAATTATACACCAAAGACTAACGAACCAAGGAAACTTTCTCCATTGTCCCGGTGAAGTGAAAAGTGGAAATTAAATTTCCTAAAGTTATTTCAGTCTTTTGCGAATTATATGCAGGTAAATTAATTGAATATGAAGAAAAAGAATCAGATAGCACTCTATCGAGTGTCCGAATAAAAGAAATTTTAAGCGGCAAAGTATTCATCGCCAACCGTAAAGCTGCACAGCTTTTCGTAATTATTATCATTTACTTAAACAAGATCGAGTAACGAGGCAAAATTTCAATATTTTTTTTTCACCTTCGGGTAAAACCGTTTATCAAGCATACAAAGAAATGAGGCAAGTTGCGTAAGACGGCGAAGGAAGGTTTAAGCATTAGGGTTAAGAATTCTCAAGTATGCCAACAACGTTTCTGCAACAATTTCGAAAGATAACTAATAAACAAAGGAAACTTTCTTGTCTTAAGGGATGAAGAGGGAAAAACGGGAGAGAAGGAGTGACAATCGAGACTCGTGGAGAATGATTATAGGACGAGGGTAGTATTTATCGGGCAAATTAAAGTTCCCATGGGGATGGCGAGTGGGGAAAAAAAAAGATAGAAATAAAAGAATGTGCGAAAAGGTCTCAGGTAAAGATATACGTCAGACATGGGATTTCGAGGAAACGAGTTGGATGTGTGACAATTTTTAATAATTCGTCAAAGTCGAAAGTTTCTTTGGTCCACGGCTCGAATGGACGTACGAGACAAAATATACATATATAGAGGAAGCAGCCTGAAACTGTTATCGCCTGGAAGATATTCTGTGAAGTCTGGATCCAGTAAGATTCAGCTGGCTCTTTCTAGTTAAATAACGAAAATCCGTAAAATGTATGAATATGAAAATTGTGAATATAGAAATCTAAAAAATATTATACGCTTAGAGGTCTCTTATAATTTTCCATTGATCCACCAATTTTTTTCATTAAATCACGTCAATGAGAATTTTCATAAATTTCGATCTTAAACACTTCCTCGTATCTACTGAACGTCCATTTTTTCAACTATATCCAATTAAATATAATGCAATTATGAAAAGGAGGAATACTCATATATTAATATTCAGTAGATATGCGTTTCAGCGTATATCCTTATATACAGGCGTTAAATGCGATTGTGCTAGTAGTACGTAAAAGCGAAGGAAAGGGAAAATAAGAAAAAGGCAAGTTAACCCATTCAAATCAGGCGCTCTCCCGGAGCTATAGTAATTAAGAATACCTGAGATATGCTATCTGGGCGCCCGAGGCTCCTCACTGCGAACGAGCAAGAAATCTCAACTTTTTATGAATATTTTCATTACTACGATATAAACTTCACTGGCACGTGGCACTGTTATTAATCACAGGGCCCATTCGCAAGAGGCTTACGGCACTGGGAATAATGCATTGGCTGTCTTCGATTTACATGGAGACCAGTCATCTCTATGACTGAACGCATAAGATTTATACTAAAGTTAATTTTGCCTATTTCCATTCGAATTGATAAATTAGTATCGTTGGCTGAAGCTACACTCGAAATTTTCACTCGGGTATATCCAGATACTCGAATAATAAACAGCATAACGAAGGACGGCAATTAGTAGCTTGAGAACGGTGGTAACGAAGTAAATATATATACATATACCAATATACACTGTATGATTTATACATATATATAGATATACAGGACATCCTCTATATATAAATATACTCGTACTGTCCATCGCAAATCGAATGTCCATATATTGTTCGGTTTAACTAAAAATAATCGAAATACTAGAATCACTCAACCGGAGTGGACGAATGATCGGTTTTGTGAAAAATGTAAAAAGCAAAAAAAAAACGAAAAAAAAATTCATTTCGTGGAATAATAATTGACGAAATTAAATTTTCACTTTTTTAATATAAACCTCCGGCCGCGCATTATTGAATTTCGAGGACGTGGAATAATTCGATATAATCCCAGGGAATTAATGTACTTTTTATTACGAGAGACCTCTTTCACGCTCTCCTTATCTTCGGACTCTCGCGTATAACTTTTCGCCATTGACGTTTTTTCTTGAAACTTGAAAAATAACTTATCTTTTACTTTAATCTCAAAAATTAAGCAAATCCCACTTTCTCAATTTTACATTTGCCGTTGGTTAGGACAAAAAGAGTGCTATACAGTCAAAACTTGAAACTGCTATCGCGTAATAAATTTTCAAAAAAAAATTGACCTCTCCAAAATCCACAAAATTAGCCCAAGGGCAAAAAGGATTTATATAAAGCTCCAAATCTAGAGGCCTACGTTCACCCGGTATTAAGAGTATCCTTTGGAACCAGTCATAACAATGTATCACATAGCGCCAAGAGAAGAAGAGAAGAAACTTCGCTCACTTTCCTTGGTAAAATAAATCGTCGCTCCCTTGTTCCTTAATGAGCTGTTTGCCAATCGTTTATATAAGTCGGAGCAGCCGGCAGAGCTTAGAACCGTCGCTATGTGCCAAGCGCTACAACAAAAGCTCAAATACAAACACCATAACGCGCCGGAGGTGAAACGGCGGGATGCTGTGTGATTTTACGAGCTTTACGAGCTTACACAATATACACAAGTATATCATGCATCAACATTAATTGCATCTCAAGTGCATTTCCCCTCAGACTAACTTAACATCCAGGAAATGCAAATAGACAAGCATAAAGAGATTGAAACTATGCTAATACAATGCAATATTGTCCACAAGATGACTACTGGACCAAGATCGGATGCTGGAGTGGTCCAGATGAGTAACCATACCAAAAATGTCTGACTATAAAATTTTGATTTTTAAAAAGTCAACTGTATACATATATCTTGACTCCATGTCTACACTTCAAAAATGGGTGAAGATGTACATCATGCAAGAGATGAAAATTTTATCCAATACGCATCTCGTTATCATCTCTGAATATTCAGACTTCTCTCGGAAAACTCTGTTGGTACTTGACGCTTCTGACTTAATGCCATCGGACCGTCAAGACCTTCGCAGAAGCTGCATGCCCAAACCCCTGATGGCCGGGAGGCTGGAGATAATGTACAATTTCAATTTCGAAACGACCGCGTTGAGTTTTCAAAAAAGAAATTTGATTTTGAGGTCGTTCAGTTGCGTAATGATTAACAGCCTCACAGTAAATCATATGGTAACGGATATTAGCTATAGCTAACAAACTGGTGTGTATATATATGTATACATGTATAATCAAAGCAGTCAAATCTTGCACAGGACAAACTTTGATAACTTTTAAACTTCTTCGAGTACAGAAATTCCAGCATCCCCTCAATCCACTCCCATGGGCATAACTGCTATCGCCTCGGATTACGTCAGATACTTGTAGATTACAGAGATGGAACTTGTAAATAGCCGTAAATCAATTACAGATAATCTGAATTTTCCAAGACACGGCTTGAGGGTGGATCTACTATGAATTTTACCACCAATTTAAATATACACCAGATAAGGTCCATGGGATGCTGGCACTCACCAAGTGTATCCTCCTTTTCATATTAAAAGTACGAGATTCGTCTTCCTTCGCCCACAAGAAATAAAAAATAATTATAAAATTCACAAAAAAACTTACGCATCGGACAAAACGATTGCACAGATTCCAAGAGCCCCTTCGAGATAGAACCAGGTCAATGGAAAAGAAAAAAGAAAAAAACATAATCAAGCTCCGATGCCTAATTTTAAACGTATAAGTAAAAAATACCAATTGTGGCATCACGAGGTCGATGAGTTAAAGTGAAATTTAATAATCTAACTAAAATTTTCACGTGTACCAACAACCAAAGCATTGTAGGCGTGCCTAAATTGAATGGCTCAAACCGCTGCAGGATGTTCTTTGTTAGCCATTAGATAATGCGTCACGGGCCGTACAGCATTCTGCACGTTTGGATCCCGACAATGCAGAAGCAGCAGTCAGTATCGCCGAGGGAATTTTGTGCATAAAGCGAACCAATTCGCACTCGTTCCCTGTCTGGCGAATATCTGCTCAGCCAGCCTGACTAACGAGCACGGCAAGATCGTTCGGACAGCCTGGGACATGTAACGTCTGTAAGTGATCCCGGCGAGTTAACACCAGTCCCATTAGCCAAGAATGTCAGATGGGATTGCAGGTACAGAAAAGGAGGATGTGACACGGTTTGCTAAGTGAATTCGCGAGTACTACCAACGCTACGAGACAACGACTCAATTGAAGCGCAACGACGTGAGTAATTAGCGAGTCCCTTAATTGAGTAATCGGGTAAAATTCTTATCCCCGTATAAATATACATACGTGCATATCAGTATATACCAACCGAGGACATAATGAATGACGACTAATCTAAAGTCTAATTAAAGGACCACATATGCCAATTAAACAATTTTCTATGGCACTTTTTAATAGGATTGATGTCACGCGTTGATCCAGTTCATTGTCACAGTTCAAGGTGTTGACCATGCAATACCGGTTAAGTATAGACTGTACTGTTTACCGTACCTAGTTGCTATACCGTACCGTGTTATGCCTATATACAGGGTGTAATATATATTTAGAGAGCGCACGGTCGTATAACGTTGTTTATACATGGTCACCAATTTTTTTCTTATTTAATTTACATACAATTTTATGAGCTTTTTCCATTCACATATGTGGCATCGGGAATGGGGAGTTGGAAGGAGCCAACTTCCTGAGTCAAAGGAAGTCATAAGCTCTTTGAACTGTTCGACGGTACTTTTATAGGGATCAATTGACAAGCTACTCAGTCGGTATAGGCTCGTTAGGCGATGCCAGACTCTAAATAGAACTTCTTCAAAGGCCGCACCGATTCGCAAGGTTCGTCGCGGTCGGGACTTTACGAGGGACAATTATTCGGTATGCGCTCGTACGCTTGAAATAACGCGACTGCTGCGTCCGGTTCAGGGTTACCTTTTACGCGATACGGGAAACTTCACGAAGGTCATCGCCGCCTTGGGACTTACGTAATGGTAAAAAAGAAAGAGCAGTACAGCGAATGAAAAACGGTCATTTTAGATTTTCACATCATTTTTCCGATTTTCAATATTTTTCGCGATACTCTTATGGGAATTTCCAAATGCACCGAAAACGAGGGATTTCACGAGATGACTTATCGTTTGCTATAAAGATCCACTCTGATCAAAAGAGAGTACAGCTATGAGATTTTGAAAACTTTTTCAAAATCCCTCTCAATGCCCTTTTTCGTATGCCAGTATTCGGTGCGAGTGAATTCTCGTGAGATTCGTGAAAAACGTGAAACTTGATATTTTTTTTCTAAGCGCGCCCTTTTTTATCTAAATTTACGACCGTAGACGAATGGAGATTTATATTAGCCAGCCAGACGCGATGGTCGCGTGCTTGAAACCAGGTTGGTGCTGGTAGGCAAGGTGGGCAGGTGACGTATAACAAATAATATCACGATTGCCTTTGCCAGTCGTCAATAATCCGAGGGATGGCGGACAAATGAGGAAAGCAAAGGGGTTGTTTCAGTGGGTTTGGGAAAAAAGAAATTATTAAACCTGGAAGAGAGGGACGCTGTGACCTCATTCTGTCGAGTAATACCATGTAGGTATATTACAGTATATCTACTCATATGTATATCCTATATCCACGTATACACCCCCTACGTACACATATACACGTGTATTATACACGTAGTCAAAGGACAAATTGCAGAGCATCGATTTTCAAATTGGCTCATAATACTGTCGCACCAATAATTTAGGTTATTCTGAAAATTAATGGCGGACAATTTGAAGGATATACAGGTAGAACGGATCTATGAACTTTATAAAATATTTATACATGGACAAACATTCATTCTATCGAAATGGAGCAATGCCCGTTTGTTTTATTTTTTATTCTCGTATATCGATGCTAGTGGAAGATACGGTCGTTTTATATTTTTAATACTAAAACCCACAGTTCGCATGGACTCTGCGTCTCTTTCGGTAGAAATGCAATAACGTGAAAAAATAAACGTTAAAAAATATATCCGTCGAGCGAGTGCTCGTCACGGGGCTTTTTGGAGATGTTACTTCATAATGGAATTTTGCCACGGGAAGTTCCAACGTCACGCGAAGATAACAAATTGACAAAGTTCGTTGGATTACGAAAAGTCGTGTCGTTCGATTTGTCCCTCGCCAGACGCTGTTGCTCCTCTGCGGAAGCAGTCACACGGTTCTCGGGATCGGTAAAATTTCGAAAAGAAAAGAAAAGAAAAGAAAGTGCCTTTTCCCAAGAGTTTTCCAAATTTCAGGATACCCGAAATAATATTCCTGACTTCGTGACGTTATTGAAACGGATCGTCCGACGGGATTGGAGAGATACCCAAAACTTGCTAATTTTCCGACAAAAGGTATCCATTCGATTCACTAGGTAAACAATGAAAAAAAAAAAAAAAAAAAAAAAAAAAT
>NW_014332865.1:1428975-1499289 GCF_000341935.2 Cephus cinctus
AAAAAAAAAAAAAAAAAAAAAAAAAAAAAAAAAAATTCATCCTTACCTAAAGTAAAATCAATATCGCCAAAATTCGTTTTACGTGTATATTAAGCGAACACCGAATAATTATATAATTGTGGAAATGAAATTACGATTGGAAATTTAATTTCATTCCGGTCCCATAGAAACCCATTGACTCGAAACATGAAAATTTGTTGGGCGACGCAACGGTGACGTAACGTCGACTTAATCCTCGTTAATGAAAACGATTGATATCACGATAATTAGATCGTTTGAAATTGGAAAATCAACGACCCGCACCGCCCCAGTCAAGCCTAACGTTGCTTAACTCGTAATCACATCTACACACTAGGAATTACGAACCAATTCCGCAGCAACTTCACACGCCGAAACACAGCATCGTTACAGGTACAAATAGAGTGCAAATCAGATGCAGTTTGACATACGCAAACACGAAAGCCTTGATCACGTATGAAATTAACGTTAGAATTGCATAACGCAATCTAGCCAAAAGTATAGAAAGTCAGAAGCCTACCGCCTAACAAGAATAACTGATAAGACTTTCAAAGAAAAATAAATATAAAAATCAATCCCAGTAGTAGGGACAGTAATGAAAAAAAAATAATCTAAAACATCCCTAAAGGTACTCTTCGAAAAGCTCAAAAGCTGTAGAGTTGCACGTGCGAGGCCAATCCATATGCTACACGTGCTTGGCCATGCCAGATGCAAGCGACAGATTTACGAACGCGTATACACGAGGCACAGAGTGATTACTTAGATAGGCTGGCTGTGCAATTTGTACGCAATACCTAAGCGCAGCAGCCCCCTTAGGGTAGAATATTGTGTATAGCCGGTATGGTTGCAGTCCGTGCTGTATAGCTTTGCCATGCCCGGGACATACAGCATAGAGGTAACAGGTCGTTTGAGCTTTTATGTCTCGTCGGCTTTACGGTGAGTTTAACTGTTGATTAAGTGCCGAGTAAAAGCCCTGCTTGGGATACTGGGTCTCTCCGTGCATAAAGCACAGGGGATAAACAATGGTCAGGTAACTCAAATAGTTAGATCCCTGGGGCGCTGTAAATTAATTTGAGTAATGGTTGATAACTGTGAAAAGTTGATGATCCAAATATATTTCAGTATGGGGAATGTTCGTATGTTTTGCAGTATGGATTATGGTGAGGGATGGAGGGAGGGGTGCTAATAAGAATAGTTAAACTATCTTTGCAATAGGCAGACAGACTAATTTCTGGGTATGCGATCGAAGGGGAATGAGATTTTTACAGGGGGTGAGAATTAAGGGTAAGATTGAGTTTATCGATGGGTGATTACAAAAAAAAAAATTAAGAGCTCGAACAGTGAATTTACTTTGGGTGAGAAAAAAAAAAGCGAGAATTAAGGCCAGACTCACCTTCTGGGTTATACGGGAAGCTGTGACAGGAAACTGAGATGGGGATGCTGAGAGGTGAATGAAGGATCTTCGATCTGGACCACGGGGTCACTCGATTCTTATTACAGCATCGAAGAAATTGACAGCAGTGAAGTAACTTGGGTAAGAGTCAGGTTTTATTAAATTCTATCTGATCCTGTCAAAAACTGGATACTTTGTGGTGTCGTCCCTTTTACCTGAAAAAAAGTAATTCTGAGGGATACGTGATGTATCTGTGAGAATTTACGTTGGATAAATTTTTTGAAATATTCAAGGAATCTTCGTTATCTCAGGGATTCGTCGGGCACAGGTATGCATAACCATGCTGGATTACTTTTTGAAAAGCAAATATACTTAAAGGTGAAAGGAAAGGAAAAAAATCGCCAATTTATCCAAGTAAGACCATTTCTTTAGTTTCCAATGTACTTTTCGTTCGTGGCACCCTTCGAATTTATCGTCGGATAAAGACGGATAGGCACCCAGTCTCTGTAGACACTTTTTTTTTTCCTTAAAAGGTAAAAGATAAGTACTCTCGAAATGCGTATGGAAGACGCTGGAAAATTTTATTTTAAGGCTCACGTTTCGCACCCTTACATATTCACTAGCGGTACTAAAGACTTTATAATCAAATAAAAAGAAATCAGACAGAATGGAGTCGCGGTTGTCCCATGAAATTAATTAAAAAAAAGACTTTAGCAAACACATCCTGTATAAAGAAGCCTCGATACACATGAAACTTTCGAATTTTTTCACAAAATTTTTCAGCTTTTCTAAAAATCATCAACGAATACTCGAAAGGTCATTAATGGTGTTATTGGTAACGTAAGAAGTGTATACTCCAACAAACAAACAAAAACTATAAAAAGTTACATAACACATTAAACACGAAAAACGAACAAAGCATTTTCCAAGGTAAAATATGACGATCGACTGGTATCGCTTGGATGTAACACACAAATAGAATACAGATCTTTGTTGTCTTTGGCAAATATAGACCAATGCGTTATTCAATCCTATTGGAATTTCATGAAGTTCCGTAGTTGACGGATGAATAGTTTGCCGACAGAAATCTCACTCGAGGATTCGCGATACTGAGTGAAGTTAGAAAAAAAAAAAAAAAATTTTAAAGACAAAATAATTTCGCACGCAAATTATCCCATGAGCTTTCCCTCCACTCAAATTATACGACTCGCGTTTCCCACGTTAATCGAGTAAAAACCTACGCACATGCTGCCAATTCATAATCGTACAGCAAATTACGAAAACGAACATCTCCCGCATAATCCACATTTGCCACGTGTCCAACTACGATCAGATGCGTGTCTGATTTCCGAGACAGTCGTTACGCACGTGGCTAAACGGGTTCTCGGCCAAAGCATCTATTTATAGTATGATAACAGGTCGGTATAATTTTACAATATAATTACACGAAAATAGCATACGTTAAGCGAGAGCTCGTTAACTAGATGTTAGGGCCGAACTGCAAATGAGCAAGGCGACGTTTCCATGGTAGCACGAGGCAGGTCCCTGTACCTAGGGAATGTTTCCTTGACAAACGATAACAATATCACGAGGTACCATTATCGGTCACAGGGTCCCCAGCAGAGAGCGCGAGATACGCCAAAATTTATGAGCTGACTAAAGCGATAGCCGCTTTCGTGAAAAATAATGATAAGACAAAAGCGCATATATATATATATATATATATAGTAACAACCTGAGAAAAAAGAAAAGAAAAGAAGACCTCACAGTCCACAGATAGGACTGTCACCTTAGTCACTGTGGCAAATAGTAATCTTTTAGTGGGTACGTGTAGAGTCGAAAGTGATAAGAAGTAAAAGAAGAAGAAGAAAAACACGAGAAGAATAAGTAGCAGGGTATATCTTTTCGGTTAATGACAGAGCGGACGAGCTATCGTCTGGTAACGGTTGTGAGGCGTATCTATAGAGAACGTCCTAAAAACGTGCTGGCTCGGTGGTAGCTGCGACGAGAGCTGGGTCTGTCGTTTTAAGTCCCCGTGGCGCAGGCTGCCACTGAGATAATGCACATAAAAGGAGGGACATTAGGGTTGCTCTGCGCAGGAGGGTTGAAACGTCCTTCGAGGAGGCTTGATAAACAGGAAAGTAGAAACGGGAGCTGCAGTGACTTCAAGGAAGAGGAGGAAGAGGAGGACGAAGAGAAATAGCTTAGTATAATAGGTTGGTGTATGAGATAGAGAGAGAGAGAGAGAGAGAGAGAGAGAGATAAGGGTTGTCTCTGAAAATTCCAGCAGATTCGACCAAGACAAAGGATTACGGTATACGGAAGGAAAGGGGGACCCGAGAAGCAAAGGGTGTGAAGGATCGTGGAAAGCGGAGAATAGCTAAAAGTCTCGTGAGGGTTCGTGCGATAATAAGGGGACACGAAAATATCGTAAAAGGGATTCCGCAATGGGTAACCTGAAGATATGAGAGGACATGATAGTAAGTTATTATTAGGACACTCAGGAAGCCACGTGCTAATTGAAATAGACGCATTACATCGCGACTCCTGGGAACGTCGAAAACTTCTTTGGGCGAGAAGAGTATTTCCATGTAAGGGAGAGACGGTATGTGTATTTCTTTGGCCGTATGTATAATTTACTGCACCGCGTGTGTATGGTCAATGCTCATGTGTGACGTCAGAGGGTCAAAGGTCCAGGAAGATGGCGAGGTTGCACTTTGCATGTAATTGCTGCTGCCGCGAATAATTATTTACTGACATGTAACCTCAGCGACAAGGTGAGATTATAAGATGAACGACGCAACGATGATCAACGACTTCCGCCGAGATGTCGGATGCTGCGCGAGCTTGATTCTGAACCTGCGAGACGTCGTCTCGCGATGGGCTGTCAGTGCGAAAATTGTGAATGATGAAGGATTTGAATAATGAAAAAAAATTTTAAAAAACGGGAATCAAATCTCGATGGAGATTTTGCTTGGATTTTACAAACTATTGGAATTCTTATATTTCGGCAATGAATTTCATTCGAGGAGGAAATAATGTAGTAAATGAAATAATGAAAATTTACGTTGTAATCGAATTTGAACGAACTTTTAAGTTATTTGGAAACGTCGTTTCGTAAAGTTTTGTCATTTCGAAAAATGTTCTTCGAGGTATGATTTCATTGAAATCCGCCCGTCTATCGAAAAGTGTACGTTCTGTTACTCGTCAGAGTAAGACGTCAGCGCGGCATGGCGCGAGAGAAACGTCCGAGGCAGCGAAAAGGCCAATTTGCAATAAGAAAAGTTATACGCCGAGCAATAAGTTATATTTTCAATTTCTTGCTCGCCTGGCCCAAAGTTGTCAACTATCGCGAAACTTACGAACAATTGAGAAACCGAGTTTCACGATAATTGATATACCCGAGAATAAATATATTTTTCAATTGCTCGATAAAGTACATTATTTTTCTGAGCTTCAGAAAGCTCGTAGTTCGTACTACGATTGTCTCATTTTTTATAAACCTGTAAAGAGACTCCAGATTAAAAAACTATATATACTTCCTGTCTATCAATAGATTGACGAGCAGCAAAGCCCGTGCTGAATATTGGCATTGTCTAAAGCACTTTGTTCACTGGCTAATTCGGCACCTGGTCATGACATTTTTTACAAGTATTTGTAAAATGTCAAATATAAACAATATATAAATTGAAAATCATAATGAACCAAAAAAATTCGTAAAATTTATAAAACATCCTTAACTGAAAGCCCGCCGAGTATCCAATTGCTGGTGATAATTAAAAGATTTCCGTTTGGCTGAAAATTCGTGTACTTCGGGCGGCAGCAACTTCACGGGCAATTGAACTTTGCGAAATGATCAAACGGCGAGAGTGCGAGCTTTTGATTTGCACAATTAAAGGGAAACCAGCACGTGGAATATCAATAATCAGTAAGACAGAAGACATTCGGAGAAAACTTACGTAACTATGGAATCGCAGGAATAACGGTACAGAGTGGGTGGAATTTCGTCAATTTTTCGGAAGCAACCGCAACCAATTTACGCTTACGACATTCTCGAAAATTATGGGAAAATAATTTGCGAAATGCGTAGAAGTCTCGGCTCGCGATCTAATATACCTATATACATGTCCTTTTCGCCAAGCACATAGGTATACGTAGAAATCTGGCGAATTGTTCGTCCTCGAATGCGACATTATCGTGCGGCTTCTTTCTTCTATTGCTCGCGAATTCAGCATTTCCCTGTATCTTTTACAAGCATATATATACACAAGCATGTATATATATACAAGCATATATATATACACACACGATTCTCAAATAGTTTCACGTTGGAAATTGCAGATTTTCGTTTCGCGACAGCAAAAATGTTCTCGCAGTGACAGAACCGGAACGTGAGTAGAAATTTTCGCAAGAAACCGCAGCTACGTGAAATCCTGCATCTATATCCGAGAAAATAGATGAACTCGTTTAAAGTAGAAAACGTTGTGAAATAGTCCAAATAAAAAGGACGCTTTTTAATGGTTTCCATTGCGTTAGCGTAGTAAACCGCGAGGACGATCCAAACCCATGAAATTCCACGGCTCTCGTTTAAACTGCACTCAGGCTGTGCAATCTGATACGGGACTTTCCTGGACTTTGGAAAATTAACGTGACGCAATAATTAATTTAATTGTGGATACAAATTACTGGCTAATTGATCAACGGTGCTAAAGCGTTGATCGATTGTTACGTGGGGAAGAAATCCCTAGGGAGACGAAAAAGTTTTTAAGGAATAGAGATCAATTACCTTAGCATATAGTATATACATATATATATACACACACACGGATACCAGAAATATATCTATATTCAACCAAAAAAAAAGAACTTTTCACCAAAAAAAAATAGCAACGCCATAAATTTTAAATTATTCTCAGAGAGAAAATTATAATTAATAAAAATAATAGTAATAGTGGGTATTGCGAGGGGGGAGGGATGAATATACACAAAAATTAATTGCTCAAGTAATTATCGAGCCTAGAAGTCTTTCTTCTATCGACAATAGAAGAAAGTCAAGTAAAGTCTGACTAGGAATAAAGCTACAGTCATCGGTCTTAACGCTAATTGTCCAATTAACGGGCAGCCGTTTGTTTAGGGCGAGCGGTTAAATTGGGAATGGCAGTAAGCTCGTAATTTAACGATCGCGGTAGGTGCCTCGCGCGTCCTTATCCGTAAAGGGGGATTTCCAGATTTCCAGGATCCGTCAGTTAGCCGGGAAAGAAAAAATAGAAGCAAAATAAAAATAGAACGAACGAACGATTAATTTTCCGACCAATAAAATCCAAAGGGAATTCTGAGTTTTTTCCAAAGATTGTGCTCCTTGGGTATTTGCAACGCAGGATGAGATAGGCTAGGTCGGAGATATTTTCTTGGGAATTGCGGGAAGTTCACGGTCTCGCAATTAACTGTGAGAGGATTTAATATTGAATTTAAAAAAAAAATGGTATCTCTTTTTTTTGGCAGCTCTTATATCTGGACCACGGAAGAGACTGTAAAATTCATTTTGTACAGAGTTGGCGGGACGTTAGCTTATCTCAGGAAGCTGGCGCTGCAATTCATTGTCGAACGAGATATCGAAAATTTTTTTTTTCCTCAATAAATAATAAATAAGGATTTTTTTCCCAAATTATGACTAACTACATACAATGGAAATCCGTAAATCTGTTAATTTTTTGTTTATACTCGAATTCATTTTTAGACGAGATTAATAGATTTTTCATAAAATTCACAAATTGTTAATCTGGATATTTACAATTAGTTGTGGAATACATAAAATGAAGTATCATTAAATACAGAATTTTTCAAAAGCACTAACTGAAATTGGCTTTAATACGGGAACGAACTATATGTGAAAAGTTGAAGGAGTGCGTTTGTCCTATAATATTATATACTTAAGATTTTCCAATTTTATTGGAAACGAAATATTGGAAATACCTCAATCGGATGCCATTCGACCGAGAAGAAAAAAAAGGTATTGAACATACTCGAAAGCTTTTTGATATCTTATAAAAAATTTATAAGCATTCCTCTTAGCTTTGATCATGAAACAATTATTGTACAAAGCTCTCGCGTAGTCCCCAGCTTCATGAAATTTCAAATTCCACGCGAAATAGACGTAGCGTATGAATAAATGAGAATTAATATGACTTCCACGTCTAAGAATAGCCGCTTGACCATACGAAGTATGTAAGGGACGGCTAAGTGAATAATGGCCAATCGAATTGTCACAGGTCATAATAAAGAGGGCAGAACTGGCTGTCAGAACGTTAGCGCCTCTCGACAATTTATTTCACAGACCTCGTTCGCACTTGTCAAACCAAAAAAAAAGGTACCAAAATACTACCAATAACTCTACAAATTGCTAACAAATCAACCATGAGTTCCATATCAATAAATTCGTTATCAGTGCAATGCATAGATAATCTGAAAAAAAATATTTTTACTGTCCCAGCTTACCGAGCAAATCTATATGTAGTCAAATATCCTATCGATCAACTGTTTGTAAAACATACGCAAAGATTTGAAAAAAAAAAATGATTAAGCCGACAGAAATTAAGACAAAAGTGTCAAAAGTGACAGATCGAACCGACAAGCTGATGGAACCCAAAAGTATTGCCCGGTAGTTCGATCGAACGTACCGGAATAATGTATTTTAAGGTCTGGCCGAAAGTTGACTGTTTTGGCATTGAGCCACTCATCATTTTAATGACACGAGCATCCGTCGCTGCTAGCTTTGAATGCGATTTTGGCACTGGGTTGAACGAGACCTGTCATACCTGCGAATAAATTTTCAAGCACGTCGTTGTAACGTCAATTATTGCAATGCCGGACAAAAGTTTTTGGAATTTTTTTAAGACTACAAAATTACCGATTATTTAATTGAAACAATCAAGTTACTCGAGGACGCCTCTCGGTAGGATTCTCAAGGCTGGTCATAGTTCTGCTTATAATCGGACGTCATCCACTTTCAAAGCTGGTCTTGGGCGGATAACGTCTGATCACGGCATGAGATCCTCCACTTGGACATTAATTTACTGTATATAATTTCCCCCATGGTACAACGAAAGACACTCGACTTCATTTTTAGAGTCACCTAGCTAGCGTACAAATATTTTTCTCCATGATGAATTCATCTGGCTGACGTCATTCTCTGAGACGATGCTAATTCCACGATGAACCTTGATGACCCTTCCAGATTATGCATAAGTTGATGAACCAATGATAAATTGTACCTGTTCGAATGTTAAGCCAAAATGAAGATCCCTTGATCGATGATAAATTAATTGTAGATTGAGAATTATATGAAAGAATGACGTGGGGCCTGACAAATTTATCGTTAAGAAAATATTTACACGGGAGCCCCTTAATACATATATAGATATATATAACCCAAAAATATAATATAGTTATACAATGACACGTGTATATGCAGCTGAACGGGATACGAGGACAGAAAATAAATTCCAACGATACAAAAATAACCGACGATCTCTCTTATAATAAAGACAAGTAGTAGCTCTATGGAGATAAACTTAAAGTCGATAACGCGTCGTCGCTTTCCGCGTTTCGAGGAAAAAAATTGAGTGGCCCGCGACAGGAATTAACGAGATGCTAAAAAGCAGTGTCCTCGACAGGTAAGATTGGTACGCGGTAAGATTTGTCGAACAAAAGTAAAAAAGAAAAAAGAAACACCAATAACCGTGAGAACAAGTAGGTAGTAAATAAATTGTGTCGTCTTAGTCAACAAGTGGAAACGCAATTTCTGAAACGACGTAGTGTCGCGTTCGAGTCGGCCAACGAGTAGCCAGCAGTGTTTATCATAGTAATTTAAAAAACAATGCCACGCCGCATATTATTTTTATCGCCCGGTACGGCAGCGCGGTATCAATAATTTAATACGGTCTACGTCGTCCACGTGTGATGCACGATGAATCCGTCACTGTAAAACAAACAAAACAATTGACTGATTTTATGCATACACTTTTACATACAGAAATAGCCAAATTCTAATCATAATTTTCAACTTACGAACAATCTCGGAATATTTCTAGCCGGTTTCGTTGCTTGCTAAAAAAAAATTCGCTAAATTTTATATACCTCGTAGTGCATAACTTCCTAGATCCGCAACGGAGGCTTCACTCACAGTTCGCGTTATAGAAAGTATATAGAAATAGAATCTGATTGGCGAACTGGCGTTTATTGATAGCGCTCAGCTGTTCGGATTTGGCAAAGGCGAGACAAGGCAAGAGCTTGATGTCGTCAGGCATTATTGTTATTTTGAGCGTTGTCGAAGGTTGGTGGATACTCGCGCTTCTATTACATTAAGACCGAACAACCGACTCGATGTTCTTCGATTCGAGGTGAAGAGCTCGCGACAAACTTCAGGCTATTCCTGTGTTTCGGGAAATAGGGTACAAGGTCCGTCATATTGTTTCCTCTTGGATCTTCCTGGGTCTTCCACCTAAATAACTAAATGAGGAAGTTTTGTACGGTGGTACGGCAGGGCAGACGTGCCTGGAAACGTTTACCAATATCTTATGGCAAATTATATTACATTATACTGTTTACCGTATCAAAATAATTATTGAATTCGCGACCGACGATGTTTCGCTGAATGAATTTCAGTTAGCGTGTTCATCTTTGATCAAACGGATATACCAATTTGAAAGTAATTAAAAGATACGCAACAATCGTATACTAACGAGCTATTATTTTCATGGATGATGAATGATCGTTGTGCGATAAAAAAACATACACGCGAAAACAATGCACTTTGTTGGATGAATGACGAATCTGTACTCGATGAGTTCGTTATCAGTCGATAAACAGATAACGTATGCATTTAATAGGTTAATTTATATTTTCGAAAATTCACTCGTGAAAATTCAAACGATAAAGACGATTTTCTCGTAAGCTGCGCGACGCTAATATTTCCGGATAAAAACTGTTAATCCAGCTGGTTAACGGGAAGAGAACCGTCGCGCGAATAATCTTGGAGACGCTGCGCGGCGACGTAATTCCAAATTACCACTAGAGTAACGATGTTAAATTTAACACGAGAAAATTGTTAGGGAAAAGTGGTAATCTTCGTTTAAGCTTTAATCCCAACGACTAACCATACTTTTTTTCCTGCGACTATGTCGCCCGCGTTATGATACTGTGCGCCTTTACGTCTTTACGCAAAAAAAATTTTGTAATCAGAAAATGTCAACTTTGAAAATACACAGGACGCCAGTGCAACGTAACTTATATTGTGAGGTATAATATTATCAATGTCGTCAACTTATAGTGACTACTTCAAATTGATTAAGCGTTTAACAGTCACTATACGTAATTAATGTTAGACATGAATATATTTACTATTATTCGAATCGAACGATGCATAAGAAATCATAATGAACTTACTACGTGCTGCAGCGACAATTCACGATAATCAAAACGTGTCGACTGCTTTCTTTTTTCTTCTGGTTATCTTGGAAACAGCGGAGCAGAGGTACTTCGATATTGCATCAGTAAGAAGAGTCGTGACCGTACATACATATATAATAAGGATATACACAGATCACTTTGAGCCGTATGGAGTAAGCGTCTGTTTGATTAACCGCCTTCAGTTAGTTTGTTGTGCTATTAATCACCGATGATCGTACACTCGAACCGTCAATGACAAACTCACTTATTGATATTACGTTTATCAAGCCGATTACCTACACAGTACAGTTAAGTTACCGCACCACTCACTCGCGAGAACACCACGTTTTTATAGGTTATAAAAATTCACAGATGCCAAGTAGATCGACGGACGCTTGTTTCGAGCGAGATTGAAATTCACTTGAAATTAAGTTATCTTGGTAGCATTAACTGAAGTGCCTTCTCGACCGATGGAAAAAGTATTTTGACAGGCGCCAGGACGTTTAATAACATTAACGCTTCAAGTCGTCCCGACTTAATTCGCCTTTCCAATTAACGACTGTCGACCTTCGTCGTTTGATGGAGACTTAATTATCAAGTCCTAACAATAAATTTACTCATAATCTCATTTACAAATCTTCTGCGTTTATATTATCTTTCGGATTTTGTTAAAGAGACACGTCTTCCGCGCTGCGTATAATTCCGTAGAGTTTAACGGACACAGAGAGCTTCGCACTGAATCTATATGGACACTTCGCGCTGTTGACTTCTTCACGAAGATACGACCATACCTAAACGTTCACGCACTGTCATCACTTTTGATATCCCTCGATTTCTCAATTCTTCTAGTCGACTCGATCTGTTGATTTTCCAAGTTCCATCATTAGCGGAATGCCGTGCCACGTATCCTCGAAACTGTCGTTACGTGATGCGACTTCGCGTGACAGGGGCAAAAACTCGAGATGAAGAATGCATAATAAAATGAAAAGTAACGAAAAGGAAAATCCTTGATGGATGACAGAGAGACTTTTTTGGTAAATCTAGGGAAAAACTTTTCACTCACACGTCACTCCTCTGCTTTCTCTCTCTCTCACTCCTCTTTTCATAGCTTCGCACAGAGACAGAGCAAGAGGGGAGTAAGAGAGCTCGACTGTACGAAAGAGAAAGAAAGTCCACGAGGTAGAGAAGGGAGAAAGGGAGTGACAGGCAGTCTCTCTCTTTATCGTTTTTATCACAATCACAAAAAATTAGCCTCACGACTGAATGTACCCGCCGCTGGCTTGTCGATTATTCACGTTGCTTCGTAAATCGCAAAATGGAAACCACGAGAATCGCTCAGCTGTGTTTTCCACGGCTTGAACGAGAACTTTTAATTCACTCCATGGGAATGCATTCACGTATCGACGAAATGAACGTGACTACCGGAGAGGACGAGCACGGGAGTGAAGAAAAGAGACCCTGGGGAGAAATAGAGAGAGAGAGAGAAGGAGAGAGAGCGCGCGCGCGGTGGGTAGTTGTCGAGAACAGCGTGGCGGGTCGGCTGCGACTGAATCGACTCGAGTCGAGCGTCGCGACTCGAGTTTGAATGAGCCGGCGTCGGTTACGGCTCGCACATCAGCAACGGACGGAGGGGCACCGAGCGAGAGAGACAGACACAATTGAACAGGGCACGAGAAACCAGTGAACGCACGAGAGAGAAGAGGATATGCAGAGATGACAGTATAAAATAATGAAATGCAATATCTCGAAAAGCTCGAAATTAATTTCTTTTTATTTCTGTATCTATACATATATATATATATATCTCAACGACTCGAAATTATATACCTCGGCCCCAACTGTGCTTTGCAGGCACGCAAGCTCCCTTATGATTACCAGTCAAGATTTTCAAGAGAAATGGACTGAAGCTTTAAAGCTCTGCCTGAGGGCCAACACGTCACCCGGAGTGTGATTTCTCTCTACGCTCCGTGGTATTTCGTAAAAGACTCTACTTTTCATTTGAATAGACGAACCTTTCACGTCTCCAGGGACAGTTTTGGCTCAAGATATTTTCATCCGCGAGGTTTCAAATTATACCAATCGCAGATATACTTTATTTCTAAGCAGCAACTCCTGGCTCACTTAGATTTGATGTACGAGAAAAATGTTTTCTTCTTTTTTTTTTTTACAAAATTGGTACGATCAACATTGGCTCTAATCAATGTATCAATCACATTTTACAACTATCCTACGATCACTTTGCTATGTCGTAGAATGAAAATAAAAATTCTTTGTTCCTTCATCACTTCCGGCCTGTTACAATCTGTCATTATGGACCCGATAGTCGCATTATCATCAAGTTTTCCGTAATTGCGGACGAACAGAGTGTACACGGACGATGTCGTAATAGAACACGGCCCTAATTACGTACCACGAACAATTAACAATTCAATTCCGTGCATGTTCCGACATTCCAGACCGTTACGTCGATCCACGTGAATGACGCTACACGCGAAACTTCACGTAAAACACATTAGATACCCTTATACGTATTGCGTATTATTTTATCATAAGCTACTCAATTCAAATTTACGATACTTCCTGATAACTTTCTTATCTGAATTTTCTAACTCCTTCCATACGTAAAATTAGCGACAATTGTCGATGCATGATTTTACTATAGATGATTAAATTATCTGAAAGTAAAAATAAAAACAGACTCACATATTTATCCTTGTCTCATAATCAATTTATGCATTCCAACATTTTCCCACATAGTTACATGACTCGAATACAGCATACACGTATTACCCACTATTACTATAGATAAGCAATCAGTCGAACGATGACTTAAGTCATTTTCCCAGGAATCCAATTCCTCGTGAGAATTGATGCTCATTCGGCTGCACGTCAGGAAAACATTACTATATATATATACACGCATTACTATGATATACGTGTGAAAGCAAGTCGTAAACAAATGACACATAACGTAACAGATACAACGTCTGGAAATGAATTATGCTATAAATAATACATTAAGCGCGAATCAATAATTCAATCACTGATGTAACAAGAATGCAGTGATTATGTCTATAAAAAGTTTAATTAACGTTAACAATGTAACATACATATCCTCTTATCAGATTGGCTTCACCTATAAACTGCGATCGATAGTGCATGATACGTGAAGGGAAAGCGAATCGACGTGAGTCAAATACGTCATGACGTATCGAGCGGGTGGCTTTGTTATTTATCGGTTGATTTATTTTTCGTAACTTTAGCAATATTGCCTCCGTAGCACGTACAGTCGGTAAAGCAACGATCAACGCGCGTTGTACGATATTCCGGGCTTTGAGAACGTCAGACATTAATAATGGCCATTAATTAGATAGATATTAGTTGTATTAGGCGCACGTGTTATACGGAACATGATTGCAGTATAGAGAATCAAATTTTGAATAAAGTCTACCGCGTACGGCCTATATCTATATACATCATTGAAGAAAGTAGCTCCTACCAAATTATACTCTCAAGTGTGACTTCGATAATAATAATAAAAAATTTGTTTCATCTACCCCAACCTGATACTAATTGCAATGCGGATTTTGAGCACTACCCTACTCGCATATCTTTACGTCAGTATAATTAAAAAAAGAAAAATTCATAAGGCCCTCCAACGAAATACTCTTCTTGCGTGACCATTAATTTCGTCGAAATTTTATTTTTTTCCATACGAAAATACCACAGCTTGGCTTGGGACTTCCCAGAGGCAAAGTACCAGGACCGCATATCTCTCACGCGATAACGAGGCACGCATCGTCGCATTTCAGCCGCCTTTTCATTAGTTTGCGCAAGCTCAGTTCCTCTTGCGTATATTTCTATATACACATATATTTCACGTACGTTAGGTACGTCTAGTTGAATCGAGTAGGGACTGTCTAAGTGCATCCTCTTCTTTCGTCATCCCTCTCACCCCCATTCCATTTCACCAACTTACTCCCGTCCTCAAAGCAGTAAGTCGCGCCGGTTGAAAACATTCGTAACATAAAATATCGCGGTACCCACGAGTAACTGGTCCATGTTATTTTGAGCTTGCAAGCGAGGTGTCGCACCCATCATTTGACGGGTAAGAAAACGCGAGCTTGCGGAATGTAAATTTCAAGAGGATCCCACCTGTCGCCCGCTAACGTACTCGCGTCACCAAACTTTATATTAGCCTTTTGCTCAGCTACGTAAAAAGACAATACAGATCGTACACGTGTCATTGGTGTCAAGTTCTTTAACGAGGAGCCACATTTTTTTTTTACACGAGCTCCAAGTCTTTCAACACTTGTAATATTTAAATCCTGTCCTGTATTTCTTTTCGGTATCCTCGCTATAGCCCGTGGTCCATGATCTTCAGGGATGCTGTATGGACCCTATTTCCTATGGGAGTGATATTGACTTAATGATTAATCGACGTTATTAACGTACCGACATTCTCAGGCATGGCCAAGCCAAACGACCGGTATATGCCTTATGCAATTGCTCGCGGTTTATCGGCTCCACTCGTGGCTTTCAGTCGGCCAAGTTATTATCGCAAATTGTATACGTAGGTAGATGCATGCGTGTGCCTCTTGACCGTGGGTCACTCTGACGTAAAGCCGCAATCCTAACGAACTACTTGGCTTCCTCGATAAAACGAGTACGCGTTAGGATTCTAGGGAGGATTTCCGCCCGGAGGGATCGCAGTGCGTGAGTGAATGCAGTCACGTATGTGAATGGGTCGGCACGAGTGTACGTCGTGTAGTGATTACGCAATGTGAGAAGATGATTTAACGTAGAGGAATCTTACGTGGCCCAATTTCATCTCGTCGAGCTTATTCGTGCTTGAAGCATAGTGGATAATAGAGTGTACGCCGTACGGAGGTACGCGTGACGCGGATAGTCGAAGTTTTGGATATTACGGATAGTACGGACGATAAGCCCAATTTCTATTTATCGTTCTATCTGGGTCATAATTGAGCAGTGTAATTAAAGATAAGATAAGGGAGGATTTATATGGTTGGATTTGGGTTCGATTATATACGTTCTTATCTGCATGCCTGTGGCAAAGCTCGGATATTTTTCTTATTTCTCTTTCTAGTAACTTTTCGTGATTCTGTATAAGCTACAGTTCTTGCGTAGGAAATCCCACAGGATTCTCACTGCTAGGATAATTCCATAGGCGTCTGGAGCTTGCATGACTTTACTTCAAGATCAAAGCTCGAGTTTCGATCAGATCCAAATTCTTATTAGGTTTTTAGGTTTCGAGTGCATTTTTCGAAATTTTCTCTTTCATCGAAATGGTAACTCCGCGAGGATACAGATATTGGCTGTAGTAAGAAATGTGAGAATTTTAATGAAAAAGAAATGTACGTTCGTTCAAACCAGTTGGTACTGAAAATTGAAAGTAAATCAAGAGAAGTTTAAAAAATTTGACACGAACTTATCGCTCTTACTGATTGGAACGTTGGAATAATTGGAAAAGAACCGATAATACAATTTTCCGATCGATATCAATAAATTGCCGAATCGAATGGTACGACAAATGACGTATGATGGATTTTGTTTGATAACGAGGAAAGAGAGGAGTATAAGAATATAACGTAAAAAGTTGGTCATAGGGGTGGATGACGAGAGAAATTTTGAAAAAAAAAAAGAACAAAACACTACCCCGTAGTAGTACCCCGCAATCTGATTCCGCTATCGTATAAACGCAAGTTGCGCCACAGCAGATTGATTCAGTCATGTCTCTGATTTCCTACGGACAGGCTAATTCTCGTATGCCTGATTCACGGTGGAATTCATTTTGATCAGGCATAAACACATTCTGCTTTGCTCTTTCGTAAAACGAAGATGACCTCCATCTCGAATACTGACCCGACGAGTCTCGACGTCGTCAAGGCCAGGAGGTTAAATCAGCATGTTGGCGCAATCATAGGTGAGCAATGGCAATTCATCAGCCGTAGGAAAGAAAATCACTGAATTATTAAAGGACGTTTAATCAAATTTTTTATCTCAAAAATCATACCAAATTTGAAAAATCACTTTATCATTGTCTTTCAGCATCGCTCGGTGGATTTGCTTTTGGCGCAACGCTAGGCTGGAATTCAAGCGCTAGCGACACTATGAGAAATATACTCAACGCTACTGGTACCGAGATTGGATTAATCGGAGCATTAATTAATGCAGGTGCATTTCTGGGTGCATTGATTGTACCTTGGTTACTTTTATACGTAAGTCGTACCGGCGCGATGTATGGTACTATTCCATCTTTAATAATCGGCTGGACGTTCATATGTTGCGCCGGCCAAAAGGTATGAAAATATACGTATAATTAATTGTCAGCCGACTAATTTCAACGTCCAGTCAATTTATATTCATCTCATCCTATTTCCGGCAGGTTTGGCTTCTCATGGTCGGACGCACAATCTGCGGTTGTGCCGGTGGCGTCTTTTGCGTTATCACGCCCATATACATAGCCGAGATCGCTGAAAAAGATATTCGCGACAGGCTGCTTACGTTTTTTCAACTTTTACTAAATTGCGGAATCATGTACTCGTACGTCATTGCTCACGTAATAAACGAGAACAGTACGATATGGAAATACAGTTTATCCTGTGCCGGATCATGCGCCCTGATAGCGTTAGTCAATCTAATACCAGAGAGTCCCCTATACCATCTTGGTAATAACAATGAAAACAGTGCTAGAGTAGCCATGCAGTGGTATCGCGGCGATCATTACAATTACGAATTGGAAATGGAGGAATGGAGACGTCTAGCGATTATTGACCAATCAGAAAAAAAAGTTAGTCTATGATTATTTTCCGTTATAAAGCAGTACCGTTACTACGATGAATATTTTTTTATTTTTTTTTTTTTTTTCAGTTTACCTGCAGATTCTTCAGCAACAGGAAGGTACTCCGTTCCTTCTTAGCCTGCTTTGCCGTCATAGTTACTCAACAGCTAAGCGGCATAAACACGATGATATTTTATGCTCTGACACTGTTCAGTGTCGGTGGTTCCGGTGAGTTGACGGCGAGTGAACAGTGCTTAGTGGTGGGAGCGATGCAGATAGCATCCTGTTTCCTGGCAAGCCTGTTGATCGGTACAGTCGGTCGAAGGACACTCTTAATAGCATCGGCCTTTCTCATGGGACTGTGTCTCATACTGCTTGGTAACTATTCATGAACCAGTCGGTACGATAATAAATCGAGAGATAGATTGGAGAGCGATCGGACGGAGTTCAGCTATGGATCTTTGGTGCAGGTTGGTTCTTCAAGGTCCGCGAGCAGGATCCTGAGTACGACGACGTTTACTCCTGGATGCCACCAGCCTGGTTTACGCTCTTCTTCGCTTCCTACAACCTCGGCGTAGGTCCTGTCTCTTGGGCCATCTTGGGCGACAACTTCCCAATGGAAGTAAGACTTAAGGCAGCTTCGGCCGCGGCTGCCTTCAGCTGGCTCGTGTCGCTGATCGCGACCATGACTTTTGGCGAGATGCTGGATGCCCTCGGTATCCCGAAGACCATGTGGGTCTTTGCGGCCTTTTGCTGGGTCGGAGCCATCTTTTGTGGGATTATCGTCACCGAGAACAACGGAAAGAGTCTGGCTGACATCCAAACAGATTTTGGAATAGACGCGGAACCAGAGCCAGCTACTCAAGTGCCGGTTGTATCCGTCAGAGAAGAAACTTGACGCGATAGTTTTTTTAAGGGGAAGAAAATTTATTATCCTTACTGATGATCGCTCGAGATGAAATCGAGTACGTGAGTTTTTTATCCCGATGAAGGACCCTTTCCTCATTTTCTCCTTTGTTAGTCAGTTAGTCTCCTCAGTTAGCTGCAGTTTTGTGTTCGCCCGGAAATTGAAAACCCAATAGAATTTTTATGGTGGTTCTATGGTATCGTTTATAAAAATGGCTTGTCCCTTACTCTTATGAAAATCATTATTGTCATTCGTCATTAGATCGTCTTCTATTCGATCTTCATCAAAACGTCGACTTGGACGAACAATTCTCATAGCAGGCAAAGCGAAACGAGGAAATCCGAAAATAAATACAAACAGATACTACCGTTTTGAATTTCAGCCAAATACTGGAACTATAGAGTATTTTTGAAAAATCAAAAAAAAAAAAGAGTCGTACGAGGTACAACTCACAAAATCTTATGATACAGCACGCCATTCCACACCTCATATATATATAAACACACGCATAGTCTTACGGCAGTGACGTAAAAAAATTGTTTGGTCTTTGAAACGACGTGAATCAAGGAAATTACAACCGGAAACGTATAATATACGTGAGCGTCGCCGTGCTCGTTATTTATTTCAGCTTCGCTCCCATTCAGTGATTTACAGTAATAGGAATTCCAAAGAGTCGTCGAACGTTTCCTTGGAAAAGCTTGCGAGCTTATTTCCTTCCATGGAAGCTTAGTGTTTCCTTAATTTCTTTATATCCTTACTTCCCATCACAAAATTATTCACGCGGACGCGATCATGGTTCCTTCGGAACTTATTGCGTCATCGAAATAGCCATTGGCCTCTTGCACAGCTTCTCTCTGGATTCGCTCGATGGTCGCGTCGGTCGAGAAAATTTTTTGGCGACTGGCCAACCAACAAAAAAACAGCACCCTACGTGTATTATATTTCTACTAAGATACTACCAACAGATGTCAGCTTCCCGCTGTGCTTAAGACTAAGCGCGGCGAAAATAACAAATTGTTCAAAGGGTTTGTACAGACAATACAAGTTTCCCGGTTGGCGTTCAAAGTCCTTGGAATTGTTACCGCTGATAATAACAATAACGGCTACGCAAAGTTTTCGACAATGAGAGAAGGAATTTTTGATCTGACTGCAAGCGCGATCGTATCTCTCGGCCAATTATACTTGGACCAAACTCTCTGATGCAGACTCGAACGCCATCGAAGAGACTAATGCCGTTTCCCCTCGGCGAAAGCTCACGGACGTAGAATCTGGAAACTCCGTGGAAAGCTTCGCATTACTCGCCTAATCAAATCGGGTTGCATAGCATCAGGTGCAGTTGCGCATCTGCCGTTGTATTACAGCGATCTAAAGGCTGCAGGACGTTAAACGTTGTTGATTGACGTTAAATAATGTACAATGTAGAACTCATCGTACAACTAGAGCCTCTAAAATAGTCAACGCATTGATCGCCAGGGTTCTCTAGCTCGAAAATGCTTAACCCGGGAGAACAACAAGGACTCGCCCTTTCCGCCGACAGACAACAGGCCGGACCAGCCGCGCCCGGTATCAAGGTGTTAGGGAGCTTTTACTGTACGACGATCATACAATCGAACGGTATAATTGACCATTTGGATATACCGTATTTTGATGACCACGTGGCTTCCAATTCATCTAGGAGATCCGTTGACACTCGCCAGGGTATGGGTCATTTGTAAGCGTGAAAATATGGGATATCTTTATGTAAATGTCTAGTATAATAAGGATCAGCGATAGAAACAACCGGATAATAAAATTGAATTTAGACGCCCATATATCGTTTCAGGATCATTCCTCGGGATTTCTTTCTTAATTTTTTGTAAAAGAAAAACGGAATTGACGTAATTACGAGGTATCGATGTAAAAACTGTGTACATTTTTTATGATAATTGATAAAGGAATTTCATGCACGTACCTTGTCTCTCAAATTAGTCTTTGACGTTTCGCAAAAATTGCATTCACAATGGTTACAAAAAAATTTTGTTAACATTTTTTTAACCTCGTAATACGCTGGGTATGCACCTAGGACGAAAGCTTGAACAGACGAAGTACAGGATACTTCAGGAAACTGTTATGGACTGAATGAAGTCTTCGAGAATGGATAGAGGAAGTAAACAGGACGATGCATTCTTCGCCATTGCTCGCATTTATCGTTTAACATGCATTCCTGTTTACCTATTGTTCGGTTGTTTATCGGACACAACTAGTGGGACGGCAATGCAACCGCCTACTCGGCCGAGTGATATCCACAGGGCTATTTACATGAAGCGAAGCGGAAAGAAGAGTTTGAAATAAAACTCAATGTACCCCGTAACATGGGGCTGATAGCAGCGACAAAGAGTGCCAGGCAAGACATGAGAGAGATGGGAGAAGAAGCATTAAAAAATATTCATAAATATGTCGTTTTACGTGAAATGCATAATAATCGTATACTTTTAGGTACGGGACGAGTCTAGCTATATATACATATGTAAACCTCAACAAGGTTGACCATTGACAAAAAAGGGGTACGATTAAGAGTGCGAGGGAGAGAGGAGTTCTACGACGTCCAGGGAGCAGAAAAGATGAACAGAAACTCTGTCGACGTTTTACATGACTCTTAGGAGCTACCTGCGGCCTACGGAATTGCTTAGCGTATCAACCGTAGCGCCGTTATAACTGCTGAGAAACCTAACAATTTTTTTTTCCATATTCGCGGCTGGCTCCCTAGGCATACGCATTTCATTGAATGCTTTTAAAACAAAAATAGAAAAGCTCAGTGTGGAAGAGAGGGAAGAGGGAGGGGGGGAGTAAAGATGGGTCGGAGGACGTTGAAATGATATTCAAAGCACGTTGAGAGGCAGCCGATAAATTTGGCGAAAGCTCCTGGAACAATGAAACAGTAGGGCAGTAAATGGAGAAAGCTCTTGATGGCGTCGGGAATTGCTTTGGACCTAGTACGTGCTTTGACAAACTTTAAATAAGTTCTTTTGAATAAAGCTCTGAGGACGATCTTTCGATTCCATGACGAGGTACACTTCGTGTTTGATGAAAGCTCTCGTGCAGGACTTGCATGTTTATTGAAATTCCATTGAACATCTTGACATCTAGTACTCGTTACTCGGGGATTAGGTACGACTTGAAGCTGCGAAGGGACTTTGTGAAATTCCAGGAGCTTTCTAAGCTCTGATGTGTCTTTGTCCTTGAATCTATCACAAGCTCGGACACTTAACTGCTTAACTGCGTGATCGAATGAATTAATGCAAGCCTTGTCTCAAGTTCATTGTGAAAGGCGTTGCGTACTTGTGGGCAGGAGGTTCCTTATTATATTATAAGCATACTTCCTAATCAGACCTGGTAACACCTTATACGTGAGAGCTTGCAAGTTCTATTGAAAATCATAGTCAAGTAGTGGACTATTGTGATGCCGCAAGCTTGGCTACGAATTCAAGTTCCGATTGTAGCATTGTTGTCGCCTTATTCGAATTGTCATTGGCTTTCGGTGCCGTGAGCCGAGGAGTATGAACGTGCAATTTGAAAAATAGGTTAACTGCTTTAGGGAGATGTTGGTTTACGTTCGTCAATGATCATCCTGCATAACCAATGTGATGTCAAGCGGTAACCGATGGCTCGAAGATCAAAGTTTGTTTTCGTAAGCTCCATTAGCTCGTTTTATAATCAAACTTTCCTAATCCTACGTAGGGTGGTACACCCTACTATTCTGTAGTACTAAAAGTTTCAGCCAGGAGGCGCCATAATCGAGCGTTGAATATTACAAGAAAAGTTCGACCGTGTCTGACACGAAAGTCGAGTGGTAAATGATTGCAGTTGCAGCTGCAGCCTGTGATTGAGACGAACGTTACAGAGAGGTTATGGTTTCATAGAGAAATCATCAGGGCAGATTTCTATAATGGTGTACAGTTAGAAAGTTGGTTAGGTATAAATCTTAGGGTTGTAAATTGCAGTTGCTCGAGGATGAAGCAATGGTCCCGTCGACAGGGAAGTCTTATGATTCCTGACTACCATGATAAATCATAACGGGATGATATCACGATGCGATAGTCCTGCCATTTCAAAATCTCCACTACGTACGTGAACACTGAAGGGATTGAAATATCGTCCTGGAGTTGTCTCCATTGTGAACACGGACGTTCTCTTGGGATTACTTCTTTGTAGGAGTATGCAATTCCATCATTTCTCTGAAGCTGTTTTTACAGTCGATACATAAAAACTTTTTTTCTCCTGGAATTGCCCAGACCTCAGAGCAACATCGATCAGGATATATCGAAAGTTGAAAAATCATGGTACTCTGAGGAAAGATTAGAAGTTCTCAAGGGACGCCAGACGTCGATGTGTTATTTCCTTCGTATTTGAAAATACGATTCACATAGAATAGAAAGTTCTCTTGGCCTATATTTCTATAAATTTTTACCACGTCACTGACAGACCTTGCGCAGAAAAGTTCGATTGATTTACTTCGATTTAAATTCAACGTCGCCATTTTTTTTATTTCTTTCGGTCCTACCCCTGTCTTTCTTTCTTAAAAAATCACAATACCAGGTACAGGAGGCGGCGACGATTTTTTGTAAATTTTTCGAAGGTTCGTTTCAATACGAATCGAATATCTTCAATTATTGATTTTATGGATTTATTAGGGGATCGTGATTCGTATATGGATTCCGTGTCGATATTACCGCGAAAAACTAAAAAGAACACGTAATGCTTATATTGAATTCTCGAGAATTCAGAAAATACTTTATTCGTGCGAGTGTGTGGAATCGTATAATTCTCAAATCCCATATACCAGAGACGCAGTCGGGCAGACCACCGTTCGGATTTTCAATTTTGAAATGTCATGGCTTATAAACGACTAAGCCGCATTCCATCCTAAAAATGGAAATTCGATCTAGAATTATCGCCAAGAACGATGGACACGTGCCCTGACTATAACAGTTTTCAAGTAAATACGAACTTTCGAAGGTAATCGTTAGAGCCACGAAAGTGAACTTGCAACAAACTACCCCATCAGGTAAGTGCTTCTTTTCTAATAGGCATTCGATCAGGGATGATTTACTAGGGTAAGTTATCTACTTCGAAAGCATTAAGTACTTCGCGACAGGATAATTTACGAAGTTTAAGAACTCGAGTGATCCCCCAAAATGTTCCATAGAATTATAATTGACGAAGTATTCGAAGAAGAAAATGGCGCTGAACTAATGAAAATTTTTTCAGTAGTCCCAGCGCGTGTCCCTTAGTAATGATATCACGATTCCAAATGACACGACTATAATACGAGCCAGTGACAGTAACCCCGAAATAGAATGGCAAGTCGTCCAAGAGATTTCAAGTTCAGCCCACACAAGCTTATGAGATGACAGAAGAGAGTGACGGACAAAGATAGAAAATTATTTAAGGAAGCAGCCGTAAGTGAGATGTAACAAGCCAGAGATCTCAAGTTTACAAGGTTGAGCAAAAGCTGCGACTGTCATTCGTTGCTTAAAAAAATTGCTTCGACGTCTCGTAGTTTTAGATGGTAAACGAAAAAATTCAAGAAATCTTCAATCGAATTAATAAATTAAAAACTTTAATCAAATTATACATATACAACATTCTTAGCACGATTTAACGTGAATTCACACATCGTGAGTAACAATACAAAAAATCTGCTCAAAATCAATTGATTAAGTAAATTCAATTGACAGATAAAGAATATTCATTAGGATATTGTTTTTGAAAATCTCATAAGACGAGCTTGACTCTGCATCCTTGTAAACGGCAATGAAATGCCAAACAAGGGCTTGCGAGTGCTTTAAAGGTTTTCATTGGAGCTTTAATTAAAGCACCAAAGTCAACACCCATAATTCCCTACGAAGTAGATCTCAGGCAAGAATTAATCCAGAAAGGAGCTTTTCAAGCCACTTCTATTTTTTTTCTTATAAAGAACCTGCATTTGAACTAAGCCGAGGCAATCGGTGCTCTTATCATTCTTATCGCAAGCTCGTTCCAAGAGCCGTAACATTAATCGTCAGTTCGTTTGATGGCTAAACGTGCCGTCTAACGGCATCCACGTTCTTAATCCATTGACTTGATTATCCACTCGCCTTCACGCGAGATCGACCAGTGCCAATTTTTTTCCCCTTTTTTCCTATTTTATTTCATTACTCCTTTTTTCACCTTCTCACACGTCGTTATCGACGCCACACGCCGCGACGCCTCGCTGCCCTTGTTTCTCGAGACGCGACCTCCGTCGTTTCACGCTATTTTCATACATCTAGGTAAACGTGAGCGAGCTACAGGCAGCTGAGTCCGCATGGGTGAACTTTCATCAGGAGCAGCGATGCGCGTCACGACCCTTTGCCAAAAAAAAAAGATCAAAATAATCTTTTCTCTTTTTACGTAGCATCAACTTCCTCACCGCCTTCGTACACATGCGTGTTCCAACGTATTTTCTTAACTCGACCACCCTTCGTCCATGAATCCGCAAACCAGGCAGGCCCGAGCCAATTCTTTTTTTTCACTGAGAAAAATCTCAACTCTGCCAAAACGAGAGCTCTGACGGAACCTATGAAAAAATGCACAGGCGCTCAGGCTGCTAGGTTGAAGTAGAGAGGGTCCGAGTAGGCGTCAGGTAAAATAGTGACGGAAACACGGACCAACTGATTGGGAACATAGCAGACTGAATTGGAGCTATGAAATGGAAATCCGTCCACCAATTAATAAATTAGGAGTCCACACCGGAGCTGGTTCAGCTGATCCGTGAAGGCCGAGAAGTGCATTCAGAGGACACTCCGGTGGGCACTGCACTATAGCACAGCACTGCACCACCGAAACACGCGAAAAATCGATAGGATTTCCTTGATAATGCGAGAGCAACGCGAGAACTTTCTGTACCGTATAGGAAACACAGCTAGAAAAGACCGCTGCCCAAGGGCACCGGACAACAGCTGGGCACCATCCTTGATCCGGGTTAAGGAGTCCTTCTTTGCCCTTAACCGTATCAAAATTCTATATGCGCCCGCTCTGCAGCCCTTTGCCCTACTCCGGCGGGGCACCGGTAACTCACCCGGACCTCTGCCGCTCTGTGGAGACTTCTCCGGCGGGTCCTCTACTCTGCCGGGCAATTCGGTACGTCGAGACTATCTCTCGAAAAGCGAAACAGAAAGCGGAAATGTTATCTGAACCGGTAGCTGGAGTCGCCTTGTGACCATGAGCTGAAAAATCATTTCACAGTATATACGACTTCCATACCTTGGTGATCTATATCTTGGAAGCCTTTACTGTCACCATCCAGGACTCTTCGAGTACAACGAAATTTCGAAAGTGCTCAAGCCGCGTTCACATTGGTGCAAGTTGAAAATCTTAAAGATTGATAAAGTGAAGGATCCAAATTTCCTGACTCTTGCCATGTACAGTCATTGGAAAAAGAAACGATTTCGCGTCACATAATATTTTACAATTTTCATCACTTCTCTCCCTTTTCCTCTTACTTCCTTTGTACTCCTCGTCACGAACCTCGAGTTGATTCACGATTCTTATAAGGGGTTGAAAAGGGTGGGCATCACCAGGATATCCCGACTACCCGACAGCCAGTGACGTAATGCTAATTTAACTTTATCCTCAAGCGCAGCAGTTCAAAAATGAAAAATAAACAATTTTAAAGTACAGTAAAATTCTTCAACCCTTATCCACGCTACTGCAGTTTCTTAAGTTCCGCGTCGATCTTCCCTTCTCTCGAGGGAGCTGGCGAAACAAGTCGGCGCCGTCTCACGAGCAGCCAGGCAGCTACCGCTAGTTCAGGTCCTGGGAATTTGCCTCGAAGTACTATCCTGGCCATGAATAAAATCATGCCGAACAGCCGTCACTTGTGCAGTCGCCGTATCGCCGAGAGAAACTCTCGAGTAGACGAGTTTACAAGAAGCGACCGTACCTTAGATATCCCACTATCCCCATGCGCAACTTACATAAGTCCACCATCTTGTTCAAAGTGATGTACCTATATCTACGCTAACAAGAAGACTCAGCATGCGGATCCTTCTTAACGTTACTCTAATGCTTGCTAAAGACGTTAGAACCAAATGGGGGTAATGCTTCAAAGAAGCATATATATATGTATCAAGTAACCCATATAATGCTCCCCTTTGTCACAGACAATTTACGTATTGTGTAGACATCATATTCATGTAGAACTATGACGTCACATTTTGCATTCACAGTACATACATAAGCAACAGGGTGATGTCACAACGTTACGCCTTCATGAATTCATTACATAGCCGACAAAGGGTGACAACCGTGATGTAATGGGGTGTTCTAAAAAATTCTATAGAAATATATGAATTTTACGTATCTTAAAAAAAAAAGTCTCAACCCTCGAACCCTCTGTGATGATTGGCTAAAATTTAAAGATTCGTATTTTTAATAAATATATTACGCGTCAGCGTCGAAAAAAAAGTTTTATTTACTCGGAATTTTTTTGTACCCTCATTTCCACGAGCTTCTCGAGCTTTTAGTACACGGAAAACGATCCAATCCGTAACGTCTTTACTCGATCCCGAAGCTATCGAAAAGTTCGACCCTGGTGTTTTATGGTGATGCGTAAGTTTTTAAAACGACATCAAACCCCATTTTCCCATCCCGTGATATACAGGCACTGTCCTATAGAGTCTCTTTGCGATACCATAGCTTTGCTATATATTTTACTTGATTATGGTTTAACATTCCTTTACCTACCCTCGACCAAAGTTTAAACCAGTCAAAAAGTTTCAACCCTCGACTAGCACAACGGTTTAAGGTAGTATGCAGAGTTTAAAAAAAAAAAGGTGAATACCTAAGTGGAAGTTCATGATGAAAAATATCATTTCTTACAACCGTAACTCACCCCATGTCGCCCAAAGGCCTGCTAACTCCACTACCCATATAGACTATATGTAATATCGGACAGAGAAAATATCGATTCTGTCTGCTACTATGTGCAGAAATTTGTATGCCCTATTTAACGTTCTTATAGATTTACTGGAAATCCAATATTGCGACCCTTCTTATTGTCACCGTACGAAAACCATTATGAACCTTTTTTTTTACTTACTTCTTAAGTTTACTCTATCGGATACTTTCACCACCAGGATTTCAGGCAAGCTTAGTCACATGGTTACATAGAGGATTACTCAGTGGAAGTGCACCAAACTGAAATTGGTTCTGACCTGAGGAATCCTATATGTATACTGTGACGTGATTTTTCAATTCACGATCACAAGGCGACTCCGGCTACCGATACAGATAACGTTCTCGATTTCTGGTTCCCTTCGGGTCGCCAGCCTGCTCAGAAGCTACGGTCTCGGGTTGATTCGTACAGTTACGTCAAGGCTCTCGTAAGATTTCGTTATGGTTTAGTTGAGGTCGAGGTGCTCGAATCTGCCGTGGAGAGATAGTCTCGACGTACCGAATTGCCCGGCAGAGGAGACGACCCGACGGAGACGTCTTTACTGACCGGCAGAAGCCCGGGTGAGATACCGGCGCCCTGCTGGAGATGGGCAAAAGACTGTTGAGCGGGCGAAATTATAGTTCGATACGGTTAAGGGCAGGGGAGGAACCCCCTGACCCGAGTTAAGGACGTGGTGCCCAGCTGTTAACCGATGTCCCAGGGAAGCGGCCGTGGAGGATCTCCAAAAGTTACGTACCGATTAGCTACGGAACGCTCTCGATTTGGTTTAGACAGACGACTTGAAGGAAAGGAAGAGTTTTTGGCTATAAGGATCTCGACCAATCAGAATGATTAGTCCTCGAATTTAGCTATTGTCAAAGCAGTCTGTCTCGGGACACCGACCGAGGTGTCAGGAACTGCCTCACGCTCCCGTGCTATCTGTTGATAGTTTTTCTAGCTGTATTTCGATACGGTATAGCAAGTTCTCGCTCGTGTAGTTCTCGCGTTGCTCTCGCGATATCCGGGAAATTCTATGGATTTTCTGTGAGCGTTCCGGAAGTGCAGTGCTGTGCCCTAGTGCAGTGCCCATTAGAGTGTCCTCTGGATGCGGTTCTCGGCCTTCACGGATCAGCTGCACCAGCTCCGGTGAGTCTCCCAATGTATTAATTGGTGAAGGGATTTCGATTTGATATTTCAGATTCGTTCTGTTACGTTCTCGATTCGTTGTTCTCTGTCTCTCGCACTATTTGCCTGACTCTTACTCCGACCCTCTCTATCTCAACCTAGCAGCCTGAGCGGCCGTGCATTTCCGTAACCGTCCCCCACGAAGTTGATATACGTATACGCGTTCTAATCAGACGGCCAATGACCAATTTCACTGATACGACAAATCGTAGTTATTTCCCCTCCCTATATATGACTATATGAATTCTCGACAAGAAACGAGCAATCCCAATTTGCAGCTACGTGTCTCCTCATCCGGTGCGTCTAATAATCTTTAATCGTCTCGTATTAAACAGTCTTCTCCTATCTGATATCATTCCCCTCCTATTCACCCCCCATGGTTGCCAACCATCGCATCCCTTAACATATCGTCCAAGCATATCCTGAAACTTCCAACTTCTCCACAACTTTGATTACAACCCTTAACTTACAACAGTCATCTTTAATGACATCCAGAAGTCGGCTGATTTGTGACTAACTTAACGTGGTAGTTACCCTCGACTGTCGTTTAATATAACTATATCTAATCGGACCATTCTCTTATCACCGTTAATTACGTTAGATAAGTGCTACGCGATTCGATCTATTTCGAGTTATTTGATTATTAGTATTATGAATTTACTGATCCATAATGTGTAGTCCTATATCGATATAGAGATTAAATCAATCGATTTATCTCCATGTTTTTTTTTTTAATACAATTAAATTATTTCACTTATCAGTATCTGTCATACGGTTAGCTCGTAAACGTTTAGTCGTTCTAATCGATTAAAATCGATATCCCGTGGAAGACGGAATCTGGACTACCGTTTGGAATTTTTCGGACCGTCCAACCGTGGAGCAAAGAGCAACGTCCTACGACCAATAAGCGTTTGTGTTCTACGAGGAGGACTGGGAACTGGCAAAACATCGCTGAGCTGTTCCAGCCAGAGTCATTCCAGAATGGCAATCGTATTGGCCTGGTCTCTTTTAACGCTGGTCTCTATGAAACGTACAATTGGCCGAACGTGAACTCCAGCTTTTTCTTTTACCCAGAATGCAGACGCTACTCTTTGTTTAAGCGTCACTAATCTCTGGTCGTTTTTCTCCCTGTCGCTTCTTCGTGCTCACTTACTCTCTCTTTGCAGTCACCTTCATTAATTATCGGAGAAACTAAACCCCTTTATTCATCTCGTAATTGAAGTCGGAGAGAATTGGAAATGAGGTTGCAGATCTGGTCGATTCGATTGTCCTGGGAATTTCGTCATATACTATATATTATTATTGGGTTTTCTGTTATCGTAAAAAATTCTCATATTCTTTTAATGGTATATTCAGTCTTGTTAAATATTCTGTCGTTTCCTTACTCCCTATGTGTATATGCGTTTAGTAAGAAAGAGATACGGTGTTTCAGCGCACCTTTTTTTGTCTCGTTATTCCTCGGCAAAGCAAGTCCAGATGGCTAAGTCTAACGTTGATGGAATCCAACGTTGTCGTGTCTCGTGAAATTATGAAAAATGACCGAGGCTTGAGTTATTCCGCTTTTTTCCCTACCAATTTCAACGAAACGTGAAAGTAAGGCCAAGTCATTCGCCTGCAGTTGTCACTTCCCGACAAAGCAATCCCGTGATAAATATCGTTTCTTTAGGACGCGATGAGAGTGATGAGAGAATCAGAACAAAAAATTTAAAAAAACACCATCGAACGAGATATACAATCAAAGACTGTTGATAGATTGCCTTTTTTTTTAACTCAATTCCCCCATTATATTTCGATTTCATCCCAGACTACACGTATCTTCATTCATTTACACAAGCATTCACCTGCACGAGCGTTTGTGTTTACAGTGGATATTGAGTTGGTGGTAAAAAAAGGAAAAATTGGTAAAAAAAAACTGTTGGTCGTTTACAACAAATTTTTTTTTAATTTTGAACGGTACATTATTTTTTCCAATTTATATTCGAAGCATACACCACGCGACTCTACGTCACCGCGAGTGGTACCCTTAAGAAGCTACTTTCATTCTCGACCCCATGCATGGGGTCCCATGAGATTCATTTTCTATGAGAAAGAGCAACGGCATCTCCCACGCTAGGATCTCTGTATTCATGAACTTTAAACCTTCGCATATGGGGAGATCTGCGGCAGGTTAATTTGCGGACGGACGAAATTTATCGCAACTTTAGGAATTTTAATATGAAACTCCGCCTCGCGGTGTCCCAATTTAGCGCATTAATTATTTCCTAGACAGCAGCCTCGTAACGTGACTACGTCGCGTATCTTCTCGGCGCAGCTGCAACCGAGTGGCTCCCATCAGACAATGGCATAAGCTCATACCAAATTGCACAGAGGATACAAAGTGGCACTTAAACTTTCGATCTTTTCAAAAGACGATCATGTACCTTATAAGAAAAATTTATTACACAATTTTATCGTAATTGTTTGGATTTTGAAAAACAATCTAAATAAATTTGATTTTTCGGATACTAAAAATATTCCGAGCTTACGAGTCACGTCCGAAAGGTTATCGCAACCAATGGGATTCACTTTGAAAATTTTTACAAAATATCGATATCAACAGTCTAAATACGTTTATTGACGACCGATTGGTATATCTCTCAGTTACACGTACATACATTTCAAAGTTCCATTAACGCTGGATATAAGAATAATGAAGGAGAGCCATAAGAGGGGTTCAGCGATCGGGTAAAGAAAAGAGGTAGGCAAAAAGGTGTAAGATAAAGAAAAGTAGGGAAGTAAAAAAAGTTCAAGGCAATAACTCGGCGCATTGTACGAAACGACGAGCAGCGACGTAAGGAGTCTCAAAAAATTGTGCCATACCTCGCAGAGCAAATGGATGGTTGGCTGCAAGAAAAACAGGCAAAGTAAGTAGACAATAAAAATAAGTCTAAAAATAAATAACAGATAAGAAATTCCATTATTTTAATATAAATGTGCATTCCTTAAAACTCTAGGAGGTAATATAATATATACAACAACAAAATCCGTAATATAGTAGCATCCAGGCAAGTCGATCTCGTTTGGTAATGCAGTCGCGAATAATGCACCTGCTTGCAGCTGCAGTGCATAATGCCTGCAAGTCTTCAAATAGTTGTACAAGCAATCGATAAGAATTACCCACGGTTTACTTAACTCCGACTATGGAGTGAACGTCTCGTCACAAATCAGTTCCGTTAAACTAACTGAAAATATGATTGAAAGAATGATTGAAAATATGATAGAAAATATAATTACAAAATTTGTTACCAAAAGTTGACCCAGCATTGTCAGTCGACATTATTGTGAAGTCAGGTAAGTGCTTGCAAGCTCGCGTAGTGCTTAACAGCCGGTGAATAGTTTTGTTAAAAGCTCTATTTAATCCTATCATGGTAGTAAACGGCGTCAAAGCAAAACTTTAGTACTTTCTAGAAATGCGAGCAACGACATCTACCAGGTAGAGAACGAACTAACCAACCAACCGACCGATAGATCCCTGAAATTAACATCGACTTTGCAATTCCCTGAAACGACGAACTTTTCACGTACATGTGTATACAATAAACGTATAGGTTAGGTACATATAGAAAAAAAAAGTCACGTGACGTAATTAATTTTCAAAAAGCATACTGCACCTGAAATTTTCCTTGCTAATAGTATCGTCGGTCCTCTATGGGGAATAAAAGGAAGCACGATAATATTACATGGTAAAAAATTAAAAATCGACAGTATACGTTGCGAACCCTTTACTCATATGGGATTTGTTTATATGCACATATGTGATATATCCTCTCTGTACTAATATATCCGTTTATCCACCTATCTGAAGGAGGTGGAAATTACAATTAGTGGGTCTTGTGTTTACTCGTGCAGACTGTTCTCATCATTCTACCGCCATTCTGGGTAATGGACCTCTTACGTGGCTAGGACGTAACAAGTCAAGTTTGCCAGTCTGAAAGCTTTACTATCTATTACAGTTACCGGCGTTAGCCCACGCTACCTAACTCCAGCAACAATTAGCTACAAGGTTAGATACATGCGATATATGACCTAATGTAGATTACATGGTAAGACCGAGGTCTCTTATATAATAGAAAATAAATATAAAAATTACGTAATTTTTTACATGATTGTAACACAGTGATCGATGGGCGAAGAGTAGTCGCCATAAATAATTTTTATTTTCCCGAAGGACTTTTGTCGTACCAGAAGTTAATCGTTTTGAAGAAACAATAAAAAAAAAAAGCTTTAGCCTCTCGACGTTCCATCTTAATTGACGAGCTTTAAGCCGAGTTCCCATGAGAAATGTATAGAGTGCCTTGCCCACCGTGGCCTTTAATTATAAATAAGCTAATGAAAGATTGGCAATGGGTATACATATATATATATATATATATATATATATATATATATATATATATATAAGCTTTTAACCTACTCTTTTGATATTCAGAACCCAGACTGTCGTTACGCGATTATAACGTAAAGCTTAAAGCGTCGCGCCGCATCTTGAGCTTTAATGTATTATATTATTTAACGTCTGTACAAACCCTGGTAATGTCCCGCCATCTCTTTATTGTTCCATGAAATGGTAATTGGGTCAATGCTTGTCGCGAGCTTTCGTGGTGGTTTACCCGTCACGGGTAGTTTTGCCAGAAAATAAATTTGGCAAGGGTACCTCTCCAAGTTTACAAGGAACAAAATGGCATACTCCAGTGCTTTCGCGTAGCCACCGAGAACCCAACGTCGAACGTTGCAATCGATGCCCAAGGGGTTGCAAGCTCATCTCTCATGTGCAACATGCATGGGGATCTGTAGTAGAGACACGTTACACCCTTTATTGGTCGCCATTCTTTATGCAAATATTTTTCAATCGATCATCCCTCGAGGCGACGAGACAGATATCACGATCGAAATTTTAGCTTCGATCGCTATCGATGCACGAGAAATGCATTTCGCACGTCGCCGAGAGTCTTTGATGTAAACCCGACCGCTTTACCATATCGAAGGCAAAGGAAATAAGATTCGCAGAGATATGAAAAGCAGCAATACCAGGAAGAAACGGACCGGCAGTTTCACCTCGAGAACGTGAAAATTTTTCATCCCCCTGGTGCAAGGGTGGTTCGAGGGTTCTTGAAAATTGTTCACAAGATTCAATAATCGTTTTCACGGCGACGACGTAAAATAAAATAAGACAGGTCCTTGATTGGGTTACATCAACCTGAGTACCCTGAAGGGCATGGGAAAGGAGACAAGGATATGGTATAAGGGTGAAAAAGTGAAAGAGATAAGGTAAACCTATTTTACGTAATTTAAAAGCGGGCGCCAGAGTGCACCATGGGAAATTATTCATTTAGAGTTTGATTTAGTTTAATTACATGGTACTAGTCTATAGCAGCCATAACGATAAGCCGTACAATCGAAAAGTATAAAACTTTCTGCAACGTAGAACATAATTAGATTGCATCCTCGTATAATGCTTCGCGAATACATTTCAGGTGGAACGTGAAAGACAATGTTACGTAGCTATGTGTCATAAGGTATAAATCACTGGTTAACAATGCCGGGAATTCCGGAGACTTGTAATTCAAATGTTTCCCATTAATATTAATGTAACATGCAATGCGACAGAAAGACGGAAGAAGCACGTGGCTCGGGAAGATCTTACGAGCATTCCGCGACACTGGCGCGCCACTTCGTTAGGCAGGGTGTAACGCAAGAGAGGGAGAGACAAGTAAACAATACAAATTTGATTATCCTGGTGGTATTGCTAGTAAAAGATATATGGGTTAACGAAAATTTGCATACCTTCATATGCGACAACGACTTAAGGTCGAAGGAAAGGATAAAGAGGGGGAAAAAAAAGATCTCAAACACGAAGTAGGCTTGACGTATTTACATACGTACGTTAGCATCTATATATATATAGATTGATATATATATATATAATACTCGGAGAGGGTAGTATAGTTGTGCGGATGCTGGATGCACGTCCCCCGGGTGAATCGATGGAGCACCTCTCTCTCATCCACCCTTAGTCTCTGCCTGCCTACCTAACCCAGTCCAGTGTCCTCACGCTTTCGCAAGCTCTCCCCCGTCCGTCCCCCTCTCACGCTTCTCTTTCGACTCGACGACCCTCCCCCTTGCAGCATATCCTACCCTCACAAGCCGTCTGCTTCTTCCGATTCCGACTCCCCTCTTCTACCGCCCTTTTAGCATCTCCCCGTCCCCACTTTACCCTTCTGTCTTTCGCTCCCATTCTCCCGTTGGAAATCCCGTCTGTCAGCTGACCGAGCCCGTCTGCCTATCCTTTCCGGCTTTGAGTTGACACTCCTTTGCCCAGCTTGGCTCAGAGTCGGGCAACCGGCTGATTTCCATGAAAGACACGGTAACAATGTCCCGAGTATTTTCAAAGCACTTCGCGAATGGGCATCTCGATGAAGTCGCCTTGACTTATTGGCTGAGACGGAAGATGAAGTTGTCGCCAGAATGTCGAATATGAAAATATAATCGGTCGAGTATGTTAAGCCCTGAAAGATATGGTAGCTTTTCGTGCGATAGTTCGCAAAAGCCTAAGGGAGGCTCTCCGAGAAAAGCTCGAATATCTGGAACTTTTCGGTTAAGTCGAAAATACATGCTTATAGTACTGTAAGTGGTCTACAGGGAAGTTATAGAGAATTTTACGCGTGAACTAGGCGATCTCGTGCACGAAACTTCATGTGGTTATTTAACCGAGCGAAATTTAGTAAATGAAATCACTAGAGGTGCAAACTTATGCAAGCTCCTCGGACGAAGATATGCGATATTCACCGATCTCTGGTGTACGTCGATCGAACGTACGATCACCCTGTACGTAAAGTATACGAAGGATATACACGGCAAAGGGTAACTTATGTAAATGATACTGTAGTGCAGGACGTAAAATGTACTGTTCGCATTAATCCGCCTGTATAAAGTAAATACGTACACATATTTCCGACCTTCCGCACGACGCCACGTATAGTGTAACATTAGTGTGTAATTACAGGATCCACTTATTTACGGTATACAAAGCAAACACGTTTATGGAAAGCAAGGCTGATCTCACAGCAAGCTCAGGTAAGGTACCGGAGAGCTTGCGGCAGTTTCAAGTTGGGCTTGCAGCAGGAAAATGTACGCGAAACAAGTTACGTGAGAGAAAGAGAGAGAAGGCAGTCGGGAGGTTGTAAGCTGGACAGGAATTACGATTGCGGTTACGTACTTATTTAGCTTTATTTAAGCTCACCCACCCCCTTCTCAAGTGAACCCAATAAAATTAAATAGCCGTGCACAGTGTCCGTAAAGCCAGGAGCTACCGCACGAAGGAATTCTAAGCGACGTTTCGGCCTGAATAGCCGACGCCGGAGCTTTCGTGCATTCACGCTGAGACCTCGGCTACTTAGGTGCTTATAATGTACACCAAGTGCCCCCTGATGAAGGTTCAACGAGAAACCTCTAACGTTATGGGAACTTTGAAATTCTCAAGTACCTGCCTACAGCGCGCAGCTTTACCCTTAACTTTATATCAGACGCGATCGTTGTATTGCCTTTAAATTTCTTCGGAGTCGAAACCTTAAAAATAATTGCAAAACTGCAACGTAACCTATATTCTGCCTATCTGCCGTAAACTACAGTCTGGGAGGACTCTGAGGATATACCTGAATATCAACCAATTCGTGCACTTGTAACAGTATCACGTAAACCAAAGTGTAATTCTACGCATGGCAGTAACTCCTCTCGTTTTATCTCTGTGTAACGGAATATCATTGAGATATGGACCTGCTGCCAGGACGTAGGGATGCTGTGAAAGTCATACCCGGTCAGTAAATTTACGGACTACAGTTACTATAATATGTACCTGACCGTGCTACGATTGCGAAAAAGGGTCTGTTGCAAAGTGCCAACTACATTACCGTTTACAACGTAACAGAGTCCCCTGCTCTAGACTAGACTCGTTGTCTTGCCAACTGTCAGTCTATCCTGAGTAAAAATGATTTAGTATGCAGTATATAGTAATAGAAGTACAGCCAATAAGACTATCCCTAACAGTAAGCGTATATCTATAGCGACTGTCATTTACGTACTACATACTAAATAATTTTTACTGTGAATTATGTACACGTGGTTACGAAAGTACTGTTAGAGCTGTATTGTATATAATAAAAAGGTAAGCTTCACTCGCAAGCTCTTTTCTTAAAACCCACGCGGATGGTGCTTTTCCTCGGACCAATTTCTTCCTCGTAATCCATATTACTTTAAGTCAATTAACTGTGAGTAGGGATATAACAAAGCTTTTCGTATGACTCCGTACATATAAAAAGCTTCTCAGCGACTACAGGAATTTCAGTGAAGCCTTGTTCTGTGCATTCAGTCGGGATATCAAAGCTCTACGTGCATTATCGATCTTGCCAAGACCTAACTGGACCTCGGGTTCCTTGATGGTAAACAAGATAACAGAATCCTGATGCAAAGCAGCAATGCCTTTCGTAGAGGCATCGTAACGATGACTATAGCTGGACCACAAACGCGAAGCCTCTGGTACGCGAAATGAAACAGCTGCGTGTCCGACAATCTCGGCAGCCAGACAGGAAGCCACGATGAGGCTTGAGGTTTCATCGGCATGTCTTCCTGCCGCAATTCTCCGACCAATCCCAAGCTCTCCTGACAGTCCCGTCAACCACCCTCCTGAACCGCTACCGCCCGTTCTTTACGAATCAGCTCTTGTCCTTTAGCGTATAGTATATTCCCAGGACGGAATTTCTTGGCATCCCGGTAGTTTGTCCACTTTGCCAATAGGTTCGCCTGAAGACGTAGTAACGTAGAAATGTAAAAATATATAATCCTAACCTAACCCAACCTTTTCTATTCCCCTTACTCCTTGCGGCCAGCCACGTCAAATCTCTATTGTGCACACACCGTCTTTTCTGAAGAGTCGTTCACATTTTTCTTTCACTTTTTTTTTTTCCGACATACGTCACAAAACGACCTGAATGATTTCTCTTTCTTGGTTTTACGCGACGTGCTTTCATTAAAAGTTGTATTGCACATTTTTTTGGACTTTTTTTTATTTTGATTTATATGGCTATTGGCAACCACGGTATACTTGGGTATTCATGTTGCATGCATATAGTCGGTATATGGGTAGGTATGCAGAGTGATAATACCGCGAATCGGCATCGCGTGCGAATACGTGATAAACTTAGCGAAAAGTTATCGCACACCGGTGGATCGTGAATTTCCCATGTTTCCAAAGTTTGGCAGTGTCTCGTGGAAGTGGCACGTTGAAAATTCTGCAGGACGTTATTCTCTGTGGGGGTGGAGCGGGGTGAGGGTAGGTGTAAGGGCGTGAGGTACGGTGCATACGACAGGCCAACCATAATCGAAATGGGTGGAAAACGAGAAAAACGAAAAACAGACTATCCCGTTAGCTCTTTCGTGATTTACCTTATGGCTCTCAGTGGCGTCGCGACGCTCCGACTTCTTTTACGACGCATCCCCCATATCTTACCACGTGTAACGTTGCTGGATACCATTGAAATTTATCAATCGACGAAGTCGTCAGACCTTTGGTACGTGATTGATTTTCTTTTATTTATTTTTTTCTCAGAATCCTAAATTCTTCAATTTTATAACAATACACCTACAAGCATCACCAGGACAATTTTACTTTTACGATTTCAAAAATAATTTATCATAGCCCTTATCAATGTCTGTCGGGTAGAAAAATGTAGTACGAAGACTAGAAAAAGAAATTGAAAAAATTTTTTAAATAAAAGCCAATACGAATGTATACGTTGAATTTTATATAAAAAGTGGGTTCATGGGCTTTTTTAATATTCCAAAAATACTTTTGGTCAAATTACTTAAGTGGCACGTTTTTCATGAAAACGCACAATCACTCGAATATTTTTCTACTGATGGAAGTGGCGTGATCGTAAGCCCTTGGCTTCAGGGTACCGTTATCCTAGTACTAATCCAATATACAGAGTGTACCAGATCTGCCAGTTATCATTATTATGACCAATGGTACTTATTCAAACCTTGCATAATCGAAATCTCTTGTTCGCCAAATGAACCTTCGCTATGGGATTATAAAATCATGCAAATTTCATGTAGGCCTCATTCATTCGTACTATACGGTATACTTAGCATACGTATATTAATAAAAGACTCCTAGTTATTTGGTACCAGAACGTAAAATCACTAACGGGAATAATAAATATTTCGAAAACTACTAATCCCCTTGGAAATGATCACTGAGCATGATTACCGTATAATTCATATTAGCACGAGCTCCACGATGCCATGCGAATAGTTGAATTTTGAAAATTTCTATACAAGGGGCGCATAATAAAATCCACCTGATACAATGATTAATATCCTGATTGGTCGACAATGTAAGATATTTTCGTAATTAAACAAAATTGGGGTTACAATAAATTGTCCCATATGAAAGCACATGAATCCAATTTCCTATGGTGACCAAAGCTCGGATACAACATTTCTTCTTAACTCTAACACTCGCTGGTCCCTTTTTTATTATCCAAGGATAACTCTACACGAAAGCCTACCCTTAGCCTCCAAATTAAATTTTACAACACTCCAAAAATCTTTTGATACTTTGACGTGCAACTTTGACATTTTACCCTCTATGTTAATACTTCCAGGAACCTGCTCGTTTGCGTATGATATCTGTATAGCGACCCTGACACCAAACCCCGTCACGCGACCAACCCTGAGCTTTTTTGTCCTTTCCACCCCCTCTTATCAGATAAATTGTGCACTTGCTTGTTCGCCATATTAACAGGCTACTCGACAAGGTTGTCCAGTCTCGGATATCAAAACACGAATTACAAATACCAAGAATCTAAATAAGAAATATATAAAATATCATAAAAAATAATACATTTTACGCAAAACCAAAAAATAAAAGTACAACAATAAAATAAAAAAAGACGTGAAAGTTTTTCGCTCAAGCCCAAGGCAACTTTTTTTTAGTTCCAATAAGATCATCCGCGAGTACAGTATCTCCTAGGGCTACAGTAGCTCAGTAGGTACCACAATAGCTCGTCTAGCCCGCAGGATCTCATCAGCTGAAAAGCTCGAGACTCCAACTGAATACTAATAGCCCAATTACTCTTGAAAAATCATTTGAAAGCTCAGGACTGTCCCTTAAGATATAAAATTCCTAAAGGACAGGTTAGTGTAGCCAAGCATTTCGTATCAACAGAAAATAAAATGAATCCTTCACAATCTCATCTGCCTTATAATCTCATCCGAACATGCTCAAGACTATGGAACCAACTGTAAATCGAATTCCCCGTAGTTCGGACAGTTAAACATTAAATGCAATTACATCGAGTAACCGGAAGACGAGGGACTCTTAGACCAGAGCCCAGACAGTTCTAAGGGAATACATTGTTATGTAACGAACAACTGAAATACGTGGTCTATATATCCGACGTTAAGGCGAGTTTCAAAAGTCATGACGATGCAACCGGGAGTAGCGTTTTCCTTTGTTAGGCGCACCAGTTGAGCTATAGGTATGCAAATACTGACAGTGCTCGAATGTCGACCACGACTGTAATCTACGTCTTCGGTACGTAAACGACAAAGGGTGGTAAAATCGATAAAGCTCTCACCCCCCCTCTCTCCCGCTACCACCCCCTGCCCATTACTTGGCGAATTAGCATTTCACTGACGGGATCGTTTCTAGAACCTAAAACGCTCTCGGGTTCTCTAAGCGAATGATGCCGGTAACGAATGACCGTTAAAGCAAAGGACCGTCAGACGGAAGATTTATCGTCCAAGAAAGTCCCGCAGGCTTCTTCCGCCACGTCTCTTACATGTTTGGATTTTCATTCACGTTGCGGCAGTAACTATAATTCTTGGAGCCGATTGTCGAGACGTAACCCACCGTTTATCCTGAAGATTTAAAGCCGCCTATAGTTAAATCACTTCCGAATCCATTATTACACCAGCATCCTCCCCGAGGATCGGATTGAATAAAAATTACCCAGGTCGCCATATTTCTTGTCATTAAAATATTTAACTTCGTTCCCCCTTTCTTTTCCCTGGTTCAATCAAATTTTTCAAGAGAATATATTTTCACACGTATGAAGGTATAAACGCATTCTGCCGTTATTATCTGGGCATGAGTTTCCCTATTGTACCACAGCTATCCTCTTCCTACGTCCCTTCTGTACTCACCACATGGTGGGCGGTTACGAATTTAATCGTGCTGCGCGCTTGGGACACGTACAAAGGAAACCCTGTGACTAACTAAGAAGAGACAGGAAACACGCGTTTCTTTCTCCCGTACTGGAATCAGCCTGTACCAGCTTCCCTTTGAGACTGTCTCCCGTACTGGTACACAAATAAGGACTTCGCTACGACCGTGACTCTAACGCGAGTGAAATGACAGATCCGTAACATTTAATTACAAGAATTCATAATTTTCATCCTTTTTATGGGAAATAAACTTCGTTAGCGAGGTCATCAGAGTTCCGTCATTAGGATCTCCTGGAATTAACTTCGTTTGGACCACCGTATAGTCTCTGCTTGGAGTCACCCAAGGAGACTATTACCGTACTGCAAGGTATCAGCACTGGAACAATTATGAAACACTTAGCGATCTCTATAGATGAAAAAAAAGTTCAGCATCCAACTCATCTCCCTTCAGCTTATCCCAAGATAAAAAATCTCATCCCCTAATAAAAAGGTATACATACCCCTTTACAGTAACCATACGTCTTCCCCAGGAAATTCTTCGAATTGAATCGGAGATAAAGATTCTGACCCTGCATCGATCCTCGTGCACAGCATCCAGGTCCAGGTAGATGCAAAAAGAAATTTATCTCCAATAAAGTCACAATATCGGCGCATCGCATTAATTCTGTTGCTCTAATGAAATCGGTGCTATCCACTCGATTCAAGTGCAATTACTCCGAGTATACCAGTAGGGTACCTGCATCATCCGCGTAGCGTACTACCGACGCCGACGCCTCCGCCGTTCCCGCGTGACGAGCTGATAACAGACTTCGACGGTAACTAAATTGGGATGCTGAACGGGACGCGACTGGCTATACGAACGGACGCAATGGATGGACCAATCTGTATATCTATGTATTTGTATACATACTATATATCTATATTCCATATGCTTATACGGTACTACGTACTATCCACCTACGGTACATTGATACGTACCGGCGCATCCTATCCAGCATCCAGAAGTCGACAATAAGGGAGATGTACCTAAAGCTACGTCCACTGATTGCATTGTTCTCATTGTCCTATGGTTGTGCACGCTTCTGTATTCCGTTGTGTACTCTGGCATACTCCTCCCTTTGCTATGGTCCAACTATCCTAGGTACTCCAGTGTGCACCCGCCTTGGTCAACGTACTCCAGATAATACAGATAATGTTAAAAGTATCCTGAAAGCTACACAAGCACGCTTTACGTACGTAAAAGCACGTGCGATAGGCTAACGGGACGAAATTTTGTAGAACTTTAAATCGATGGTTGTGCCCGACTGATTTTTCGATGGATACAAAATAATTGAGTTATTGAATTGGCGAGGAGGGGAGTGAACGGGGGCCACGTAATGGAAAAGAGCGTCCTAATTAAACGACACGATTCGTTGCTTCGACTCGGCATGCATGACCTCGTGGTTCGCTATCGATTTTCAGAGTTCGAATGCAACTGGGATATAAATGCATTTACTCGATCCTGGGTAACGTTATGTTGTGTGTATATGTATATCTATGTTCAGCGTTGCAACATTCTTGCTAATAGACGTACCCTAAAGCACTGCATTACATATTTTGATAATTCAATCAGCCTTCTTCTCGTCCGTAATTAATTAATCTTTCATCATCCACTTCGCGCCAGATTTACGGAAAAAAATTTGCATGAAAAAAATATGTATTTATTGTAAATCGTAGTAAAATTTTCGAATCGTCCGTAGATGCTGCATCCGATGGCAGCCATGTTAGTTGGATTAGGGATTCAAGAATTGTTTCGGATCATCGAAGTGCAAGTCGACATTGCGATGTAACGAGGGATGAATATGTGTCGATAATCGTATAACGAGATGCATTCATAGCACTTAGGTAACGTTGGACGTTCCCGAGCACGGCAGAGACACGCAGTGCGGATGACGTTCGTTATGAATTTCTAAAGGCTCTTTTACGTAAACGTGCAATTTAATGGTCTACGCCCCAGATCGTGCAGGACGCAAGTGAAAACTTTAGCCAGGGAATGCGGCGGCGTAACGAAAAGATTTGTGATTTAGTGTATGCTATTTAATCCTGACCTTAATTGAGGTTTTACGTCCTCGACAACCTCGTGCGATTTTATCCTCACGCGAGGACATACCGATCTCTAGTTTTTTTTCTTTTTTTCTTTTTTTTTTCTAGAGCATGACTTTTTCAAGTGCTACGCCTCTGGTGCAATATGGAGATCTTTTAAGATTTTTTATTTACCCGCCAATTAATTCTCCTTTAGGTCGGACAGGTAAAACTTTATTTTTAGTGACGTTTTACCACCCTTGTACTACCAGAATACGCGTTAATGCCTTTGGGGTGTATTTACAAGTGCTCGAGAAAAATTATGAGAGCTCATACATACGTGGAATAAATGTGTTGGCGAAAAGATGTGAGAAAATAATATTAAGGGATGAACATTTTTTTTTTTTTATTAATGTTCAAGGGCTGACGTTACCTTATTCAAGAATGATTTAGATTTTTTCTGTGAAATTAACTCACCATTCAGAATCAAAGTTTGCGTATCTGCCGGAAGCCATGCATACGAGTCACACGAACTTCGGTGAAGTCTGCGGCATTGCTTGGGGCTGGTGATCATTTGTTAATATTGACCGTAGACTACGTGGCTCACGAGGAACAACTGAAACAGAAGGAAATTCGTATGAGCTTATGTACGTTCTGCTGGGAAACATTCTGCGACTGGTCGATGGATGTTTAATCGGGTTGATGAAGAATAAGAGTGAAAGAAATATTGAAAGGAGTAAAGGATATAAAGAAAAGCATTGGGAATATTAGGAGGCTATTAGCACAATGTAAAATATTCCGATAGAAGTTATTTCAAGCAATTTATACAAGGATTTTCATTAATTATACAAAGTTCCAAAATCTTTCGTGTGATTCGTATGTATATATATTGTACATACTGGGTAAGACCCATATCTAACATGATCATCAAGAAAGTCTTGACACTTCATTATTTGAATGTTGTTTTCGTGTTGAGGTACCCCAAGTTTTTTTTTTTTTTTTCCTATTTCCATCTACAAGAACTTAGAGGTAATTGAGACTCGTCACAGTGCGACAATCGTCGTCCCGAAAGTGTCTATAAAGTAGCAGCAATGTGACCCCATAAAGCCTAGTGGCGCATGAAATAATTATATACGCAACCGTGAAGGGGTGGAAATCGATTCCCGGAAATGCATTTATTCCTGGCCACAATCATTTCCAACAGTGATTGGCCTTTTTCATATACGGAAGTCATTAGGCGTACGCTTCCTGATGGCACGCCATAGCTCAACCGGAAGTAAAGCAATAACGAGGGCAACCTATTCGTGTTTTCGTATTCGATGTTGATGCAAAGTGGTGTGCATCCCTCTGCACTATCTATTTAATTAAGGATGCACTGCCGCGAGTAGACCGCAAGCATATCGTACCAGAGAGTCGAGAGAACCACCCTCAAAGTTCAAACTGAAGTTGGTCTGATATTGCGGAACTGAACCGTTATTTTTATTGGTGCAAAGGTACTGCGGGTACCAAGCGAGCAGAAAAGTTCAGTCGTTGAGTTGAGAGTCAAGAGTTGAGAGAAAGAATGAAATAGCTTTAAGGAGTATAAATGCACATGCGTATACACATACGTATGACAATACAATTTGGAGTACACTTTTTACAATGACTTTTTCAGACGCGCAAGGGCTAGATTTGTAAGAAAAAAATAAATAAAGAAGAATTGCTACTTTTTTATAAACGCAAAAAAGCTTCGCTCTCCACGTCTTAGGTAAGGGATCTAAATCCATTCAAATTTTCCCGCTCTCTCTTTCCACGCGGTTCAACCCCATCTTCACCCTCCCTCCCCCTTCCCACTATTTCACTGTCTCGTGTTACAAGTCGACAAATCGATTTTACGAAGCAGCTCGTAATCTTCGAGATTTTACGAATGTTCTCCTAGTGATTTCGTCCCCAAAATCCACAAAGGGTGCGTCAAGCTCTCAGTGACTTTCACAGAGGGTGCGCAATCCTCATATACATATAAATATGGCATGTCTTATAGTACATAAATGCAGGAAAAGTTTCACGAATAAAGCTTACTTAAAAGTACGAAAAATCTTCTTGAAAAGCTTCTTTGCGGACTCCGCATACGAAAAGCTCACGGCACGACTGGACAGTGTGGAGTACAAAGTGCATTCAAAATTTTCACGTTTTCTCCGTCACGATAGATCCAAAGTGCTTTAGCTTCTCGAGCTTGCATAATACACTCGAACACCATTTTGAATTCCTAGATAAATAAATTTACTGTGTTAACATCGAACGGATTTCGAGACGTAAGTTCTAGCGTTAGCCTTTACTCACGCGGGGACCAATACGAGATGAAAAAAAAGGATTCCTCATTCATTCTCAAACGAATTGGTTCGGCCCGACCTCGCAAGCTCTATTTCCACGTGAGAAGATATCGTCGAAAATAAAGCACCATTCCTAATTCCTACTGACCGTGGCTTCCTTTATCACGTCGGTATAGAAGGTTCCTGTAATGAAGCTTTCGATCCCAGTGGCATCGTCCAGACCCGAAAGCTCCACGCTCTACGATACAAGTACGTATACATATACTAACGTACCAAAGCTTCGAATTAAGTTCAACGTATAGCACATAGCACTTAAAAGTATCCGCATTGCTCTCAGCACAGCGTATCTCACACCGTTCACTTAAAAAGAATGATATATATATACTATACTATACTATACTATACCATTATTGAACAGATATATATATATAGATATATAGTGTAGATGCAAGCCGACTGGAAACGGCCATCCGTTACTGTTAATATTATGCAAATATGCTCACGTGGCGCCATACACTTTGTGATAGATGTGCACGTTACGCATAAGCTTATGTGTTGCAACATATGTATTATAAATGTATATATATAACTATATGTAGACAACTTGTGTGTACCAGAAATTTGTCTTTGATAAAATACATGTATGTATGTGTATATATATATAATACTTTTTGTATAATTTATTGCACGTTAAATTTTTAACGGACAGAGACTTTGCTTTGATACGTAACTGTAATTAGGTATGCCTATCAATGTATGTATATCGATTTCCTGATAATTAACCCCTTTGACAGAGAAATTTGAATTACGAGCTACGCTTCGTTTCCACGTAACGGAATTGATACTCGGTGCACTGTACTCTACGTCGAATGATCAAGTGAACCATGTCGGTACTGGGATATGGAAATTTGAATTTCTCGCTGGATTTGGATACCAACGTAATGCACGGATCTAGTCACGCAGTAGAAGGCGTAGATGGTTTTTGCGAAGAAAGGGCCGTAAAAGCCAGCTGGATGTAGACGGCCGATGCTGCAGCAATAAATTCTGGTTGTGATCGTAAAATTCTCTGATCAAATAAACTCACATGCAAACTAGATTATCTTTCGACGACGTAAATTGAATAACGATCTAGCCTTCTATGAGGGTCGAGTTGGTAGATTCAATGACGAGGTTGACTAAAAATTTTGAAAAGAGAACGAAGTATTCATTTACGTGAAAGATCCTTAAGGTTTACGAACGATTCGAGTGTGTTTTTCTTTTAATTTTCCTGCCAAAAAGGAAAAAATTGCCTCCGTGTTGGTTAAACGTTGTAGCACCTTTGTCATCCATTTGCCAAAGGGGATGAATTCCGTGAGAATTTAACGAGCGCTTCTTGAGGAACCTGCTTGAGAAAAAAATTCTTAGGAACTTAGGAAGATCTTAAAATATACATATATGGGCTAAACGATGTGCATTTTAAGATGATTGATCTTGCTCTTATGACTTTTGATATTTTTATTAAATTTATATATCATTGATTTTATTTATCATGGTCATTGACAAATAATTAGTTTCTACAGAAATTATTTATTTCGCCATAGAGTATGCGTTTAGTAATATGTAGGTCGGAATGACGTTTGAATCTAGAATGTATATTTTATCAAATAAAAGATATGTATGGATATAACTGGCCATTGAAATTCCACTAGATGAGACCCCGTAGGACTACGATATCGCATGGAATAAAACGTCATTCTCCTGGCTAAGGTTGATATACGTTCCCTCTAGTGGATTCCAACTGGAGCATTGGCTTTTCAGTCGAGAGCCAAATACATAGGCAGCGTGCGTTACCGATCGAAGTAATAGAGGAGAGAAAGATAAAAAAGATGGTAGAAGAATAGAACAAAAAATGAAACTAGGATGAGAATTTAGGAGTCAAGTAACTGAATGATTTTTCATTTTAATGAAACAGTCGTGGGTCTTCGTTGTCCGGTGGCTGAGAACTTGTTCGGCTGTGCCGTCGCTATTTTGAATTAAATTCCATGCATGGACAAAAGGCAGTCATGTAAATTTTCCTGATACTTCTAGGTCTTGTTTACTCCTATCACTTTTGAAATTTTGGATGGATGAAAGGGAGATCACTTTTGACGTAAATGTTTGATAGGACTGTCAAACTAGAACTTTGGACTTTTTAAATCTTTTTTTTTTTGTTGGTACAATTGACAAACTTAGTTTTCTACTCTACTCAACTTTCTTTAAGATGGAATTTCAATGTGATGGAATATAGAACGTGCAGCTTGACCACGTTGCTTCCTGACTTTACTGTAGAAGTATGTACCAACTGGCTAACACAAAAGTTCCCTAGGAATAGTCAGAGGAACTTAATAGAAACTTTAGCGAAGATTTAGTTCCTAGATAGAAAGTATAAAAAACTTCATATACGTATTTGATTTTCATACAATTCTACAAAATCACAAAGAAGATTGTCAGCATATTGTAATTGCATTTTGTTTTCTATTGTCAGGATAAATAACAAGAGGGGGCAGAAAGAAATAAATACAAAAATGATGAAATTCTCACGAGCTCGAAAACGGCTTCAGCAGCAGAATCGTGACTAGGATGCATAAATCTTATGAGCGGGGTGAAGAAGAAAATATTACCCATCCAACCCTCACCTATAGGTCTTGTAGGGTTAGTATCCCTGGCATTCCATATCTACGGCACTGCCGGAGAAATATTAAGGTATCCAGATCGGATCGCTCTTAAATCATATGAAAACTTTGGCCTACCCTGTACGTGGTTATATTTCTCAGGTTAGTAAAGGGTAGCAAATCATGACTGAAAGTTCTCTTGTCTCTCGCTGAAAATTGACCTTGGGATAAAATCATTAAAATTTCTAACTTCAAATTTGAAATCTGTCAAATATTATAGCTCGATTAGGTATCTACGCTACTCACGTTTTTCCCCCTTTGAATTTCTAATATTACAAAGTTTTACAAATTTATTATTTATTCCATATATACCCCATCCAATTTATTTTTTCATACTCTGTCGGAATTTCTATCACCGTCTTCACCCCTGTGTACAATTTATTCCAATTCAATTACCTTCCAACGGTAATATCTTTATTGAACACATAGGATCTCTCTTGACTCCTCTACCAAATCCAGCATCCCAAGATGAGTTTCCTCTGGACCAACCTCTCCAAAAATAATCTCAGAAAAAGTCGTCCTCGGACATATGTCAATTAATCAAGACAGTAGGTCGTACTGGGGCTGCTGCATGCACCATTTATAAATCACACTTCTTTGACGTTTCTAGTAATAAAGTCGAGAAAAAAATCGATGACTAAAACAGAAAAAAATGGTGACAACCTCATAGGGTAAGAGTAGAGTATTATACAGTGAAACAAAAAACAGTATACAATAATGCCGAATAATTTTTTCCATATTAAAAATAGAATAAAATAATAATGTCGTTCGAGAAAAACATGTTTTATATTTTAAAAAATGTATATTTTATACCTATATGTGAGGTTACTATGAAATAATCATAAAGGTACACACTGACTACACTGACTGACTGTCTATAGATATATTTATAAATAGCCTACGTAACCATAAACGTAAGTAAAGACTAGATAAAAAATTAAAACAAAAGTAAGCATACTTTATGAAAAAAATTCCAAATAGGGAAATATCATTTGCAAGTAATATCGCTACAGGCAAATTTTTCAAATAACTCATCCTTTCCATTAACCAAAAGTAATTTGGGGTCCAGTCTGACGTTGCCATTGGGATTCCATGGAAAAATCAATCGGGCTTAACGGATTATTTCCAGCAACTAGGATTGCAAAATAAATAAAAAAAAGCTGCCGCTATGAATTCCATTTCTTCTTTTGTTCAGCATTCCTTCTTGTAAAAAAGAACATACAAAATTATGCAAAATCGAGCTTTTCCAAACTAATTACAAGTTAAGATTTAAAAAATCGTAACCGATAACAAAGATCGTAGGAATGTTGTAACTTTATACTGTATTAAAGTATTATATCTATAAAAATAGCAATTATCATATGACACAGACTATACCTACACTTCTTAGATATAATTCCATACTCCACAGCCTCTTTCACTAATTAAAATAAGATTTGTGTATTAACGTAACCGTGCGTCATCTCTTGTTAACGTCTACGTAACAGCATAAACCATAATAACCATAATCCCCACATCATATTATAGCCACCATAGGAAAGCTTTCGGTCCTGATTATGGGATAATCGATGAAGCTGTAATAGCACAACACCACAGTCCAAAGACCATAAAAACCATATGCAATTGATATTAACAATAAAACACATTTTCTCAAACACCAAAATATAAGTCCTGATAAATATCAGAAAATAAGTCAAATCGTATTGCCATAAAATCCCCAAGGGTTAAGAAAATTAATTTGAAAATATTCCAAAACAAAAAGTATAAAGGATAAATAATTAGCTACCATAGTGACGACGTCTCAAAATATTCCTGGTATACACGATGACTTATTGACTGTAGAAATTTAAAACGTCATAAACCTCACAGAAAATATTTCTCCAATTTAACACTCGAGATATCAGTGCATGATAAACTAGAGCTCGTGAATCGTGTCCTTTGTAACAGTCCATAAACAAGAGCTCTCTGGGATTTGGTTTGCTGGTACAGCAATACACGTAGCATCCCTTTGCATCAGGATTTGCTAGCGTTCCATGCGATAGTTGTACGCACACTTGCTTATGTATAAAGGAAAGAGCATTAAATACCAGTGCAGTATAATGGTACGTGGACAAAATGATAGACGTGAATAAAATCTACGACATCAAAGCCAAATACGAACGGTGAAAATGCCTCGATCGCTTTGATGTATTAAAACTAAAAACAGGATGCAGTTGAGGAAGATAAAATATTTATAGAAAGAACTGGTGGCACCGTCATTCTTATTAATACCATATAGCAGATATACGTATGCAATTTGCTTGTATAATGCGCACAGAGTAACTGTATACACGGTGGATAAAGTGCACTATGCCTCTTTCGACTAGGACGAGAACGTAACCGGAGGAACGTCTGAGAGTCGACTGGTAACAAAAGTTTGTTAATTAGACAATTAAAGTAACCGTAAACAAGCGAGAAACTTGAGATTCAATCAGAGAAGTCAAAAGCAGTGTAAATGCTCGTAAAGACAGATTTATTAATTACAAGAGCATTCTTCCAATTAATGCCTGTGAAAATTAGCGTCAGTGCGGACGATGTGAGATACAGAAGGTACGGTTGGTTATTCACGAGAGAATATAAAGTTGGCTGAATTTTCTATATACAGAGAGAATAAAATTCGTGCAGACTTCGTTAGGAGGTAACTTAACGTTCTCTTGTGAAGTTTTAATTGAACCACCTTTACGTCGATTTTTATAATACCTATTGTCCGGCTTATCGAGCCTCCAACTTTGAGCTTGGCTCGAGTAGAGGGAAGAAGTAGTAGTAGAGGAAGCTGAAAAAAGAGAAGGACGAAGAGGAAGAAAAAGAAGAAGTGGGAGCTCAGGTGAAGCGGTGATTAAAGAGAAGATCAAGAGGGTCGTCAGACTCTTGATCCAACGAGCTTTAATGAAGACCCAGTTACGTTCCTTCCACAATTTTCAACGCTACCGAACTCTCTATTGGATTGTATCTCTGGGATGGAAGCTTTTATACACAGAAGACAACAGAAAAGCTCGCTTGGTTCTACGAGTGATAACTTCCTTCATCTTTTATACTTTCTGACAAATTATGGATGGGATTGAAGTACTAGCTAACGAAATGCTTGATTGAAGTTGCATGTTATTGTATGAGAGTTATAAGGAGATACAATTTTTAAAAGCTCTCCGGTAACAAGCTTTATGCAGTTCTCGTCGTAAATTAATCTCTATATTCGATGGAGCTTTTTCGCTTTGGTCGTAAAGAGCTTCCTTGTGCTACTGTTTGACTTGCGTGGAAGTCCTGAAGAATTTATTTTACTTCTGAAGCAACTTCTGAAGTTACTGCCGAGTTAACCTTCTGATAGTGTTCGGAGCTTGCACAACTTTATGAAGTTTTCTCAAGTTCAACTTTATCGATAGACAGACACATCGTAATCTCTCGCTCGCGTTGATCGTTAGAATTTGACATTTCGATTAATCATGTCATTGATTGAATTGTGATACACTTGGTAAATTCCATGATTCCCTTTGACATTTTGAGTGCTGAGAAACTTCTGAAATGCGATACGACACGCTCATATTTCTTCTTGCGAGTAATTTCTCTGCTACGCCCAGGACCCAAACTTTATCCATAATATTTTTTTATGGCAAAATAAAAAAATTATATTCTTCTGGATAGACTTAACAAGTACTAAGAATATTATAGTTCACCCATAAAAGCAAAGTATCTCTATCTAATGTAGGGTATCTGCAAGGCGCAAGCAAGTAATAACAATTATTAAAAAAAAAAAGAATGGGATAAATTTCCATGTAATTTTTTTTTTAACTTTAAAGGCCATGGAGATCGCGAGGATATAACTTTGCAGACGGACATTGATGAAAGTTCGCCCCACAACATGTGAGCTTTTTGACTTCAGATGAAACCAGTCCAAAGGAGAAAATAATATAATACAAATTTTAAAAAAGTACGATCCAATCTGGTTGAAAATCTTATTAATATACGCACTCATATCTATGCTTTCTATGTTCGTTCATAGTGAACCGACTCAATTATTTTAATACTATCTCATATCTAAAGCTCTGCTTCTTTCTCTGCCATACACTGAGTAGCTTCCACTGAGACTTAAAAACTTTCGCAAAGCTTAAGGATAACCAGACCAAATAAAAGCATGTACATACAACCAATCTCATCGATACGTCTAGTAACTATATAGAGAGCCTCGTAGCTCTCAGTAAAATCTATACACGTATATACCATATACCTCTATACCCCATGTGCAATAACTCCAACTAGATTTTCACATTCCATCACTCTGATAGTGGGTGGACGCTAGAAAAAAGAATCAAGATTACTGGACATTCCCTAAGGAGTGGATACGCCAGGTCAGTCCAGGTCATGTGAAAAATTCCCATAAAGAGTAAGAAAAAATCGAAAAATTTCAAATAAATAGCTATTTCAGAAAGCGATTTACGTGCGGAATACGTAAAGCTCTCCTACAGGAAGAAGTGACCCGGCCAGACTTTTTGCACGCTGCTGGAAATACTCGCATGTCCCGTTTAACGGAGACCTTGATTTACAGACGGTCTACAAGAGTCCTGCAAACACCAAAAAGGATTTCACTACGTTGTAAAGCATCGCATGAAAAAAAAAAGTAAAATTTCTTTCACCTCAGCTTTTAATACGTTCCCAAGTATGATGCCCGGTACGTAGCATTTAATAACGTGAAATTTTTATTCCTAGAATGATAATCACAGTAGAGAATTTGCCTTTAACATTCAAACTTTACAACCATTCTTTACTGGCTGTATATTCTGTATGTACTTATTCATGTAAATATCTGCACACGTTAATTTTTAATAGGAAGATTATACTGTACTGTGATTCCACGTCCATACTTTTGTCATTTTTATTCTTTTCTAATCTCACGCGATGAGACCTACCTATACGTATATATTATCAAACAATACTTCGTACTGATAAGTACTATCAGATTTTCATTGACAACATGTTAACTCGTATTACACAGTACTAGGCCCACGTGATAAACCATTATCCAACCTCACGGATGCGATTCGTTTTATACGAATTTTTGAGAATATTAATGTTTACCGCAGATTTGATACGTATAACAACGATTCTTAAAAATAACGATGCTGATAACGAATGATAAATTAAAAAAAAAATTACAGACTGAAACACATATTTTCTCTCGTGTACCTGCCTTTTGGATAGGTGAAAAGTCAGAAGTTGAAAATATAGTGGAATGAGACGATGAAAAATATAAATACAAAAGTTTTATATAATACTTTAAATATTTGATCTACAGTATAATATGTGTCTACTGTAGCAAAGATATTGATAAGATTAAATTTTCTTGTCAGTCCTCGAATGTGTTGTCTACCGAATACGTGAACGGCTTTTGTATAGGAATAAATATTAGGATATACTGTATGGAAATACTTTGCAGTATAGGCATTTGACAGGTATACGTTTGGGTTATATTTTTTGGATGGAGAAGGAGGTGAGAGGGGTTAAATTGAATCTGATGAAAATCAGATCATGTAATGAAATTAGTTCGGGTAAGCAGTGAGGTCATGATGGAAATCGTGACTTCCGAATATTTATGGCAGGTAGCAGTAATATTAGAATCATTCAAATCTGCTTTGAATCATGATGGTAAATGTTCTACGTAGTAAGAGGCTTTGAAACTTTAAATTAAATTTGGTGAACTAAATTCATAGGGATCTTAGGTCAGAGAAGGTTTCAAGTTTATCCGTTCAACTTGAATTGTATGTCGAGCGACGTGAATCAAGAAGAACAGAACATCCTTTAGAAATTGAAGAAGGTTTTACTGGTTTCGTATACGTACTATCCATATTATTATTTGATACTTATACCGTGTTTGTATCGATGAAACAGGAGAATAGCGTTGTGATCAAAGTCATTTGAGGATCCCATGACTATCAATTCCAATAGCAGTAGAGCTATTGAAACCTTTTACGAAATAAATCCAGCGGCATTTCAATTTCTCATAGTCAGAACCATGAGATGCTGTGATAGATACTGGAATAACATAGCATTATGTCATTCGTGTAGAATCATGCGATAGAAAATCATAAGGTTACAGGATAAAATTTGCATACGATAAATCAATGATCCCGACCTATCATATAAGCAAGGACCAAGTCAGCAGAGATAAAATAAAAAAAGATTCAAATTTCTTTAATTCCCAACTAAAATCAAAAGTACAAGTGCATCATGTGTGAGCCCCATATCTCTATCATAGAAAATATCTATATCAGCAGTGTAGTGTAACAAAAAATATACGATGAAAAAAAAATTGAAAATAACAAGGACTGTTCTGCGACTGACGACTCAGGTCGTATCGTTTGATTTATGATCGACCGTCCTAACCTCCTCCGGAGCCAACATTTCCCAACCTTCTCGGCAGATATCGACACTTCCGATACTGCACCGACGTTCCTGGCAATAACTTTTATTACAAAGTATATCCAGAGTTTACTCTCTAGAAGATACAACCCGGCACGCGATTTGCTGGTGTAGTTCGTAACGAGTTCCTAGATCCGTTAGCGAGTAACTTTTCCAATCTAACTGCGTATATCTATGAGCAGCGATAAACGAAGTTAGAAAAAATGACGCATTATTTATATTTACAAGTGACTTGTCAAAATTGCACCTTACCCGAGGAATAGTAAAGTCTTTACAAAGATTGCGAATGATGGTACCTTGCAATGGTACAAATGGACCGAGTGCTTGAGACTTATGCAAATTCCTATTTGTTACGTACTTTAAAGTTACGTAATTTTCTGTAGGACGAATCTTTCTCGTCTCGAGTTATCCCGAGAATTTCTTTAAGTATACTCAACAGCTGCAGCTGCTCTATTACTTTCGGAAGAAAATACTTTCTCACTCAACATCAGTACGTTCATAAAATTTGCCCTCGTTTAAAAAAAAAATAAAAAATATTCAACGGAAAAGTTTTAAGTCTGATCCGTAAGATTATTTAGGGATTTTTTCGTCATACCTAGAGATGTAATAAGAAATTGCCAGTGACGTAATAGATACCTAGTGCACTATCCTCCGCAAGGTACGTGTGTTGGTAATATATGGTACAGGGAATTTCTGATTAAAAATAGCGGAAAGCCAACATTTTGATAGGGGTTAAAACTGCAGCATCCTCCATAGTAGAACGGTCGAAGATTCATGGGTGTAATTGTTGTGGAACAAAGTGGAGCAGGTGCATTCGCTATATGAGAATTTTAGTACCGCATCAGCCTCATAAACTATAATGGACCTTAAGGGCATTTTCAATGGTCCTTAAGTGCAAATTGAGATTGCAATTGCTTTCGAAAGATTTATCCTACAATTCCTGATGCAATGGCTAGTAAATACGGGGGAGATACTGTATAACATAGTATACACGATATATCGAGAGTTTTTTTTTTGGTTTTAACAATTTATCATCAGGCGACAGGGAACGTTCGTTTCGAAATTTAATTAAAAATTTGTTTACTAATAATTCAAGCATGATGGATCGACTCTCACGTTTGCGACTGATCGGAAACCACTTTGTGAAAGCTACGTATTTTACAGAGTAATTTAATTAATTTGATCTTTTTGATAAACATATAGCACAATCCGTATGTCCGTTTCGTTGGATTGTCGGTATCATTTATCAAGAAAATATGAACGCCATGACTTTTCGGCAGAAAAATGTGACATCGAGGTACCCATTGTTTAAATTAATGTTGGCTACTCTCTGGAATTCATGATTTTAAGTCCATTGTTGTACCAGCATGCCTGAGTTATAACTTCTATTTATAAATACCGACGATTATCAATTACCACTTAGAATCTCAGTCCACTAACCACGTCCATTCAGCATCCACGAGATCTTCTGTATCCCAGATTCGGCATAGAAATTCAAACCAGGAATTCCGACGTGTACGGATTTGAAATCGACATCATAATGCGACTCGAGATTCCCTGTAGAAAGGACGTCGCAGGATATCGATATAACGTTTGAAACGAATCAAACTTCATAGACTTACAAAACAGAAAGAATATAGATATACCTTTGAATCATCCTGATACGAACGATAATTGATATACGGATCAATCGCATTACGAATTTTAGAAAGGGTACCACCTAGACTCTCGATAAAAGGCATGTCTGTCTTTCTCGTACACACGTATATCTCCATAAGTCCGTCTCTCTCGCACTCGCGGCAGACATAGGAAACTGTGAAATTTTAATAAAATCTTTTGTATATCCAAATTTCATACTCGAATACGTCTGCATGATATGTATGATGACTTTATACTTGTTACTGATATTTTATTATAACTCTATGTAACTTAATGACGTTCAATGAAAACGGCCAATGGAAAACGAAGGGATAGCAATTATTAAAGCAGCACCGTAGAAACTGCGAACGGCAATAAATCTACAGTCAGAAAAGTACAAGTTACTTTAACAGTTAACGATCCGTCAAGTAGTACGAAGTTAGTAGATAAAAAAATTCGTTGCGGCTATGAGTTATTAGCTTGTAATTCTCGTTTTGCTTTCTTTAATCGCTTCATGGACCTTGTCATCGAAGAAACCGGGTTAAGAAGTTATTGGTTGTAGTTATAATGGGAATATTATAGAAATCCAATTATTTCTCAAAGAAATTTATCAACACCAATCCATAATCCATATACGTACGTTCTCGGCAGTGTAGCACTATTGAAAACTAAATTTTTGATAATCAGTACGTTTTAATTTAACAGCCTAGAACAAACCGACAATTTGACATTTAATAAGGTAATCTGATTACAATATATTACCCGTATCTCGGTATATATGTAAACTATTCAGGTAAGTCAGTGTATAATTATTATCAGTGATCAGTGCATATCAGCATCATCAACAATGGAAGGATACCTACTTCTACCGACGTTTCTGTTACTCTGTCGGGTATTATTATTTTTGCAAAATTTTCTTACTGTCCAAATTCTATGAATGTGCATCTAATTGCATTTTAGTGCCTGATTGCACTTTTTCCAATGCAACCATCAAGTACCAGCACCATGACAGAGTCGTCAGCTTCAGTAAGATTGTCGGTACCACCAGTACCACCAACAGAAACAGTACCACCTAAGCCATCAGTACCACCGAGACCACCAACGCCACCACAAATTCCTGATCCTGGTCTATCGTGGCCTGGGATATAGTACGATTATAATTGCTACAAAAATTGTCCGTATGCAAAATATAGTTCTGAAATTATGCAAACGGTTGAAAATTATGTATAACTTTCGTCTGGTTATCCCGATGCTTCTTTGTTGAAAGAGAGATATTATCCAATGCCTTCGATGATACGGTCAACGTTTGAGGAAAATACTAAATTCTATGATGAAAGTCAATATCCCATGATGCAACATTTCCCAATGTCTGGCTATCCAAGGGGTTATGAATATCGTATGGATTCTACTCTGCTTGATGTGAGCAATAATAATGCCAATATTAACAGCAACGTCAATCTGAACAGCCACGTAGAGAAGATCAGGAAACGGTCTCGGAGATGCTCAGCATCCTGAAAGGTAGAGATAAATTGTTTCTATATAATATCCCTTGATTTTCAGACGTCAGATTAGAAATGGTGGTTTCGTGCTGGACCTTAATAGTCCTTCTGCTCTATTCTATTCCTATACCTCTTGTGTTATTCCGACGGTTATCCCAGCGTCCATCCTGAGTAGGATCAACCGTTATCCTGGGCTGGGATCGTTAAGGATGATCAAGGAGTAATCCACTTTGTCCTGTGTGCTACGAATTACGAGTGCCACCCTCTGGGAACATGAGACGTCACTCATATAGGAATGTGGATTACGTTTTGAATCCTCCTAGAAGACGCATAGAGACCTTTAAGGAATAGTCCCTAAAGGGAGAGTAATATTAATTAGAAATAATAATTCTATATACCAGTGAAACTTTGTAGGGAGCAAATATCTAGGGAGAAATATTACTCTAGTAATATATACTCTAGTCCTTACAATGACGCTCATACCTTTTGCAGCTGCCTGCAAAGTCGTGACAAGCAACAAGGACTATTGCCACGGCAGAATAAACGAGACTCAAGTTATACTTTGTGTGATGTTTTCATATCATCTGGATACAGGTTGCGCGTGTAACGAGATAGGTATTAATGGATAATATTGCTATTCCATTGAAGACGATAACACGAATTCACAAGGTACCAGCTGTATTATCTGGTTTGATCAATTTAATTGGAGCAAAATTCCAAGTCTAATATACCGTGGTTATGAGTATCATGAGTCCGAATTGTATTAGTTCCTTATACCAGTGAAGATTACAAACATGCTTCCTCTATATAGTGACATACATTGATGTACTAATTAAACTGAATGACTCTATGTTTAAACTTAGTATTAGGAAGATATTATTGTTTCATACAAGCGACAAGATCAGGGATTTAAATTAATTAATTGTGATAAAATATATTTTGCAATTTTGTTAAAATTTATATTAAACTTCTATCTAAAAGTTTCATAATTTTGATGTGAATCGAAATCAGTCTACGATATATGTAATCTTCAGATTTCTCCCGAGTTCACCCTTTTCTGTACGAATTTCTGCCCGTCTGAAGATATTCCCAAAGTTGCTCGATCCCTAGGAAAAATAATGTGAAAATCGTATTTGCCGCATTTCAAAGTATTCTGCGACTTAAGAAGGCTTTTGTGAAGAGGGACAATTCAATTTTTATAATTAGACTTAGTGCGAACAATATCGATTTTCGATATTAAATTCCATTGCTTAAAAAAGCGTTAATTGATCACCCTTGTATCCAGCCCATTGTCAGTTTTTACACCATCTGCATCCAAAATCCTGTTTATCTCTACACACCATTTACGACTTTCTCTTCTTGGGCTTCTGGAACGAGAAAATTCTTATGCCGTTTTCAGTCGTGCGAGACAAATTGGAATTTTCGATTTTCCCATTGACATTCAATTCCTTAACGGAATTCCGTGAATACATCGAATTCCACGACACTCTGGTATCTCCATCGCTACCTTGAAATTCACTCACGATCCCCTCATCTCCCTTATCAATATTCTTTTTCATCCCATTGAGCATCTCTATCTGTCTATAATCCTTTTCATCAGACTTCAGCTTAATCTATGTCTTACAGTATTCATCACGTACTTCCGGTTTCATATTCATTTCCCTGATTTCAATTCCTGCCCTGTCACTGCCATCCTCCCGGATGACATCACGAACGTCCTCAACGGAAGTAGCCGTTCCATGTGATAACTCCTGTTCCTGAATACCACCAAAATAAACCTCATCCTCAAGAAATCTTCCACCCATGTTCCTGCCGCTTCGTAACGTGCTATGTTCTGGCTTGCATCTTCCTGCAATTTATCCTGACGTCAGATAAACTCAGCACCACCTGGACTTTCTCGATGCCATCCAGGAAGTAACTGGCGACACTTGCCCGATGTAATTCAACTTTTTGTTACGCGGCCCTGCCTCAAGCCAATACCAGGCCGACGAAAGGATTTTCACGACGTCTGCAGAACATCCTCGTTATCCTCGAAGGACCCGATGGGTTTGTTATCGGAGAACTGTAAGTTCAGGTGACCTAAAAGTTTAGAAAGGACGCGTCTCCGCCTTTCCATATGTCTGATCATGCACGAAGATTTTCCTGGCCTCACTTCAGGCCTAAAACAAAATCAATATACACACTCCACTCGAGAGTCAACTAATCAGATATGAACCAATTGATTTAATTAAAAAAAAAAAAAAAAACACTGTTAACTCCACCAATCAAGCACACCAAATACAGAATAATAAACAAGCAGTGCAATTACACTTTTAGATTAGCTGACGTCGTCAATACACCATATACCAACACGGCAGGTTTAATCCACTGGTAATTTTTTTTAACAGGATAACCTCCTGTTCAACAAAAAAACATTATCATTAATCTCAAGGCTGAAGTACCAACCAATTCACTTTTTTAATTATAAATATGAACCACGTGGTATCACCATTTTTTAATAAAATAATTATCCACGTGCTCGAACATAAATCTTGGACGTTCGCGTTATAACTCAAGAATAATGAAATACCAGGAAGAAAAATTTGCGATCCCTTCGCAAGAATCGCGAAAAAAAATAATAATTGCAATAATTAAAACGAATACCTCAGTCGGCGAATCGAGCAACGGTCTATCCAATAGTTTATAATTAAACGTTGTTTTACGAAGATAACGTCAGATGGCGCTTATCATCCTGAAAGAGCCTAGTTGAGAGCTGCGTCGAGGGTGGCTGGAATAGGGGTTGAACATCGGGGGCTGAAGATTGCCACAGCCCGGCTTTATGTAAGGGAGACTTCGAGGCCTCGTGTTACTTGGTGTTTCGGTGGTTAGGAGCTTGCACGAAGGTTCATTATTGCTTGAAACTCGAGTTATCTGGTTACCTGCGCCTACAGACCACTGGCCTTTCATACGACCCGAGCCACGGGCCATAGAATTAGGTGGGATTTACGTGAAATTCGAATTTTCTAGTAAACGTAGGTACAACTGTGCTTAATAAAAGAGTTACCGAAGAAAGTGTTACTTGTCGGCTGGTTCTGAGTCTTTTTATAAAATAACACGAATTTTATACTCTTCAATAAAAACAGATCTACTGCATAGGGAACAAAATATACCTACCTACCCCCTATGCACGGCTGGTACGAAGGTTTTGTATATTTAATTATACGTAAATATTTCTGCTCGCATGTTGACGTTACGCAAAAATTCACGTATGCTCGAATTTCGCAATCGACCACTGCGGCATTTCGCTCATACCCGCTGGTACGCGCTAATTAATTCAAGGCCTTGTATTTTCTGCTAGACCCTATTCCACGCTCGTTAATTATCCTAGCTGTATATTGCACGACGGGACAATGTCGGAGTTTCAGCAATCCGTTTAACGTCTCGTTTTGCTAAACCGCTGTGTGTACATGAACAAAGTATATTATGTGGTAAGATCCTACGACAACGAAAATTAAAAACTTTATTATGATTAATTAAACGTTAAATACTAAGCTTTCACAAAGGTAATTAAATATAACATATTTATATTAAATATATTCGTTAATGGATAATTAATTTTAATTGGCATATAGGGTATATTGGCATATTGGCATATTGGTATATTGGCATATTTAAATAAAGTCATTGCCTGTTTAGGTTATTTTATATTGTCATTCTGTATATAGGTATACACATAGATTTTACGGATTCTCTCACTACTGACCAATCACGTGTCTGGATCAACTCATCACAAGCATAGGTCACAAGCATGTTGAATCAATGTTTAATCGTAGCTTTGTACAATCTCTATGGCGCCTAGTTGCATCCATTCGAAGCACCTGTTAGCTTTGTTATCCTGCTTCTATTCACTCTCTAGAGAACTACCATCCAATTACATCTCAAACGCCGTCGCTGTGCTAATTCGTATGTCCGTGTGGTATATTGTGTACTAATTCTGACATCCATTAACGGACCATTCACTCTTCTATTTTGAATTAGTGATTATATGGATGATGAAAAATTTTGAATTGGATGATTTATTATAATGACGTCTAATTCGAATTGTACAATTTTTTAATAAATGCTTTAACGTAAAACCGCCGACTATCGCCACTTCTCGCGATGTCCATTGGTCGTCGATGTCGTCATTCTAGGCCGTGAATGTCAATTTGACAAATTGCGGTTACTTTAGGCATGTTAAGATATTGAATAATTTTTTTTAGCCTTTATGGGATTCTGGTCCGGCAAACACGCAATAGACCAGTAATCATTAGTATAACTGTTATCGTATTAAATTGTGTTTAATAGGCAATCTCCGTATCTGATATTAGATATTAATCAGGTTGAAGATAATACAGTGTAGGATTATAATATATGTATATCATCGAGAGAGTCATAGCAATTATTACTGTTAATATCCGATGTAGAAAGTAAATATATATATATATAAAGCTCATTTGGAACAATTATATTAATCGTTTAACCGTCGAACAACGTAAATTATCGATTGTCAATTATTGAATCATCAACAATGGATAATATATGTCTCTGTTAAGGGATTAATGACAAAATTTTGAATTCTCAATAAATATTTACAAATTATACACATATATCTATGTACAGACGCTATCTAGAAAAATGATTCACAATTGTCTGTTATGTATCGAATCAGGTGAATCTTGAAAAATGTTGATCAATCGCCCATTATGAAATCCAAAAAAAAATAATCATAAGCGACGACACTCGTAATCGTTCCGGAAGCCCTGAACCCTTTGACGGTTACGTAGGGTCATTTTGACCCCACATTTTTTATGACCATATTTATCTATATCAGATGGTACGACTGTTCAGTCGTACCACACGTAATACTAGTCTAATGAGCGACAGTAAGTTTTAAGAAAAGAAAAATAAAAAAATAATAGCTCCTTTTCTTGGACCAATTTAAGAACGAACGAAGCTCCGAGCTAAGTCAGAAGCACGCTAATGAGTCTAGACTGTCGGAGCAGTGATGTATGGCGTAGACGTTTTTCGAGAACGCTTTTTTTTCAGCTTCACCAACTTTTTTACATCAAAGAGTATACCCATTGTTTACGAAATTTCTTAGATAGTCCGCCGTTACTAGATTCTATATAAAATTCCTACTTGTTTAATTATAGAATAAAGCATTGACACGGATAAGAAAAATGTTGATCGTTATCAATTAATTTCTAGAGGAGTATTTCCAAGGTAATTGAGAATCTCAAACTAGCAGAGTCCACTGGCGAATACTATTATCCATAGCACACGGGTCAGCGAATTCATAAAGTAATTGGCCCTGCCAGAATTTGAGAACGGAACGGAATACCTCGTAGCATCGTCAGTAAATTTGAATAGATATCGACTATCGGCCAACTGACTGATATTGGACCACTATGAGAATTCAACAAATTTTATGTATATATTATTATATATATATATAAATTCCATAGACGTGTGCGTTGCCCCGTTATTAATTAATTAAATTGATACAACAAAAGGAAATGCAATATGGAGCATCAACGTACACGTGCATTGTGTACAGTAGATAAATATTTAAGATCCTTTATCAACTTTAGTAAATACAAATAATTGTCAGACAATAGATGCCCATATTCGATAGTCAACGATACTTTTGTACAGCATCCCGTCACAGATACTGCAAAGGACCATTTGCTCTTTCCCACGTGGATATAATCTTCTAAATCCACAGACATATTATTGGACCAGATAATATATTTGTCTGGATAGTCCATTGTAATAAAGTGCAGTTCCAGCAGAATAACTTGAATTTATTCTGAATTTATCTTTTCATCGTTTAATCCAATTTATCCCTCTGTTGCTCTGGCCATTTCATTACCGTGCTATAATTTATCGTGTCAGAAAACTGTGCTGAAAAAAAAATGATTACACACAATTTTAAAAAAGAAAAATAAAAAAATAATATAACGATTAAAATTCCTTAGATTGCAGAAAACTTGCTTAATGCCAGCTGAACGGAGATGAAATCACGGGAACGAAGTGAGGTCAAGTGAAAGGGAGGCTGGAGCCTGAGAAACTGAAGTCGTAGGATCCTGAGGAGGTGAAACTAGAAGAAGGCAAGGAAAAGAGGGGTGGTAAGCTTTCCAGTGCTGACAGTGCTTGCGGTATGCCTAGCCTTTGCACCCCAGGGCCAGTGTCTCACCCTGACTCATTTTCTCCTTTCTTCACCCTCTTTGAATTCCCTTTTATTCTCTCTTTCTAACTTCAGCTTGCTACCCCTATCTTGGCGTCCTCTCTGTCTCTTACCTACCCTACCAGACCAAGTCTCCATCTTCGATTTTCTCGCGGCTTGCCCTAGCGCTCATAACCTAGATTTTAACAAATTAGAACACAGCTCCTGCAAGATCAGGAAGCTCGTCATTGCATTAGGTCATGCCTTCCGATTTCTTGAATCTCGAATTAGGATTAACACCTTGTAGCATCCTCACGGTTCTTTGTATGTCTTGACTAACTACACAATATACCCAGTGGGTAGTAAATGGAAAGTATCAGCACCCTGTGGGAATAGAATTTTGATCTTTTACATTTTTATGTAAATCAGGTATCTGATGATAACCGATATCATCTGATAAGAATTGTACTTAAGTAATGGAAGGGTGAAAACGAGGGATAATTTTTTCTTCCTCACTGACTGGACGATCAGGTGGGATTGGAATTTGAAATTAATGAAACAAATTGAAGAACCTAATTTATGGTCCGCCTCGATTCAATCATACGTTCACCATTACGTACACCACCATACGTTCACCATAACCGCAGCTGTTTCAAACGCAACTAGCTGTAATGTGCGGATGGACCAAAAGCCTGACCATGATACGAAATACCAAACTATTGCTGTATTTGGTGAAACAATGCGTTGATCTGCAACGAGATTGGCTACGTCATCGAATGCGTAGAAACGGAATGAAATACCGAAGCGTCAGGTTAGCAAAGAAGAGCACGCATGGTTACGTGTGGGGCTCGATCAGTTTATTTTGCCCTCATACGTGGTTAAACCGCGACAAAGAAAAGTAGTAAATCTTCAAACAATGTGTGAGATATTTGAAATATTTGAAGAAAAATTTTTGGCGTTGTGAAAAAATCCAAAATGGCCTCCACATATAAACTCGTGTACCTTGATCTTACGTACTGACGTAATCTTATCCACAGTAAAATAAGGGACAAAATAAGATAAGAATCAAATTCAAAAAAGGATACTACGTACATATTTAGAAGCGCCGCGACGCCGAAATAGCTTCATGACTAAACGTGACGTCACCCTTAATGAAAGACAACCTTATGATTCGTACATCCAGGGTACAGTACGTAAACACTAAACAATTGTTTGCATCCGACGATAACGGCACGTGATGAAAAAAGACAATTCCAACTTCGCCCCCGGGAAGATCCTGGCTTAATCGAACCTCAGGAAAGCAGAACACGTCGTAAAGGTACACGACGAAATTCTTCCACATCCGCGCAATTAATCTCGAGCGCGAAACTCTCTCAGGAGTCCTGTCGGTATAGTCTAGCGAAAAGTTGGCCAAGTTTGTACGTGGTGCAGCTACTTCCCGTGCGGAGGGAGTAAGTGGAGATGAAAAGAAAAAAGCCGCGCTGCGGCAAGATCCCGCAAAGGTGTACGAAGTATCCTACCATTACCCTGAAGAAACGTCCTACCCACCATGAGGATAAGACCATCCACGTATATATAATACTTAAATAGACGTGTACATAAATATCTCATAAAAAGTACATAAGACCGCATAAATAATTTCACGTAGGTAATAGACACGCAACACCTCGTCGAATTAAATTTGACAGGCGTACATTTCAATATATCAAAGTCAGACGATAAATGGGAATTAAAGCCAGTAGAGTTTTGCATACGAAAACATGGACGTGGATTCTCGCGAGAAATGCGATTGCGTACGATGCTTAAGCTTCTATTTAAATATACCAGGGAGCCTTTATGTTCGCAACACAACCAAGGACGGCATAATGCGTTTATATATAGAACTTATGTGCATTGGATATCGATACCGTAGTTTTTATCGTAACGGCCGTCTCGTTCCATAGAGGTCCTTGTACTGGGCAATTGCGTAAGGGATCTCGATACTACAACTGGAGCACGTGGCTTGGATTCACTTGATTGAGGAAGTCAGTCAATTTTACGGTAAAGAGCAAATGGAATTGGTAATTGAACAGAAAGAGACATACGTAAAGGGAGTCAGAAGGTTAGAGTTAAAATTAGAGTCAGAGGGAGAGAGAGATCTGGCATACTCTATTTCGCTTTACCACAGTGGAGAACAATAAGTTCTGTATTCTATGTACATCATAAAACTGACTAGGAAAACAGCATATCTCGGCAATATATACGTATACATATAGAACAGTACAGCAGTGTACTCTGGCTGGCAGGCAAACAACGACGGCAAACCAATGGCGCAAGCTACTTTCTTGGACCTTGGATACCAAAGATTGGAAAGTTAGAAAGGGTCGCTCGTAATATGAATTAATGTGCGGCCAACTGAATCGAAATCAGGACTCGCTAGAAGAGGATACGAATATTCTTGTGAATTCTAGTCGAAAGCGATGACTCGAACATTATACGTTCAGCGTTCTAGACGCGCTGCCGCGTGAAACGTGCTTCAGGGTGTAGAGAGTGAGAGAGAGAGGGGGAGGCGGGGCCAGTGTGTGTGTGAGTGAGAGATAACGAGAGTAGAGTAAAGGGATGATGAGAGAGACGACATGGAGTCTTGTTTGATAAGGGGCTGTTGTAGGTAAACGATGGAAATATCGAAAGGAGCTATTAGATGCCGGGGAAGACAGAGAAAAGCCGAAGTGATTCTCTCTGGGAAAATGGGGGCGGAGGAGGGATGTGGGGACGAAGGGGGCAGGGGGGGTCAGGGGGAGGTAGCGAAGGATATAAAAAAGGTGGCCTATCTAACCTTGGTCATATTACGCCAGGGGTTCAATTTCAACCCAGACCCGCACATTATGTTTCAGGGATGCTGGATCCTTGAGGACTAGAAAGATATTATGGTGAATCCCAAGAAGAAGGGAGGCTGAGGCGAATGAGAGGGGAGACGGAACAGGAGGAAATGAAGGAAATAGGAAATTGTGAGAGGTGAGGGAAGAGCAATTGGACAACTGGACAATCCGATTAAATGAAGATGGGAACCAATGGGAAAGGGCGAGAGGGGGAGGGGATGGGTTGGTATGCTGGATTTCATGACAATGGATGATGGGAATACTATTCTTTTTCTATATATGCCGAAGGGATCTTCGATGTTTCGAGATGTGGAATATTTGGTCCATGGTGGGATGCTGCCAGTATATGTATTTATACTTGTTCTATATGACGTAGAAAAAAGTGTTGTATGTAGGATATACTTTGTGTCAAGCTCTGATTAATTAATCTTGCTCATTAATATTTATGAGCTTGATGTCTCTTTTCGATTTCCAAAATTCATATTTAATCACGTATGCGTCATCCATTAGTCTTATCTGTCAGCCTTCGCTAACTAGCTTGATCAGCTTTTTCAAATCAGCTCGAATCTCTTGGTGTATGCTTATGTATATACTGAACTGTCAGTACTTATGTATTCTGAGTGCCTTTCCAAAATTTTGAAATGGGTTTCTCCATGGGTTTGCCCACGACGGTTTCGCACTTTGATTATCAGACCCACAAGGGTACTAATCAAACTAATCCTTATTCCTTATTCCAATCCCACAACATCCATGCAACGACCTGGAATCCTCTTCTGATACGGTATGCGGAATTTCGCCGCACTGAAAGTGAGTCCTAAGGAGGAATTCTGAGTGGAAGCTGCGACAGGAGGTTGCTGTACAAAGACTATATACATATGTACCTGCAAAGTATAATATTGGTCTTTATGAAGTCGAACAAGGTTCCTGATGATAAAAGGAAATGTTTGGATTGGCTACCTCCTTTTCTCCGCTTCCTCAAATGCATATTTTATCATTTTTTAACCCCTTCTACGCGCGCGTACATATACGTATTTCTCTCTCTCTCTCTCTCTCTCTCTCTCGTTCTCTCCCTCTCTCTCGTTCTCTCCCTCTGTTTCTTTGGAGAACGCACACATTTATGTGTGTATATAAATATCTGTATGTCATTTCGAAGAACCGTCAAGAATAAAAGGAAATAATGATAAGAGGATAACAATAGACATTTGAAAAAACAAATCATGATAAGAAGATCAGAAAATTGATCTAGCATAAATATGATATATGCAATTTTTGTACACCTACTTAATTTTAATGGACCTAATTACGAATCTGTATGATTCTTTTTTTTCTCTCCCTCTTTACTTCCTTGGAATTTAATCAAATAATCGTCTTTTCGAGTCATTTACGACCGCTGGATCAAGTATTCCTAATGGCATTACGAATCCGCAATTCTCTCGCAATCTCGACATTTTATGGCTGCCTTTTTACCATTCAATTGGCAAAGTGAAAATTTTGTTTTTCGCATTGAATACAGTGTTACTGCTAATTGGATCGAAAGATTAAATCATTTTCAAGCCAATATATAGCTATAAGGTATAGGCTTATACATTGGTCTGAAATAAAAAAAAATTTTATTTATAACGAGAGGCTATATTAAAATATATTTATGACAATGCTTTTTTAAAAAAAATTTGATGATAAGATAGGATAGGAACAGTGTGAATTTATATTGAAGAAGATACAATAAAAAAATTGCAAACTTTAAAAAAAAATCCCTGCAAAACTTTCAATCTGCATCATAAATATTTGATATGTTTATGCTGTATGGGAAATAGAAATTGTTTGGCAAACTATACCTATGTATATATCAGTTCCCGAAAAAGATTGAATCTGCTGAATAAAAAAGGAAGAACAAAAAAGAAAAATACACGTGATAGATGTATCCTAGTTGATACAACATAACAATGCTACTAGAAACGAAGTGACTAGTATACCTCGGTAACTGCTGGTACACCGTTCCCTTGCAACACTTATCATTAGTATTCTGATAAGAACGACTAAGAAAATAATCAGAGCCGTTACAGTGATTTTCATTAAAAAAGTATTTTATGGATTATAAATGCCATTGAAATCAAGCGGAAGTAAAGGAAACATAAAGAATATACCTTCAGAGACCCTAACTGCTTGTTGACAAAATTATACAGAAGAAAACATAATTATTAATAACGTCACGTTCAAAGGGAATGTCATTTTACCATAAATATCGATGAAATTATTTGGTAGAATTTAAAATCGGAATATTTCATCAAACATGGCTAACGATTTTCTCGATAAAATATGAGAGACGAGATAAAGGAAAGTGAGAAAATGTTAAATTAAAATGTACATAACAAAAAATACAAAACCCATATATAGAAATATAGTGAGAATCTCTAGGCAGGGTATTTCCACAGTATAACAAAAGAAACTTTAAATTATTCGAACGTCCTGACAATTCTGCTCTAATATTATGAACTGTCTCCTCCAGCTGTGCCAATTGGTTCATGCTTTCTTATCCCATCAAAGGATTCGTATTTCCTGGAAAATGAATTTATCCAGCATCCGATCAAATCCGATGAGACTAAAATCCGCGTCCCCAAAGTATCAAAGGCTAGAAACTACAAGCAACCAAGTCTTTCGCCAGTGTTCTTCTCTACCGTATTTCAATTTCGTTACCCCTTTGCCTACGCCATTGACATTTTCTTTTCTTCAAGACCATATTGAACATGAGGCTTATCACGTGTCTTATTAATTAATTTCGCATCGCCTCGTCCTTTGGAAATCCGATCAGTCTGAGTCGCTTTAATGTAAATCCGCATATTAATACATTTCAAGATATAAGCAGAGATCAATTCCAATTTAATTTTAATCCTTAATTATCCATCTTTCTTACACCCCGCCTAAAGCAATTCATCCCTACTGCTTTCACTATTGTTTTATCCACTACCTATCTATCATCTCCAGAAAATACTCACCAGACTCAAGCTCAATACAACACCGCGAATCGCCCTAGACTCGCGGAGCTGCTTGCGATTATAATCGAACACTCAGTTAATGAGTTTTTATTATCGATAATTTGTATATCGATCCATCAAATCTTTACAGAGTATCGATTCGAGTCAATCGACTCGAAAAATATTGAAATCTAAATTACGATAAGAGTAGTCTGTGATGAGAAATTTAAAAAAAATATGAATACCGGAATAAGTATAAGTTGTGACGTGATTTTTCGAATCACGGTCCCAAGACTGCTCCGGTTACCGATACAGATAACATTCTCGATTTCTGGTTCCCTTCGGGTCGCCACCCTGCTCAGAAGCTACGCTCTCGGGTTGATTCGTACAGTTATGTCAAGGCTCTCGTAAGATTTCGTCATTGTTTAGTTGAGGTCGAGGTGCTCGAATCTGCCGTGGGGAGATAGTCTCGACGTACCGAGTTGCCCGGCAGAGGAGACGACCCGACGGAGACGTCTCCACGGACCGGTAGAAGCCCGGATGAGATACCGGCGCCCCGCTGGAGATGGGCAAATGGCTGTAGAGCCGGCGGAGGTAGTTTTGATACGGTTAAGGGCAGGAGAGAAACCTCCTGCCCGAGTTAAGGACGTGGTGCCCAGCTGTCGCCCGATGCCCTGGGGAAGCGGCCGTGGAGGATCTCCA
>NW_014332865.1:1499406-1573408 GCF_000341935.2 Cephus cinctus
AGGATGTGGTGCCCAGCTGTCACCCGATGCCCTGGAGAAGCGGCCGTGGAGGGTCTCCAGAAGTTACGTACCGATTCGTTAAGGAACGCTCTCGGTTTGGTTTAAAGGGACGACTCAAAGGAGATGGAAGAGTTATCGGTTATAAGGCTGTCGACCAATCAGAATGATTAGTTCTCGGATTTGGTTATTGTCAATCGACTGCTTTAAAGCAGTCTGTCTCGGGGCACCGACCGAGGTGTCACGGGCTGGCTCGTGCTCCCGTGCTATCTGTTGATAGTTTTTCTTGCCGTGTTTCGCTACGGTATAGCAAGTTCTCGGTTCGTACAGTTCTCGCGTTGTTCTCGCGATATCCAGGCAATTCTATGGATTCCTGTGAGTGTTCCGGAGGTGTAGTGCTGTGCTTTACTGCAGTGTCCACCAGAGTGTCCTTTGGATGCAGTTCTCGGCCTCCACGGATTAGCTGCCCCAGCTCCGGTGAGTCTCCCAATTTATTGATTGGTGAAGGGATTTCGATTTTACAGCTCCGATTCGTTCTGCTACGTTCTCGGTTCGTTGCTCTTTGTCTCTCGCACTATTTGCCAGACTCTTACTCCGACCCTCTCTACCTCAAACCTAGCAGCCTGAGCGGCCGTGCATTTCCGTAACCGTCCGCTCCCGTTCGTGTATCCAGTTGCGTTTGCTGATTTTACGCGACCCCAAAGATCAGCACCTACGGTTGCGTTTCTCGATTTTACGCGTCCCCAAAAATCGACAGGATCCGTTAAGCTATCGCCTCTTCTGATAGGTTCCGTCAGAGCTCTCGTTCTTGGTGGAGTTGGGCCTGTTCCATCCCAACTCCCAGTTTATACCGGCTCGTCAGTTCTCGGTGAAAAATGAATTGGCTGGCGCCCGCCTGGCTTGCGGATGCACGAACGACGGGCGGACGGCCGCAGGTAACGTAGGTTGGTTCTCGAAGATAGTCCTTCTCGTATGTTTTGATATCGGTGTCGGGTCATAAGTTAAAGAATTACGTTACAGTACTCAGATACACGATTTTTGATACTTCTTAATACTTGTATGTCACCCTATTGATGTATTATGCATTTTTAAAAGTATATAAGATAAGATGATATTGAGATAACAAGAATTTCAATGATTCATAGACACTTCATACACTTTTAATTTGTATGTTGAATTAATCAGTGATAATAACATATACAACTATTTGTGTGGTTAATTAAGCATTTTTTTGGGTTAAATGATAATATCGTAAATGCACGAATCATGTTGAGCGAGATACATGCACTATATTATCCACACGTAATCTTTACATCGCTCGCAGCTATTTGGTTTTCGCACTGACAATCAACAAACGCGAATAAATTTCAATGAGGTTGAATGAATGCTACACTAATTGGTCATACGTGTCTCGATATAAATAACGACAATTACATTGATTTTACTCTGCTATTCGGTCCAGCCTGATTGCTCGTCATTGTACTGCTTTTATTACCGTAACATTTAACTATATTAGATAGAGTTTCCCAGAAAGTAAGAATAAACTGATAAATAAATAAAGTGACTTCAACGTGAAAATTAAATATACTGATTATTGATACAAGATGGTGAAAAGAGGCACGTGTTGTAGGTTGTTGAATTAGAGCACGACTCGTCCTTATGTCTTAATTAAAAAGGGAAGAGAGTCTGGTTATGGCTGGGAAACAAAGTAAAGCACTGAAGATGGAGATACATAAGTTAGTGGGTGCTGGTTGTGGAATGCAGGGAAGTGGATATAGCGCACGTGGTCTTGCGAAGGGGGTACCTGCTGATCGTCAACGTGCTGAGCTTCAGGAATTGACTGTCCAAGTATTTAAGGGATGACGGACACTGCGAACGGGAAGACAGTAGGTAACAGGAATAGCCACAAGAGAGCCTGGGACCTGCACATCGAATATTAATTTTACTTTAAGAGAAAAACGGCGAATCTGGAAATGGTGAATTTTCTCATTTCGCGGAAAAACGATAGGATACTTTATAAAATAGGAATTACATTGTTTCATAGTGAAAGGAACCGTGTTTCAATCATCATAATGGAAAATCAGGTCCCATAATAAGAATATATCCGCTATATAGCTATATAGCTATTAGGCAGATTTCGATTTGTCGTACGATAATAAGAAATTTCACTGGATGCTGGATCAAGTATTCTCTCTCTAATTTTTCTGCATCTTCTTCAAGGATCAAATGTGAATGAACGAAGGGAGGAGGAAAATCTTGGGACAACCAATCAAAGAGTTTTCTCTCTCGATAAAGGGGGGCAAGGAGGGAGTGAAACCAGGACATTTTCCTTGTGGAGAATGGCTATGACGGGGATGAGGATGTTTCCGGAGTGTTAGATATGTATAAAAAGAAAAAAAGAAAATTGTATTACCCCTGATGCTAGGGTGACGGTAAATTAGAAATTGTAGAAATATAAAATTTATTTTTGTATCTTGATACGGCGTATCCAGTGATGAGAATTATTGGATTACAAATTGAAAACAGCAAATGAATAAATGGAATAGCGTGCGACAGATGTTTCGAAAATAATATTCGTTGATTTTTAAACAAATTTTTTTAAGCGAAAAATAAACGTAATGATGAAAATATTTTGAAAACATAAATAAAGGGTTGATAATTACAAAAAATATAATCACTTTCATAAATACCTTACTGAAACCCACGACACTTCCCGTAAGTCAATCTCGATCATCCAAGCTTGTAAAATCATTTTTCGATTCGATCCCTCATCTCAAACCAATTGATAGAAGCAAAGTTGAAAAGTAAACGGGAAAAGAAGGAATTAAGGGAGCGTCTCGACACCCTGGAAGTTAATGAAAAAAAGTTTAAAACAAACGTAATGACGAGTACGATATCCTCGTTAACCCTTTTCGAGTCAAGTCCCTAAACAAAAATTTCATTAAACGTCCCCCATTCTTTTTCAAAACCATCCCTTCGACTCCCATGAAAAATTTTCTACCAACCTACCTTTACATAGACGTCGCGACGCTATTGCCCTGATGATACCAGATTTCAATCAAATTTCAGAGGACTTTCATCCCCCTGAACCCAGATATCAGATATGCCTATTAAGCAAATTGCAAAAATTTTAATACGTTAATGAAATATAGGCTGAATATATTTATGATACATTTAAATCAGCGAATATATACGAAATTCGGTATATAAATGTAAAAACAAATTAATAAAAGATGAAAGATAAACCGATGATAGAATTCCATAATAAGATACCAAAGACCATATAAATGCCAGATGCCCCAATATTACTGCTACCCCAATTCCGGGGTACCTTCCGCCAATGAAAATCTTCCCAGCAATATCTCACTCCCATCCAACTTGAACTCCGGAAGGGTAAGACGCGCCAGAATATTCGGCTTATAACTCGGCAACGACCCCCAGAGGACTTGGGAAAACTAAAACACATTCCCACATATAACAGTATACATCATAAAATTTGACCAGTCGTACACAACACACTATATCACAGATGACACAAATAATAGTAAAAAAATACCTTTTATATACGGAAGGCAATATTACATTTTTATGAATCAAAGAGAAACAATAACAGCGCCATTGTACGTTATAAACTAAATAAGCATGGACCACCGTCGCTTGATACTTTATAAATAAAAAGAATTCTCTTATGCTTTAATGGGTATTTATATTTATGTAACAAATATAATACCTATATATCATATATATATATCATATAAATATCATAAAGTATATATATATACATTCCGTCTGAATTTTACTCGGTATACCGAAGGGTGTATCCTTATCGACGATGTGTATGTCTGATTGGATCCCTTTATCCTCATATACTTTTCATACGAATGTGAATTTCGCCAAAGGGCTTTTTCGTGTAAGAAAAGATTGGTTTATGTGTATCATCGAAAAACTGAGAGTATCCTTCCTTGGGTTTTAGCATAAAATAGTCATTGCGCTTTTTGCGATGTATGCGTATAGGTGGATATATACTTATTGTTCCATCACACGTATATGCTCTATATGTATGTATACAAAAATCAAGTAACGAACACGTAAACGGAAAATAACGCAATTCCTAGGAATAACGCGAAAATTGCCAGTTTGCGAATTCCCAGAGAAATTTGCAAGATATCAGCCTCCATTCTTGGTAGTAAATCGCCTGTGCGACCTATAACGAATGTGGGGCACGTTAAATTTTGTACGTTCGACGACAATGGGCCGCGTTAATAAATTGGACAATTCCACCACGCTTTTTTTTTTCTATTTGAACTATGGTTTAGCGAATTTTTGTCATTCGAATGCTTTGCCACATAGAATCACTATTAACTTATGTACGTAATTTAATTTCGAGTAATTAGGTAATATTGGTGTAAGACTATTAAAAAAGTGACAGCTAATTATAAAAAGTCATTTATTAAAAAAAAATTGACATGTCGAATGAATATCAATTTTAGGGATAATAAAATATCATTCGATTATCTTGACCAAGAAGTTGTTAAATTAACCCATGTATCTTGTGAGACAGATGAAGATTAATCGTGTCCTATTAAACCTTGGTCTCATCTCCCACCTGTTAAATTTACCACATGTGCTCCGTAACTTAGGCTCGTACGTCTAATGGAGTAGAATTAGTATCAGTTAACCTTGTTTATACGGAGGTTAACATATTATTGGAAAAGTTGTAGGCGATTGATTGACCCTTGAATCCATTTTTGGAGGAGGGGGGGGGGAATTTATATCTGGACCAATTCAAAAATTTTGACGTATAAGCTTTGGAGCCTGTATATTTGTTGGCCGTTTGGAACATTAAAATCGAAGAGGATAATCAGACGTTTTATGGAAACTTGTATAAAAATTGAAAACTCATAAAAAAAAGTAGTTTAGGTTAAACGATGATAGTTGAGGTCACGTGAGATAAAAATTTGTAACATTAAATTTCGTATCGAATTCCCTTATGAGATAAATAACGTATGTGATAAGAAGAGATAGAGGCTCATGACGTAAATGAAATTTGAATCTTATCCGGATAAATCAGATTTTTCACTGTCCTCAATTTATTCCATAAAGAGCGGATGATTAACGCATGTAATTTATCATGAGAAAATCATAATATTTAATTCAAAGATTATATTTCATCTTTAATGCCACCTGCATCATTCTCGTTGTCTGTCTGGCTGTCCAGCCCTGTAACTTTATAGAAGCTTTTGTCTTTTTTTTTTTCTTGTCGCAGATCGCAAAATGGCCGTGAAACAAATTTGATTACAGATCCAACGACAGGACGTAGGGATAAACTATTTTTCCAACCCCTAGGACGAAGCGAAAATAGAGGTGAGCAAAATGAAAAAGGCTTGGTTAAAGAGATAACCTACCTTTATCGTACAAGCGTGATGTCGTTCTTGCGATTAAAGAGTGTTTTCATTAATCTGACAGTCAGAATCTTCACGCAAAATTTCACGACTAACCATTTGTTACACAATGTTGTTACGTGTATTATCACGAGATTTCGCTAATTACTTAACATCTGTAGTGTCAGAGTGGCTCAAAAACTTTTTCAATTAACACTAGCACACGGATCCGCTGTAGTTTCTGATTAAGAATTACCTCCAAGTTCATACATAGTGAAAAAAAAATCCATTTATTTATAAATCATTGCACTGTTTATTATTAAACTGTAAGATATATATTGAATAATTTTACTTTGTTTACTTTTTATTAGAAAATAAAAATAGGGAAAAAAGCAAAAGATCACTTTTCTATCTAGGGTATCATTTTTATAGAAATATCGTCTCTTGCGGAGTGCAGCTCCAAGGGCTCTTACTTCTTGTACATCGTTAAGTAAAAGTCACTTCCTTATTATCCAATCTTACTTTTCGCAAGGATTGTCAAATTGGAACTTTCAATGGAAACATCAACTATCTAATAATAATAAACTATCCCTTTCACGTATACAAAAGTAGCTCACTGTACCAGTCACATTGTCCCGAACGATTTACTTGTACGAAAAAAATGAAAAGAAAAAAAAAACGTGCCTCCAGTCAGCAATTTTCGACTCTCGTGACTCAGCAAAGCCCGAAAGTCCAGCAACACACGAACCCACGATTTCGAATCGATATTCTCATTCTCGGATTAACCTTTTGCGAAATGTCATTCGCTCCTTTCGTAACAGCTTGGATGTTTCAATAAAAAGGCCGGAAAATTAAAACCCTGCCGAAGCGAGGGAAATTTAAAAAATTTCCAGAATCACTCAAGAAATCCATTCTAGCTGTCAGCATTCAGTATCAGTACCATTCTTGCATCTTTGAACGAGAAATTATTGATGCCCCATTTCAGCTATCAATTTTAACCCCTAAAATTCATTCGATCTTCACTTTTCTTTACGCACGTCGTTGACTTGAAGTTGAAGTAGGAATGTTTATTTAATTTATTTTCTTTTTTTCTTATAGTTTACGGACGCTTTTAATATTATCTCTCTTTTTATTCTCATTCACTTCTTTCTCCCGGGCATTAAGAACTTGTATATACAATTGCACAAAAACGTGTAACGAGAACCTTTCAGAATTTTCTAAAACAATTTACGAAAATCCACACGTAACTTAACATCCCTCAACCAACTTCCTAGCTCTGATGTAACTTGCGATCCGACACGGAGCTTGCAAGCTGCGTGGTGGCGTTGCTGGTGCCCGCGGAGATACTACTGCTCCCGTTGAATCTAACCCTCTTTCCCGACTACCGCGAACCACCCCATCTACGACCGAACTGAACATACCAGCTAGCGAGGAAAACTACGACTTTTGAAGCAACCCCTGGATCGCAATCTCGCTATAATTAAAACAGCCGAATTAAATAATCCCTCTCCTCAAACTTTCTTACCACCCTGAATTTCATGATATATTTATTTTTCTCTTTATTTATTTATTATTTTTATTTTATCTTATCATTTATTTATTACGCGACGATATTCTCATAACGAAGCATATACAGTTATACAAGCTTGCTATAAGTACAGGTGCTGTTAAATAATCTTTATGTTCACGACAGCTTTTTCTCTCCTAAAAGGAACTTCTATACCTCAAACATAAATGTAAAGCTTAAACAAAGCCAAAAGTTAAAAAGGCTAACAGAGTTTGTCGGAAACTCGAACGATTTCCATAACGAACGCATTGGCGAACCGCGAACGAACTCAATGGTTTACACGGAGAACTAACGTCATTATTCCACAGTAACGCCTTCTCCTATATACTATGGTCCCTGGTAACAGTTTCAAACTGGCTGGCATTACTGAACGACGTAGTAGCTGCTATCGGAGTTTCCACAAAGTTTTCCCATACCGTCACGAGGTTACTGAGACTGTTACGACAGGGCTGTGCCAGTTGGTTTTTGCAAAATTTCAAGGACGAACAGCTGTTTGCCACACCCTGACACAGCAGACGCCACGTTTCTTGAACTCTCCGAACGCTTTTGGGAATACTTGATTAAGAAGCAAATGAAACAACGAAAAAGCAAACAAGGTGGGAATGAGATTAGAGAATAAATTTTTTTTTAATATTTCATAACCTCTAATGACATTTTCATCGCGTGTATCAATCTTCTGCTACGCGCACAGATACAAAGACTATTTTTCTATAGTCAAAATATAATTTTTTTTTTTAATTAATAAAATTCATTTTTTATCTTTGCATATCAATTGGTTATTCATACGAAATATTGGGTGAGGAAATTTACTTGATACGGTGAATATCTCATATCTTATATTCCTATTACCTTATAATTTCGATGTCCTTTAATGTCTATCTTGTCGACAGTTATAATTTCGCCCATAGCTTTCGTCGAATCGACAGAAATGTCTAGTTCGATACACATTTCGCTATGATATAATATGATATATAGCGTTTTTATGATTATACTAACTGATATACTCTGTAAATATCATATGCCTACGGCCAGTTGTAACTATCGCATTGAATCGATAGTTACGTCAGAATAAAAATGACGGTAACGGTATACTTGTTATAATATAATCCTATATTATATTATATCTATAGCTAAATCAAATTGTCAGTACGAGCATTCAGGCAGGGTACCGGTTGCTGACGAGCTCTTGTCACGAGATTTCAGGTTCGTATTGTAGCACTAGTAGTCGTTCTGCGGACGCCATTATTTCACAAAAGTTTCGCGAATTTATCCATGTGCAAATTACGTGACGTATACCCGGCACGTAGCCCCTGGAATATCCTCGAAAATTCACCTTGAGTGAAATTTGCGAATCGAGCACTCTTTATTTTTTCACTATTTATTCGTATTTTGACCGTTGGAAATTTTACGCAAATTTTTGAATTTCTAAATTCGCCTAATGATAAATCGTATACTACGGGGTAAGAAAATCCTAAATGATTTTCATTCGTTTCTTTTTTTTTTTATTTCGACGCAACTAAGGGAATCATTTGACAATTCAATCGATGTTTACTTGTCGCCATTAGAATTAACGGCACCGTTTTGAAATGGGTACACGAATGGGGTTGTGGAAATCCTGCAGCCGAGGGAACGTCAATTTATTCCAGGCGTTACGAAAAAAAAAAAAAAATAATAATTGGACGCCCACATTCAATGTCACGCAAACATTTATTAATGCAGCATGGCAGTCTCTGTGTTTGTTAATAAAAAAAATCTCGATCATCCTTGTAAACACATACTGCAACATAGTTAGCTTTTCCCTTATTAAGCGCACTCTCGTGTAAAATATGGAAATCTGGAAAACGAAATAAAAACAAAATTGTTACATCGCCCGGCGGAACAAGTAAATCAGAGAATAACGTTTATCGATGTATTTACAAAATCACCACTATTGCCACAAGTTTTCTATAGCTGCCGCGAGTGCGAGAGAGACACTCTTATGTGCGTTCACGCGCATAAGAGAGAGACAGACGTATTCTCGTTCTCAATAATTAGACAGTTAAAGGATATAGCATCCCTTCCTAGGATTGACTTTACTACCGTGACTGATTTTGTCATGTTTACCTTTCAACAATACAATCTTGCCAAATGACATTTAACTTTAGTTATCCCCTGACAGCTGTCAGATCTGATTATTGTGATAGGATGATTTTCGCGAGTTATCAATGATAAGGAAAAAAAATGTTTCTACCATGACGAATATATCGGTACGAAAGGTTATGGGTGATTATAATGTAGAATTTTCAATGGTTACCAGAAGTTTAAGCATTTTTGATTTATCACCTGTTATCACTAACTGTCCTGGGATATCACGAAAGGGCCATCAGGCCTTCCACTTCCTTATACATTTCAGAAGTAAGACCGTTAACTTTCCATTTCCGACAGGATATTTATTCTTTGAATTGCACCCCAGAGGGAGATGGAGAGAGTGAGAAATTTAGTAAAGAGAAAGAGCGAGAGAGAGAGAGAGAGAGAGAGAGAGAGAGAGAGAGAAAATTTTCTCTACGCAACCATTTTTCCCTTCTTATACCATCTTCCCCTTTATGGTTTCTTCTGCATTACAATATTATTTTTATCCTGTGACACTGTCCCTCGCGTAGGCACGTACTGCCTGGAGATTCTGACCGACATCCCTCTCATCGTCCTACACTTTTCAATGTCTTTGAATTCTTATGCCAATTAAACGCGCTCTAATTTCACCTAATTATTTGCAAGAGGGACACTCATTCGCATAATTAACCAATCTTTGTTTTGTACCACGGGTTCGTTTTCATTAAACGACAGTAACGGAATGAACCCCAGGAAGTGTGACTCCCTTTGAAATAAGAAAAGGCTCTGATTGGGGCTGACTTAAAATAAAAATAGTGAAGTTCAGTGAGAAATGATCCGCGCAATAATAATACTTCATTGCCCTGATTATTCGCAATAATTACTAGGGGCAGTATTACGTGAAAGTAATGGTATCATAATTTTTTCCAATGTGCGTACATAGACGCATCCTCGATGTTCACTTACATACAGATATAGAGTAAAGTAAAAATGTACAGAGGCTGCAAGCACGAAGGGATGCAGCAAAATTTCATTATTTTGTATACCCTTAATGTCTGCATTCTTTCTACTCTCGGTGAAATATAAAAGCCAGTGATATCCCCTGATACAGTGAAAAGTACCGTGTGAATACCCCTTAAGGGACAGTCAGGATAAACTACCTCACGACTGGTCAGGACCAAGAAGGCTCTTAGCATAAGAGCCACGTAAGAGCTTGGTTGAATTTTCTCATATATAATCGGAAGCACCCTTGTTCGTCTTAACCGGGCGAAAAACTCTATGGTATATGACCACTCCATCTGAAAAATGTTCATAAATAAAAAAATATATAATATACGTGTACCCCCACCCCCGCAATTATTTAGCATGAACCGACCACCCGAACATAGCTTCGGATAGTACATTTCTACACAATAACCTTGTATACATCTGTATATAGTTTGTATCGTCTATCGAAGTTTCCTGTCGAACTTATGTATATCAGCATCCTCAATATTACGATTGTTATTGCAAACTCGCATGTATGTAGTCATTGTAACTTTTGTCTTGCATTTTATTCCTTTTGACAAGAGAAACAGAAAAACAATTGGTGAGCGAGAGTGACGAAAGAATTTTGATGCTGGAACGAATGTGGGTAGGTTTTCGTACGGGACTAGTAAAACGCGTCTCACGTGGCGCTGAGGGTCATGGGTTAGGTTATGGGGTATGTCAAGAGATATCGTGACCAGAATCGCGAAAGTTACTCTTATGGGGGAAATTTCATGAAAAATAAAACTCTAGATAGAAATGGTACAAGCAGCTGATCCCAACGGGTGAGACGTCGTGCGGCATTCTTTTTTAATTAACTAGAAAAGTTGTGGTGGTTATTATGGTTTATGATGAAAAGTTCAAATACGCAGCATCCGCTTATTGATCCATGGAAAAATCTTAGTCATTTGTATGGGTATATAGATACACGTAGCATTGTAGTATATATAGATATAATGCAGCAATGCTACGTATACTATGGTTATAAGTTTCTTTATCTTACTTTCTGTTTTTTTTTTATTGCTACTTCTTTTTCTTCTTCCAATTTGCTTCATCGGCCATAATGGCTTCTGTATATCTATGGGATTACCTTTCTACGTATTTCTATCGCCTCGTAATTCCTTCAATTCTCATATCAGATCTGTGTATATTCACCATGTGGAATGTAACCTTAATATTAGATTAAATTAGGGGTAAAGGAGACTGAAGTTCAAATTGTCTGACTTGTTACTCATAAGATGGGTCGACTTTTTTTGGTTCGGATCTTGATGGGTTTTCTGCAAATTTTACCATGACTAAGTTTTTACTCGGTCTTTTCAATTTTAATTTTTTTAACTCTCGCTGGGCCAGTATTGATTTATTGCTTTGCTAGATAGAATTCGTATTCGTTAAAGTAATTGGACACAGTTTCTTTTTCTTGGTCCACGACAATTTTTGGCTATATTCGTACATATTTTACTTTACAAATCTACAAAAATGCTGAATCGCTCGAATGCGCACAAAGAGATATTTTATTATAATTTTCGTAATTGATAAATTCCGGAACGAAAGCTCGAAAAGAGAAAAATGTAAAATTTGCCATTATTAATTCCTTATTCCTGAAAAGTAGGGTATAAAATTGAATACCAAATTTTTCGTATACAACACAGTATGATTTTTCTTAAAATTTCTACACGACCATTTTGTCAACCATGTATCTCTATATCGAGTGAATAAAACGGTCCATATACGAATCTCATTCCAATTTAATGTAATTCCATTGCCGATAGAATCCGCAAGGAAGAGGATACTAAAATCTATCGTTATTGCCATTCGATCGTGAGTATAAATCCATGAAAAAGAAAGAGTGCCTATATCTTATAAATTTCAACTTTCCCACAGCACTCTGACAGACAAATATATATATATATATATCTCAATATATTCAAGACATAATACATAGACATACTCGCAGAGAAATTCCATTCTTAGATTCCTGCTCTATCTAACGAAAGCCGCACAGTTCTCTTTGGCATTCGACAACGATAAAAATTCAAAAATATCATAAATAATGCGGAATACTCTATGCTCTATCACATGTTTTCCTTTCCTCGTAATAGATACATAAGAATAAGGACAGAGTTATTTATAAATTAAAAATAACGTATGACAGTGAATAAATAAAAAAAAATCAATCTCCATAAACTCCTAAAAGTCGCATTGGATTTTTAATGAACCTAAGAATATGGAGGTCAGATGGGAACGATTCAATGTCTAAAAGGGATGGTAATAAATAACGTGAATTTTCGCCAAAGACCATTAGGTCTGATGGGTCCCTCGTGTAAATCTGAAGCTGAAACCCCAATGGAATTCAGCAGCATTCGCAAACGTTAGGACGCCCCTTTCAACTACCACGCATTTATCTCGATCGAGGTGCCAACGAATTCGGTTGACTGAAATACGAGAATTAGACTATATTTATACATATATTACAGTAAAGAGGGGAAAAAACCCATCAGCCATTCATCCTTATAGGAGCACCAATGCTTTTCATTCGGCATAGTCGACTAATCAGAGATCATTTTGACAAACCGACCAAAATCAGTTAAATACCTATAAAAATAAAGTGAGAAAAAATAATTCTCTTTTCTTAATCCTCTAAGCCAAGGCTCACATGAGTTATGAATACGTAGTGAAAACTATGAATAAATAGACAAGTATCAAATAGTAATAGTATGGATCACCACCCTTAAGGTTACTTTTTCACTTGACCCAGCTAACCCTCTAGAGGGTTTAGTTTGCTAAATTTAATGATCCAATCCTTGATCCTCCACTTATTGAAATAATCTTACAGAATTATAAATACTAAGGAAGCGAATTAAGTTTTGTATTCGTTATAACGTAGATTGAATTTATTTATCAATGGATAAAAGTTCATTATATTTCATTGAATAAATTACCCAGATACAAAGACTCATTATTTACACATGAATTGTAGTTAATGACTAATCGATTAGCTACACGTGTCCTGCTCCATGTGGTTGAGTATCCTTTGACTTATTCATAGAAGCTATTTCAGGAGTCATACTCCCTCCAGACACATATCCGCTCTATCGCTATTTCATTTTTAACTCAAGAGAATATCCTAACTTATATTCCACTTAATGCACGTCATATTTTCTTAAGACTGGCTGAATAACTTAGGTAACGAGCGAGTGCACTCTAGCACCAAGAGTTAATTCGCTGGTTTACACCAGAAGTTCCACGAGGATGTACAAAATGATGAAGGAGCGGAGAAACGTGATGCGGCTTGGATGCGAAATCGATTCTCGGTAATCAATTCTCCAACAGGCTATACCCATAACATAGACCACACTGCTAATGGGCTGTGATGAGCCCACCTATCTGGTTATACCGCGTGACTCGGTTCAATGGAACAGCCAATATGAACAATTAAGACGTATTTTCAGCAACAGATTATCAATAAATTTTAAATCTTGTTTCCATATAAGTAAACATTTTGTATGCTGTTAAGGCCATGGGAAAAAAAAATAAAAAATTGAGTAAGCATTAATATTTCGCGAGATACTCCTGTTTCTAACGATTATCTTTAATGAGAACGAGTAAAATTCCCCAAATTGCCGAATCCGCAAGACTTAACGTGAGCTTTGTGCTTAATCCGAGGACAAAAACCGGCACCGTTTATTAACGAGCAATTTAACGCTTTGCACGTGGCTGGATGGCGAGTTAACTTAATAAATTATGAGTTGGTCCTTTCGTGGGTTAATTAAATCGTTTAATTACCAATTGAGAAATATCGTAGCTGCTCCCGGCCGAGCGAATACATTATCCAGTGCAAGTTTTTTTTTCGGCAGAAATTCAATTATTCCCATACTGACTACGGATTGCAGTTAGAGAATCGAGTGAACATCGGATAAAAAATATAGCAGATGTGACAGAACCATTCGGTATCCCCAGTGAAATCTGTGACGCAAATCCCTTGACGGATTACAGGTGCGCCGCGACGCCAGAGTAAATGCTTTATAGAGGAGCCATACGATGCGCAGCACTTTTGCAAACTGCACATGCAGATTTGTAGGATTTAAATGGAAATAGGTATCATATCAGCATACAACCGTGAGATAGGTATTTGATAATATCGAATAGTACTAGACTTGGAGTACCCACTCAGAGAATAGTAAATTCTCATTGGAGCTGTTCCCTCGTTGAAAAATCAATTCGTCTTCCTGGTTCATAGCGTCGATTGGAGCTTGAACAAAAGTCCTAATTATCCATTGAGGGTACGACGCCAATGCCAATTCTTTTGACTTGGAAAGAACTTCTGCCAATTCATTTCCTCTTCTATAATTTTCAGCGATGAGATAGTCTCGACGAATTCACCCTTTCTCGCATAATCGAACTTGGTCGCTGAATAAAGCGTTGTAACGTAACGGTAGAACGCTGCAAACATCCTAATTTCATTGGCGTATCAGTCCTTTGAATTGAGAGTCATTTGCCCTTTGAACAGAGAGCGGAAGATGTCAAAAGAGAAGATTACAAAATAAAAAGTAAGCGTTAGTCGTCGGTCACGGATTCATTAGAGCTTTTAATTATCAATATCGCAGAGCGACCGCGTTAAGTCGAGCGGAAGCTCAGCCTCGGAAGCTTTATTAGGACCGAGGCTTTCACGATTGCGCAAATTCAAGCGTGAACTTTCCAGAGTCGAGGGATGTCAATATAAAAAAAAAAAAAAAAAAAAAAAAAAAAAAAAAAAAAAAAAAAAAAAAAAAAAAAAAAAAAAAAAAAAAAAAAAAAAAAAAAAAAAAAAAAAAAAAAAAAAAAAAAAAAAAAAAAAAAAAAAAAAAAAAAAAAAAAAAAAAAAAAAAAAAAAAAAAAAAAAAAAAAAAAAAAAAAAAAAAAAAAAAAAAAAAAAAAAAAAAAAAACCGTATCTAGCGCGAATGAAAGGAGACATGGACATAATGTGGAAAAAGAGGGAATGTATAAATTCATAAAACCTGTTCAAAAGCTCTTTTCGGGTAACGTCGAAATTTCATTAAAGCTCCAATATCACGTGCTCACACGCTTGAATTCCCCTTTCATGTATCTTTTAAGCTTTACAATCACCAAACCAAGTGCTAGTACAGTTTTAGAGGCTAGATCCTTCAGAGAGATACGACCTGTCTGACAAAGCCCGTACGTGACCACTTGTACCCGCCTGCATCTTTGGCTACACTACTTTGCGGGTGTTTGCAGCAGGCTTACACGCTTACATGCTTACATGTACCTTGAGATAAGATTGCAACCAAGGTCTGGCTCTAACTAGCTAGAGGAAGCTTCACGGCCTCGACCGGGAACACTAGATAGTAGACTGAAAAAAATTGTCCAATTTTATTTTCCCAAATTTCTATATCCTTCCTTCTCAGACGATTCTATCCTAAAACTTAATTCAAGGAATATTATTTGTTTGAATTTTTCCTCATATCAATTTTCTCGTCCTTGGTAAAAATCGCAGATAAAGTCATACCAACTGACGAGGGTAAACGTTGAAATTGCACGAGGGTAAAGAAAGCCTTGGACTTGGATTCGTTCAATAGAAACGTGAAGTAGACAGCACCAAGCGCCTACTCTCAGGTTCCTAACCGAATTACACTACAAATTAATGCAAATGGCGCTATACCCCAGCGAAAAGTTGAGCAACCTTTTCTCATGCAAAGTAGAAACGAAATATCCTGTAGAGGTGAGATGGAAGAGCGAGGAAGAAAGCAGAAATGGAAGGTGAGGTCCTCCGGGAGTTGATAGGTGCTTTTTCCATTCTTGAAGAAACGGGAATTCCGGTTCGCTCTGAAACCAAGTAAGTCCACTTTCGTTTACTTTATATTGAAAGAAATAATTTCCAATTAAGGAAAAAACCTTACCAGCGATAACGTAGGATTACTCGTAGAAAAATGCGCCAGCTACGGTCTCGACGTTATGCAAATTCTACCTTGGTCGGATTAAGATATTTTTTTTTCTTCCATTTCTCTATCTCGTTTCTTCTCTCTCGTCCTTTACTATCTTCCTCTCAGTCTTTCTCTTTAAAGAAGTCTCGTTGAGCAGAAGGAGTAACGGGCATCTCCGCCTGGCTGATACTGGGACGAGTATTTACTTTTTCTCATCGTCCTGAAATCCCTTCGCGAATTTGAGACTCCACCTTACGTATCTGTGGAAAGGAACTCACGCCACCGTATTCCCAAGAGATAAAAGGATACCGCAAATCCAACGAGAGGAAATTCTTTCTGCTAAAAGGGAGACGGTTTGTGAGTGCAAAAAAGTTACATGAATCACATTCCTTTTTTCTTTTCATTAAATTACAACGCTATCGCCAATAATAATTAATGTCGAGTGATTCTCTCGATCGCGGATATCGATTTTTATAAATCTCTCGACTTTAAACCTTTTTTTGGCGGCATCGCTCCGAGCAGCTTATTAACGGAAGGTCGTGCTAAAGTGCCACTATTTAGTGTACCTATGCAATTTCGTGCGGCACAATATAGTCTCCAATTTAGTATACTCTACGGCAGAGGATCTCAACTGCCCGACGCCTATGTTATACTTGACAAAAGGGTCCTTGCGAATTACTGTGAAATTTCAAGAGTGACGCGAAAGACTAAACCATAGTTCACACTTTAGATTGTTAGTGGGACGCAGTTAATATTTTTAGCGTAATATTGATTTTACATTGAAAAATCTCGAAAATCATAACTGACTTAACGTCATCGTACTCGACTCTGCTAATTTTCGCTATTGTCACAGCGAATTTGCATAATGACAATTATACAATGGTCCTCCGAATACTGAGTTGAGTATCTCCACCCTAGAATATATAATATACATATATATATATGTATATAGCCTCTGCTACAATTAAGTCGTACCTTGGACTAGTAGCTAAAATGGTTAGCAACCCTATTCCTTTGGGAGTCAAAGCAATTTCACATCAAAGAAATTTCATCATTGAAATATGAACTTAAAAAAAAAGTTCAACCTATTCTGAACAGGTAGACTGGAGGATGTTGAAAATAATGTAGCATTTAGGAAGAAATCCTGAACAACGATGAACTTTTTAACAGTAAACAATGAAAACATAAAGCACTGCAATATATTTCCTGTACATATTTTTACATGAAATTAGCTCTGATATGGTAGGATACCTCTATGAATACACGAATGAGGTGTAATTGGTGGAAATTTGTCTGATATATAAAAATTTTAGACTGACCAAAAGTGTTGATGAACGTTAAAGAACTTTTGATTGCACAGTAAACTCTTCCATAGTCGAGTGTTCCTTTAATCCGAATATAGTGAAGGGTGAATTTTTAATTACAAGGATTAAAGTTGACAAATACCCTTAGGAGCAAATTAGCAGCGAGGGTACTGCTTCAGCCAATCGAAAAAGGAATATAGCCCCTTGCTAATTGCGCTTCTGCAAAAGGAACAGAAAAGTTTATTTGCTAAGCTTTAATCCGTCTCCTTGAAAATTCAGAGGATACTTACATTTTCCTAGACGAAGACGTCCTACGAGTATGGTCGTCGCGAACATTTTTCTTCTGGATAAAATTTGCCCTCAACCCCATTGTGCCAGTTCACTCAAGCGTGAAGAAAATTGGAAATCATTTTACGAGTCGACCTCTCCCACTATACCCAAGGCTGTTTCATAAGACTCGAAGCATTTACGAGTATGTAATAAATAATCAAAACTCATTAAGGATAGTAATTAGCCAAACGATAGAATCTTATTTCTTAAATTCGGACTACTAATCATAACTGCCTTCAAACTTATCCAAATGACTATATACAACATTTTCTAAATCATACACAGCATCCCTGTAGTAAATCGATGACTATTGACTAATTTCTCACAGATAGCTCGACACCTAATATCAAAAGGAGATTGTAGAGTTAAGCAAATGCAATTAGGCTAAAACTACTTGCAATGAGAGAGACAATTCTACGTACAAACGGAGAAACAACGACGTCTGCGTATTTACACGTACATATATATATATATATATATTTAAAGTTAAGGGGCCTAGACAGGATTCGCATCTACCCAAGTAAATTCAATTTCGCGAGTGTTTCAGTCAGCGAGTTACGACAGTTAGAATAATTATTAGAACGCCGAGTTAAATCGGACGACATCCGCGCAACGCATTTTCTGAATGAGATTTTACAACACAAAATAAAAAAAAATAGCTTGTTTTCTGGTATTGACAATAAAGTATAGAGCTTGCAAGCCTCAGGCTTTCCTCAACGAATATTACAGCACGTCGCTCATACGAAGCCACCAGCAGAACTGAAAATTGAGAACTAAGAGAGCTATGAGAGCTACATTAGGATACAGTTGCTACCTCCTTCTTTATACATACCCTATTGAGGCAATGTCAAAATATAACGCATAGCCTGGGGTAAGTTTTAGGCTGACTTCTACTTCATCTTACGTCGAGGTTGACAGCAATCAAGAACGCCCCGGGCTGCCACGTAATATTTACGTTACGGCCGATTCCAACATGTACGTATATATTACCCTATATTTTCCTTAGCCAAGGGTGATAAGTTATACCATAGAATTTTTGTCAGTACTATATATATACCAGTTTCATACATTGAAAAGTACTATAGTAACAAATTGGTTAAAACAACTGACTGATATTATAATTTCTAGTATCGCTAAACACTCCTATTTCAATAATAAGGTGTGAACTGGCGATTAATTTACTTACTTTAGTTTACTATGTAAATGATAATCAGCGAGCAATAAGTAACAATTAGGTTATCTGTAATATTACAATATCACACTCAAGAATATAGATCAGGTCATGTAAATCAGGTGTTTTATAACTATTATGTCAGGGATTGTCATATTTTAACATTGTAGGTTTATAACTGTTACGTATTGTTTGATGAGTAATATTGAAGTAGCATCAACTGTAATATTCGTATTCTATTTATATTTTATAAATATACTTGGAGATATTGAAATTTTATTTTGTTGAAGTACAATTTCTGTTATGAAGCATGAAACGAACGAATCTTATGTGTAGTACATTTTGGAAAGCCAGTACTACGTGAAATTTCAATGGCGTCATGCGGGATATAATCGCCTGGGATAAACATACTATGTTAATGACTGCATTAAGGGGTGTTAAGCATCGTGGTAAACATGAGGCTATGAAGCTAAGGGTTTCGAATTATGTTCACCCTTGTAGTATCTTTATGCCGGAGCACAAGTTTAGTCAATGTAAACGGTGAAGAATTCATTCCCCCAACATTTTGTAAAAAGTGATGACGCTGCAAAGAGATTTAGTCGCTGCGCCTCGTATTCAGTCTGCATTGAATGGCTCCGCCGAATTTCTCTTCTCCTTCGCTCTCCTTTACATTTCGACGAGAGAAAATGAACCGGAAGGACGTCGCAAGTGTTCCTTGTCCTAAGATTCTTCACTCCCTCGATGCTTTTCCCGACTCTCTCCCTCTGATCCCACAGAACAGTTCACAGAAGCTGCTGCTTCCTGCATCTTGGTAGGAGGCTTTCCTTCGAGATTACTTGATGATAAATTATTCAGAGGGTAGGAACTGCGGGAAACTTTCGTATCGCGATAAATGACACGATAAAATGATGTGTCTGTGACTTGTCGAGTAGAGTATGAAGTCAGTAATGCTACCTAAATCCTCATGAGAATATTTAGTTGACATAAAAATGTACAAGGTAACTTTTACGAAGCCTCTTAGAGAATTATTAATGTTTTCAAACATCAACTGCAACTTCTCGTTTGTAAAATCCAACACGAGGGAAAGGACCTTGTAAGTAAATCAATACCTGTCTGATTTTACACAGGTTACAAGTCAAAGCATGGAAAATTTATAGTTGCTGATTCACAAATACCCGAAAACACATTATTAAGGGATTAATGAGGGTTTAACGCAGCTTTGTAATGGCGTTATAGCTATTATAATATACATCTATGAAGGATTTATTATATACGTGAATATTCTCATCCAAAAGGAATATTTCGTTACAGTAAATCCTCGTGATTGAAACTGCAAATCCGTTAGAGGTGTTTGGAAAATTGTTCAAAAAAAAATGTGTGACAGGATAGAATGTAGTGTAGGATTTGTATGGATCTGCATACCCTTCAGGACCGTTGCTACGCTTCCTCTGGGATACGTATCTTTTCATTTATTATCATCGTACAGTCTGGGACATGTGAAGTGGCGTCAGCATCAACTCAAAGGTTGTGTCTTTGAGATTGGCACCCCGTAAATTTGCTTCATGAAGATCAGATCCGGATAGATCGCAGCACTGCAAAATCAAAGTAATGAGAAACACCGTTACTCTCTCTATTAAATAAATAAATAAAAAGTTCTTTGTGACCTACCTCAAGATCTGCTCCGGCTAGAACAGCCGATCTAAGATCGCAGTTCTTCAGTATAGCATTCTTTAAAGTAGCCACACGAAGATTCACGGAAGACATATTGCTGCCTTCGAGATTGGCACCTTTCAAGTTAACCCCTTCCATTATAGCAGGCAAACCGAGTGGATCCTGGAAGTTACAGGAGCGTAGATTGGCAGCCTCGAGATTGGCACACAGCATCTTCACGCAGATCAGCTGTGCGCCCTCAAGATTTGCGCAAGATAAATCCGCACGTTCCAAGCAGCATTTTGACAAGTTTGCACCGACCAATCGACAACCGCGTAGATTGGCATACTATATTCGAACAAAAAAGAAGATTCAAACTATTAAATGAATTAAAACCAATGAAGAAACATTCATATAAATATCAAAACCTGCTGAAGTAGATTATAAAAAAGTACAATCCTACTTATAGTTACCAAAATTTTCGTTTATCGCCAATTAAACGAAAATATTGTACGGAAAGATTCAGAAGTGGTTTTCACGATAATGATACTCACTTCCTCCGTTCACCAAAGTATTCACATTTTGAGGTTGTGAATTGGAAAAAAGTGGAAAGTGGGCCAATTAAGAAACCACTTTTGTATCTTCCTGTATGGCATCGTTTAGGTAATGGTTAGGCTTTGTCAAGTAAAGTGATAGAAGCACATCGATAATCAGCTTAAGGACAGCTGCGATGTTTTATCGACATTATGTCAGAAAGGATAAGTAGGGTTGGTCATTTTAAAATTCACTGGGTCACCCCATGTGGTAAACGACGATTTCGTACATTCCGTGTGCACGGATCTGTGATGGGTGTGGTACGTGAAGCATTTTGCTTATCCTACTGGATAATATGTTAGCCCACCTAAATAATGGCTTAGTCCCGGGTCCCGGAGCAGGGTAAAGGGCAATCCCCTAATTCAGTCGATAAGTCGACTTGATTCACTAGAGGATCGGCTTTGATCCATCATTAATAAGGATACCATTGATTGGATACCGTTTACATACGTGATCTAACGAATGAATGATTAAAGCTTCTCTAAACTGTTAAATCCCATGGGATGTATATTGTCCATAATTGACTCTATTAACACATACAATAAAAAATGTAATACTAGGATGGTATTGACCATAAATATTTTTATTACTATTTTGATAATTTAAAGAAAATTATTGTATTATTAACAAGTTATCTGATAACTACATGTTTTGGAGAAGACTTCATGTGAGAATATTGTTTATGGGATAAAAGCATATTTAATCGGCGAATTCGTGAATACTGTCAAATCAGGCAATAAATTGCGAGCGTGCTTGTCAAGTAGTAACGTGATATACGATAATTTTTTAGCGCGTTACAATATTTTATGTTACTCAATGTTCAAGTATATTTGCATGAAAAATATAGTAAAAGCAACTTCGTCATTTGATAAAGGTGTCAAAAGTTAGATTGCCTTTGTCTGATGACTTTCTGACAAAATAGTATTAACTTTATCCTACAATGAGAAATTACACCCTGAGGCCTCTTATGCTTGATACGTACCTGCTGCCCTTAAACTACTAACGGGCTATTCCCTTCGAGAGAGGAATTCAGAATTTCTCGAACTTTCCAACAAACTCCTTGAAAGCAAACGAGAAACAAAAGTCTCAAGGGGATGGAAATCCCATATTGACAAATGTATTACATCTTTATCTTATGAACATCCTCAACAAATGAATAAGAAAAATTTCAAATATTCTCATGTCAACAGCTCGACGGATGTCTCAAATAGGGCAGAATACTTGATCGTACCAGTTATAGAGATATTTTAAGGATGCCTCTTATGCAGAACTATAGCGGACTCCTGAATGATACATTTTGTTGACACAGCTTAACTAAACCGTTTCTGCTAAAAATATCTTAGTACACAGTTTCCAGGAGATACTGGGTGAACTCAATATTTCAGTAGACTTTAGCGTCGGTATGAATGAACATAAAAACAGAAACTTATACTACAGATAATAAATTAAAAAAAAAAAATAAGATGTTTCGTGTGACTTTAACTTCTTTAGTCTAAAGATATTGCAAAATAAATATTTAATTTAGAAAATATAAAAACTTTTAAATAACGCACTACTATCGCATGAAACTGTACTGAATGCTTTTAAGTTGATTTCAAAGAAGAAGAAAGAAATGAATTCTAGGATCGCTCCGAACTTCAACGAGGTCTTTTCCTATTTTTCTCTTAAATGAAGACGACAAGCAAGTTTTAGAAACGAAGAAAGGAAATCAGCAAAGAGAATCGTCTTTGTAACGATTCAAAGTATTGTGCATAGTCTTCAGTAAAGGTTAACGCATCTCAAATAAATCCATTTGGCTACTGTAGCTACGGGAGACCTTCAATGAAACGCCAACCTCTGACACCATTTCCTTTCAGCCAAGATCAAATTTCCTGGTCTGAAATGGTTCGTTAGGTACTTGCCCAACGTTGACAGAGTTCGATCGTTTGTCGATGACTTTCAAGAAATATTATTCAGACACTGTATAATCTTATACCCTATTTGAAGATCCCCAATGCACATCTCCTTCGATATCTCAAATACTGGATCCAATCCCGTATCCGGTCGATACGATCGAATTTCCTGCTACGAAACGTTCGTTAATTGTGGTTCGTAAATTGGCAATGGGACATTGATACGAATTATTATTTATTTGACTCGAGGGATATCATCAGACTGATACATCGGACAATTACAGCTAGAACTGTTCATCTTATAAGATGATGTAGATGTTCAACGTACAACACTCCATTACGATTCTTACAAACAAATTAATTAATTGAATTAGAATATTTTATCTATCCTGAAATCGTAAAATATTTAAAAAGTTCCTTTTTCTATATTCAATCAGTATAACGTAAGTTTTGTAAAACTTATCAATACCTTGAAATTGATGTTTCGCAAATCGAGTCGCGATAAGTCAGCTCCCGCCAGATTGACCCCTTGAAAACGAAGTTCAGAATTTGTGGACGTCGAAAGGATTGCTTTGAGGACGTCGCGACGCGTTAACGGTGCCATTCCTTTATCCCTGGTTCCCTGTCGCGATACCATAGTTTCCAAAATGCCAATAGCACCTTCTATTCTATAAAAACGAGCTTCTTCCAAAACTCCTGGAACACATGACGCAATTGCCACGCCGTCATCTTTCAATTCGAGCGTCTAATCTTTTTTTCGAACGTAATACCTTGTACTGATATGTACTTGACAGACTCGATCCTTTTTATTATAGCCGAATTCAAGTATATGTCATTACAAAATTCAATTATATCCAAACATTATTTGATAAAGCTGAATAATCGATAAACATGTATCCTTTTATTTAATGGAACAAGATCACAAAATTTGATTCAATTAAGAAAATACATAATGGGGATAATAGAAAAAACGAATGAACATACAAGTTATTCCTGCGACATAGGTGTTATCACAGAACCAACCATAGTTATCAGTGACGTTACAGAATTATTAGAAGAACGCATAAAATTGCGGAATATCATAAATAACTGTTTAAATATGATAGGAGCTAGAACTGTTCAACCTATAATTAACCCCAGCATTGCTCTGTATGTCAAAAGAAATGTAATTGCTTCATGTGTTTTATACATTATCTTAATATTTGTGAAATAAGTTATTTAAATACAAAAATTATTCAAACAAATTAAAAGGAAAAAGTGGAGAAGATTGATAAGGAAATGCAATCACTATTAACAAGAACTTCGAATTGGGACAGAAGTATTATCAAACATAGTCATCAACAACAAATGGATATCATTGCTCAAAGAAACAATTTCCTCTTTCGGAATAAAAATAAGAACAGTTTAAGAAAAGATTTGGATATCAATGAGAGTGTGATGATTAGCAGCAGTTCTGATATTGAATTGGTCAGTGTCAAAATTTATTAAAAAATAATCAGTTAAATAAAAGTTGCATCGTACACCCCATAATGGTCTATAAAATGATTTTACAATTTTCTGAATCACTATAATAATTATATATATATTTAAATCAATAAAACACTTTCCAGCTAAACAAGGAAACACATGCAATTTTTCAATACAATAGAAGAGACTGTCAAGGACAGAATATAACTCATATATTTCCAACTGCAATAATGAATATTGGTAGTAAAGCACCTCAAGTAATTTATGCCTCTCGAAGAAAACCAACAAATCGCGATAGGAAACGAAAACACGTTTCTCGTCAAACTATATTTGGTATGCATTGCAAAAATGATTCTATTCGAAAAAACATATTTTAGTTACCACACTAATATCCATTTTGTATGAATGCAGAGAAGAAATGTAATTGTGTAAGATGAAGATGAATAAAATAATTCAATACATTCTGGATATATTTCATAGGATAAATAATAACATTTATTTAACTACCTCACCTGCTGCATTGAGATTGGTGTCAAGAATCAATTGTCCGTGCCTTAAATAATTTAGCAAAGGTTCAAAGTACATTGGACTTCTATCTATTAGAAATGCTCCAGTGTGATCTTGTTTACTTGGCTGTATTTTCCATTCGGAATCTTCACTCCACGTAAACATTCTTTAAAAAAAAAAATACAATTTTCCTGAACTATTTCTCTATACCATCTAATTGTTAAAAAAACCTTCAACCTTATAATTGTAATAGTACCTTGCTAGCATACTCATGGGTTCCTTGTTTGTAAGAGTACTCCGAGTTGTAATGAAACATTTTCCACCCACATTTAGTGTGATCCAGTCAGAATCTCTTTCAGCATTATTGACTTCAATGCTTTTACTTTTATGAACAAAGTCCTCCCCACTCGATACATACAAAATATCATCATCCCTAAACAAAAATTAGCATACATCCCCTTTACCCACAACTTCAACAGTGAACCAAACAGAACATTTTACTTAGAACCAGAACAGGTTCCAACGATTGTAATAGTAATATGATATTAAAACAGAATCCGAATAATAAGCATACCTAATTAATTTAATATCATCTATCTCACCACCCTGCGGTGTAAAAAGTCTTCTCGCCGTCATTTCAAATTTCAAACCGGCTGCCATCAACAATTCCCCGACAGAATGCGTCACCATAAATACCTGCACAAATAATTGATCTATCATATCTCACTTCTTTTTTGTAAATATAACAACATTATGATCATGTACATTTACCATTTCCACACTAACTCTTAGAAAGGTTTACAGAAAATTAATTTAAAAATAATTCTTAAACCATTTTTCGCGACAATGTCCCATAATCCCCCGTTCTTTAACATTAAACAAGGTGTTCCATAATCTTAAATTTTGAATCAAACGCATCCTAGAAATCGTTCCAACAATGAATCCCGCGACATTTTGAATTCAAGCTTTACAGTAAACAAAGTCAAATAACGTCATTGACATCAACTGCGCAGTCGTAATCTGTAAAGCAGATAGGCACCTCGTCAGTCGATGGATCGACGTGACAAGCCAACAATAACTGTATTAACTTCTAGCAGAAGTGAAACTACTTACTACTCTAAAAGAGTTTGCAAATTATTTTAAAGACTTTGAAGTATCACCTTGCCGTTTACATCGGTGCCATTGACGAAAATAATCACTCTCTTCATGGCTCAAGAGCCCTTGCTCTCAGCCCTATTGTTATTCGATTTTGGTGATCTGTCAAATGGAAGAGATCGCCTGGTAAAGAACCTTGAGAAATTTGCGAAGTTTCGCGAACGATATTTCGCACTGTCGATTAATGACTCGCCATATTTGACCATTGAACGTACATTGTATGTTCTTTCGTATTGGATAACTTTTTAATGTTTGTTTAGCGCCTCACGTCTTGTAGATTTGGCCAATCGCTATCAGTTTCGATAATCCATATGAGAATGTATCCTGAAGAAAAGCGTTGCGTACACGAAGAAATAGCACAGTGGACTCTTCATTTTGTAACGCTACAACGAGCCAATGCTGTAACTTAATTGGGGAATAAAACAATGCGTGAAAAAGCTACGACTCTATCAAGGCACGGTCCATTTCTATTCGTGACACATTTTCTAAGATGGCCGCTTCCTATGTAGCCTGGCCGTAAATAAAGATGGCCATGCTCCATTGCATAAAGCAGGTCTCGTAGTGAAGCATAGCAATGATTTTATGTGTTCTCGTGTAATTTTACTGTGCTTTGACTTGTAATTATCATGGAGGTCGGCTTGAGTAATACTCTATTAGCTGGTGATCCACGGTTAGTGGATCATATTGTGGGAGAAGTCAAATCACAAGGAATCTTTGATCAATTCCGTAAGGAATGCATCGCTGATGTTGATACAAAGGTATAATGCATTTTTTTTTATTATAACTTTATTTAACCTGATGTACTATTGAGAATTATGTAAATGATTTATTAATCTAAGTTATAGAAATTTATACCTAAGAAATAGTTTGTCGACATACATGATAGTATGATGTAAACATTTGTTCATGTTAACATTTGAATATTTTGTTGTCTTTGTACTCTTTTGTATATTAAATTATGCTTTATAAGTATAATGTTCATACAATAATATACAGATAGTAAATATATGATAATTTTGTTTATTATAGCCAGCGTATCAAAATCTACATACACGCGTGGAAGGATCAGTGAATTCCTTTCTTGCTAAGCAAGTATGGAAAGCAGATCTCAACAAAAATCAGCTTCGTGAAACCTTGCGCAAACATATACATGAAGCACCATACTTAGATACTGGTGTGGAACGCATAGTAGATCAAGTGGTAAATCCAAAGGTCTACTCTGTGTTTATGCCGCAAATTGAAGACGTAGTATACAAATTCCTGGGCTTAGAGAGACCTAAAGCACGAGAGAAAAACGGTTCTTGTGGACTTAAAGATTTGTTACCAAAAGATTTAGATCCTGTTTCTCCAGAATCTGACAAAAACAGTCTAAAAGATGTGTCACTTGAGTCTGTGGATGCGAACATGGATAATATTGATGTTAAGAATGATGAAACATCATTGTCAATTAATGAACAAAAATCGCAATTTATTGAAACTATTGGAGATGATAACTCTGACAATGCACAATTTCTCACCAATGAGAAACGATCAGAGAGTCCTAATAAAATATCAAGCAGAACGGCATCAAATTCGAATATAAACAATTCATTAAAATCAGATGACAAGGTAGAAGAAGATGAGGAGGATAGTCCAGTATTTGAGCCAATCGATATAATGAATCTCAATGAATCAAATATTTCCAATGATTCTCATCTTTCTGGAATATCTGAGTTAACAAGTCATAGATCCAGAAGCCCTGATTTTTCTAATGACTTTTCTCGGGACAATTTAGATTTCAGCAATCAAGATTCTCAGCTAAGCAAAGTTTCATCGGATTCACGACTTTCCATCGTTACTGACTTCAGTTGTTCAAACCATGCATCAACTCCGCTACCAGACACCTCCAAAGATGATTCCATCAAAGAGGAGTATGCAAAGGACAACTTTAAAGCAATCAGAGAATTCGAAACTAGTAAACATAAAGATAAAAATGCTTCTGACTTGGACAAATATAAAGATAATCTCATTCAAGAGTCCAAAAGTATTAAAAGTAATTTGTCCTCTAAAGAAAGTTCGAGGGATGCTACTGATAGTGCAATTAAAGATAAATATGAATCCAAAGATAAAAGTCGAGACAGTGATTCGTTCAAGTCGAAGTCGTCCAAAGAAAAATCGGAGCTAAAGAGTTATAAAGATAAAGAGAAGGATTACAAAAAGAAACAAAATCGAGACAGTAGTTTGAGAAACGAAAAATATTCTAAAGATAAGTCTAAAGACAAAACGGAAACGTCACGAATGGGTACAGAAAAAAGTCGTGATAGCTTCGAGAAAAGCAAAGAAGCTATCATCAAGCCCAAGGAAGAGAGGGTAAAAGACTCAGATAAAAAAGATATAGCGGTGAAAGAAGTTAAAGATTTAAAGGACATCTACAAAGAAAAGATCCGGGAGCTGAGGGAGAAGAAAGAATTAACCGAAAAAGAAAAATTGAACAAGGATAATAAAGACAATAAATCAAGTAAAGAATTCAAAGACAGAAAAGATTCATCAAAAGACAAAAAAGATAAAAAGGATTACAAAGTTTCATCATACAAAAATGCGAGTTCGAGTCGTCCGGAAAGTAAATCTGCAAAAATCGATGACAAATCATTAATTAAAACTGATAATAAATCAAGTACAAAAAGTGTCGATTCCAAGGATACAAAAAATGAATCAAAGGACAAAGGAAAGCGTGACGATCGACGATATTCCAAAGACAGCAAAAGTAAAAGTTATTCATTGATGAAATCAGATTCTGCCGAAAAGTTTGACAAAACAGACATTAAAAAATTGGTAAAAACTGATAAAGATGACAAAACAGAATTGAAAAAAGATATGCAAAAGTTAGTAACAAAGAAAGAATCGAAATATGACATACTAAATAAAGATTTGGAAAGGGGTCATAAAGCAGATAATAAAAAAGAAGCAAAGGTGGATTCACAAATCAAGGAGAGAAAACGCAGAGACGAGAAAAAATCAAAGTCAAAGGATGAGCATTGTAGTCTTAGAAAAAACTCAAGCGATAGACGCTCTACGGACAGAGATGGTTCAAACGGTTCAAATGGTAGAAGTTCACAAAAGAGCAACTCCAGTTCCAGTACCTCTTCTGGTAAGGCTGTCTCATCAAGTATCACAAAGGAATCCAGCAATACCAGCAATTCCAGCAGTGAGACATCAGACGGTATTGAGGAATCACAACTAGATGAATTAAAAAATTCATCAATAGAACCAATAACAAAAGTTTATAATGAATCCTGTGATCATCAAGATCAAACTATGTCAGAAACTAAAATTGATGACTCGGAATTAAATCCACAAAAGCTAAATCTTGGCTCGTTGGAGTTGACTCTGCCACTGAAAAAACGTCCACTGCTTGTTGATGATGCATCCAGCAACTTGGGAGAGAATAGAATTAAAAAACCGAAATTCGCAAAAAATATATTCGAGGCCAAGAAGCTGATGAAAGTTCGCAAACGTATGGAAAAACGAGAACGATTGCACAATGAAGAATTACAAAGGAAACTCGAGGTTGAGACTGTAAAGGAATTGCAGCCAGTATCGTCACCACCACCACCGAAACCATCGGATGACCCTGATAACATCAGTACAATACCTGACGAAGAGCGCGTTCAGATCGTTGAAATTCCTGACGAAGATTATGAACAGCCATATCCGGAAAAGCAGACAAATTTAACTTTAAAGGAAAGCTCATTTGTAATACTTGAAGGTGAACCATCATTACGATCTAATGCACATTCTACTTTATCTGAAATGGAACTATCAATAAGACAGTCATTGACTGAAATGATTTCTGATACTAAATTGATAGAAACCACTAACGTCATGACAACTATTGATAACCCAACAGAACCGCAAGGAACAGCGCAAGCAGAAACCAATCACGTAAATTCAGGTGAATCACAGAAGAGTCCACTCTGCAGTAAAGTACTAGTGAACTTATCATCGAGGAATCCAGAAATAATAAATATTAATCAAACAATGTCTGAACAACAGAGTTCAACAAATGCTATCCAAGAATCGTTAACGAATAACGAAAAATCTAAAGAATTCATTGAAAACCAGGAAATCCAAAATATTCCCTTAAGAGTTAAAGATACATCACATGCTGACAAGTATATTGAAGAAAGTCAAAATATCGACGAAATCATCAAAAGTTCTACGTCAGCATTCTCGAATCAAAATGATACAATTCAACGTGCAGAGAGTTCAGTGAGGATAAAAGAAGATCCAATCAAAATTAGTACTGTACTGAATTTGGAAAGTGAATGTTCAACTACTCATGTCAGTAAAGAATCCAAGCACCATGACAGTGATACTGAAGAATCGGAGAAACAGGAGATCAGCAAGTTAAAATCATCAATGGGGCACCAAGAAGAATGCTTGTACTTCCAAGCTGACAATGAGAAATATTTGAAATTTTCAAGTTTCCTAAAATCGTATGAACCGGATGAGGGTGCCAAGAGTTTAGAACAAATGATAGAGAGTTTGGGTGGTCAAATGGTGTCATCTTTTTCAAAAACCATGGCGCCTCCATTGCCCAAACGTAAACACTCGACAAGTCCTCTATCCGATATCCTTATTAATACCTCGAATAATAATAACGATGGGCACAAAATGTTGGATGCTTTAGCTGATCATGACGGTCCGAATAGCATAAAGAAAAGGAAGCTAGCTCGAGTTAAAAAACAAAGAACAAATTCAGGTCCTTGTACACCCCACAATCTATTGAACGGAGAGAACTTTGTGATGCCCTTAAGTCCAGAGAGCGATGTATCAGCCACCAGTGAGAAAATACCATCTCATCCCATAAAAGATGATAAAAGGTACTACAAATCCTTCTACTACAGAAATATTGGCATGCAATTATAAAAGCAATAACTATAAAAGCATTAAGAGAAATATTAGTGTGAATTTATTTGAAATTCCAGTAATACATTTAAATTGATATCATTAGCATATGTTGTGTCTGTTTGACATGAAGTCAACACAGTAATTATAAAAGCATGAGACAGATCTCTACGCTATCTCTTGGAACTGAAACAACATATTATGATTATTTTTTTTTTGATAACACTTTGAGCTGTTAGAGAGTTGCAATAACTTTTCTCAAAGAAGAATTCATGTATTTTAATGCTTTAACCCCAGTAGCAAAGAAAAATTGACGATTTTTTCAAGCACTAAAAAAATTCGTACGAATCATTAAATTTTAGTTGTATTAAACATACCAATGATCCATGTAATAATGCCATGCGATCAGAATAATGTGGATTAATACTAGCTCATGCCCACAAGCAAGACCTCATTGCCGAATGTGTTTATATATTTTATAGAAGATAGATACAAAAAATAGCCGTGACTATCTTCATTTCTTTTATTGGCATATTCTCTTGGCATAAAGAACAGTAAGAGATCGTTTAACAAGCAGTGTGATTCCAATTGTAAAACATTTGTTTTTATTGGATGATTGCAGTCGACAGAGAAGCAGTCAACGATATTCGAGTGACGACCTCTACAAGCCTCGGCCACTATTTTCCAGCTCGTCCCGACGAAGTAGAAGATCTAACCAGGCATAGCTAGTGGTCCATGGATTGAGATACTGAACCGCTTCAAAAGAAGATCCAGCAACGAGTGACAGGACTGGAACGTTGTACAAATTTTCAAGCAGTACGAGTTTCAACAGTTTTCAGAAGTGCCCTGCTGCCAGTTGCTTGTGCGCTTACCCGTCTTCCGATAGTGTTGACCGGACGATTATTCGAGATATTTTGAAAACTTACTTATTCGACAATTCATAACGCCAAAACGAAATTGCAGTAAACATTAATAATCTATGTCAACACTAATACCGCGTTATTGTTCAGATAACTGGACTTCTTTTTATCCTTCAACAGCAATCTAATCCCTAACACATTACGGGTATCACAAAGCAACAGATGTAGAATTTATACCTATAAAATCTATTTTCCATGCCAGAAAACGAAAAGGCATGTACATACGGTACTTCCGAACGTAGAAAGTGAAGCAGCTGTTGGGCAAGATCAAGAGAACCTTAAGAAAAGTTTGAAATTTAATAAATTATTATTGAAATACGCGCTGAAAGTGTGTTGCAATAACGTAATAGAAAAGTAACGTAATAAATAATACTTTCCATAATAATAGATTTGTACCATTTCGAATCTTTGATAAACAGTAGCGAGACACGTTATAGACCATGTATAAATATATTCACTGTGTATAAACCTGTATATTGGTATATTACAAATATGCAAGTACTGTATATTACTAAAAAAAACTATTTAATATATCCCTTTGCGTTTGAAATAACATAGTTGACTGTAATATAACAGTGCCTGAAATTCATAATATAAGTTATAATGAAAGAATATCGTATGCTGCACCTGCGATAGCAGCATTGCCTCAATAAATTTCAATTGTAGTTTATTGGCTTCCAAATAAAAACAAATTTTTGTATATGTTATATCGTATACGCGATATCATCCTGCATTATGACAAAACTCGTTCTACATTTACATAGTCATTTTTTACAAATATTGATATTTCTCTTTCATTGATTATTTCCCTAGCAATTTTGACCACCTTCATTTTCGGCTAATTTACCGTAAGTACCACCGGGAAGTCATCGAGTGGTTTTTACAAAAAAAAAAAAACCGAAGAATCAGTCATAGCAACTTCAAAAACGACTGCCCTAAAGCTTTGGTGCATCGGCGACTGAAAAAACGGCCGAATAAAAATGTTCAGGGAACTCGTTTTAAGAATCGTTACGACCGATTCATCGGTTTTTTGCAAAAAACAAATCAGTGGTTTTTAGGATAATTTGACGGTGGTTCAAATTGCTAGGGTTATTACAGTATCAATTAATAGACACTGAATAGACAATAACAACAGCTTCATCAGATGAACGTATACAGATTACGCTCATCATGTCTATGGAATTATAATTTACATATATCTTCATGAATCGTGCTTCCCTAAACATCTTTATATCATACTATGTACAATCACAACTGATATATTATCATACATCTCATTTCATAATGAACTACCTTATTAAAGATTATTGTAATATATCAGAATTCAAAATACATATTGGTGTTATTATTCGAAATATACTGTTATCGAGCACTCGATAAAAATTTGTTAATTTTTAGTGATGTGTAGGTTAAAGATCATTTATGGCCTTGTATAGTTATAAGTAGAAGGTCATAAATAGTCACTTCAGTTTTCCTATGCCAACAAAAACCTTTTACACTGTAAGCATGCCTCTATTTCGTTCCTTTCTCGATTATGCAATATAGCATAACATACCCTGTAACGCAACAAGCTAGGAATTGCTTACGATATATTGAACATCAAAAACTCTTACCATCTATCTAGTTATCTTGTTATTTTTCCTGTAAATACATAGTTACAGCAATCGTACAACCTTGTTTCTACAATTTATTATAAATTTATACATATGCAATGCGATCAAAAACCGTCATGCATTATCCACGACTAGTCAGCATAATTTCATATACAATAATTTGCGAATCTTTATATATCAAATCATTCAACTTTTTGGTCTTGCGGAGAGAAAACAGAGCGCTACCGGCGGTTAACAATTTTCAAATATGTATTTTTGGAGAATCGATTACATTATGCAAAAACTGCTATCACTTCTGCAAAAGAAGATGGTCATCTTACTATATCGTTCCTTATCATTGCTGTGAATATCAAACGTCTCGCGACGTCTGCATATGTACATATATTTGCTATAAGGTTGTGACAAAACTTTTAACGAGAATTTATAACAGAAGCCGGGGAAGTCCGAGCCGCCATAAACAGATTGACAGCTTTGAAAGATTTATTCTATCTGCTGTTATAGTGTATTACTATCTTTCATGCAAACGACATTATTGTCTATGGATCCTATTAATAGACATATACACTAAACATTGTAAATATTGAGAATATCATATAATTGAACACCATCTAAGGTAATAGTTATTGCAATGATTGAATCGACCGGCCAGATGTACTGCGCAAATAATACTGCGTATTACGTATGTATGTATGTACCATTCGTGCATTTATTTTTGATATCCAGGTACACAGCTTGAGGCAACTAGTACGACTGCTGGGATTATTTGTTTCAGAGAAAAGCATACATACGTAGGTACCTGCCTCTGTTATATGTTACACTGTTCATTGTAAATTCTAAGAAGAAATTCTATTATATCTGGAATCACGCTAAAGAAATACACATTGATGTTTACGCGTCCATCTTCCAATAAATCCATATGTGTATCTTATCATCATTCTTTTGAGTACGTACAACTGTAATAGTACGTTCGAACAGTCTGAAAAAATTGCATATTCCAAATGCTAAAGATAATATCAATACAGTCTAATTGTAAGGTAATTCACTGTAAAATTTACTCTAGCACGAAAGGAATTCGCTGCTCGACCGGCATAATGAAAACTTCCATGTCACCCAGTATATCTTATAGTATAACCACGTGGTTCGGAGCGCAGGCGCGCCACGTGCTCACTTTGCTAACCTCCTTAACTTGTGTAACGACTTTCCGGAGCAGTTCTCTTAATAAAATGCGAAAGGGTCGTAGCCTTTTTGATCGCACGTCTGTACAATTCAATGTAAATTACATATTCTGATGCGTACTAAGTCACGTCATTTTTCATCCAGTGTGGATTTTCCGATTCTTGGCAATAGAACAATGTGGTGGGGATAACCGTGTGAGAGTCAGTCTACTACCAAGAGCTACAGCTTGTACAGCAATAACGCGGCCCCATTAAGACATGATCGTCGTGTACGATCACATGTCGCTTAACTGAACGGCCGCTTTTTTTCGAATCTCAAGAAGATTGTAGAGTGATTTAAAACGTGAAGGTGCCTAGGTTTTTACACAGACAGTGGGTTAGCTGAAAAAGAATCGCGTGGTGTGTCAGGAACGTGTTAGCCCCGCGACATTTCAAAGACCCGCAGGAGAGCTATCCTGGTACACTTCGAAAACTATGGATATACAGGATTACGAGAGTCTGCCTACGTCCTCAGTGGCTGTACACATGACAGCAGGTGCCTTTGCAGGAGTTATGGAACACTGCATCATGTATCCACTTGACAGTGCCAAGGTACAGCCTCTACTTACCGTCATGTCTTCTTCTGAGATTTACATAACCTATGCGTCCATTGCCTCTCGTGTGACTTCTTGGATCTTAAACTATCTTGAGGAGACTTACCAAGTTGTGCTGTAAGGATGTACAGTATGGGATTACTCGAAAGGAGTCTTTAGTAATTCCTGTGATAATGAAATATCACAAGTTGTATCGGCGATGATGGTATACTCGGGGTATATTTTATTATCTCTTATTGGGAAATGTAACATATGAACAGGATGCGGTTACGCTGAGTTGATATACTTTACTGGTGAATTTCAGGATGTTTTATTCTTTGCTAATGATTATTTAACAATGTTCTTTGTCTTATGAGACTTTTAGGATTTATACCGATCCCGATGTTTACATCAAGAGGATGAGTTTACCTTGGGAGCATTCAAATTCATGGAAATCACATGTGACTGGTGACAAGATCATTCTGCAGACTTTGTGCTATAAACTATTTGCGAAGTTGTAAATAATCGCGGTGATTGAAGACTTTGCACGTGAAAGTTTTCTGAATGGGAAGGAATATTTTGGAAAGTAAATATTATTCTACTGGAATATTATATATCCCTTATGCAGGAATGTATGAGGTAGTGCTGTAAAATTCGAGTTCATTTACTTCAAAGAACAAACAACAATGTTGAAAAACAAAATTCTCTGCAGTGATGTATTAAAATTATAAATTGTGTATATTGAAACATGTTAGTTAATGCTGTGAAAGGTCATGGACAGGAGTGACATCATTCTAAAATATGCACCATAAGAAATTCATTGTATGCAAAAGATTGATTCTTGTTAAATAACTGAACAGATGTGAATAATAAGCCTTACACCTCCATATTACACATATTCCATAAATTTTTATACAATCAATATATAAAAATTTCTAAAGATTCTACATATAGAATATTATACTGCTCTTGAGCATTTAGCTGATAACTTGATCAAAGTGTATGTGTTTCTATGAAGGTATTTTTCTAATCATGTCAGTTGATTGTAATGGTAATTCAATTCTGCCAAATACTTGATAAATATACTGCAATCTTAGAATGCGCTATTTAAATTGATCTCACTTAGCATTTTGAGTATATGAAATATATAAGTATGAATACTAAACTTCATAACAGAACACATCAATATCAAGGAAGCTAAACACCGATATTTATTTTTCTAAATTAGATATAAACAATCATTCAATATATTATATAAAAATTCAGTGAATACAAGTATCCAGATACAAATGTAACGATCAATTGCCACCTTATTTTGTATTCTTTAATCATATTTAGTATTTCTAGTTTTCCCATGTGACATTACAAAATTTACTATAATTACTTTTCATCTATGCAAAGAATTACATCACATTCTATGTACACTAGTTTCAAAGTAATTGTTCTTAATATAATTCTATCAAATGATCAATTCTTTGTACAATACACCAACATGAAAGCACATAAACCAATTTAAAAGATATAAACATTACTTCCATGAACTGGCAAATAAATTACGACTAACATAGATAAACAATGAAATATGATATAATCTCTTGGTAAACTATTACTTTTTCTTTCATTTAAATTACAAAATGTCGGTGACTCCGTCGAGTGATTGTGGCATAAAAGCAATAGCGCACGCGCATATCTTGCACTTGTCGCATATTTACTCACTAATGCACTCATCTCTTTATATCTTCCTGTATAAATCAAATGCACTAAACCCTTATGGCTTTCTGTTAAACCGCAACTGTTTCGTTTGGTCATGCAATATTTTCTGAGTGAGGCACCAATTTATATTTGGGTTGACCAACAAGGTAGATATTCCTGTGCGTTCAATGTGTGTGTATATATATATATATATATATTCACTCGGAGTGTGGCTTCCTCCGTCACACATCACACATTATATAACGTACCGGCTTATGCAGCATAGTCTATTTCTGGTTACCTTTTCTGACGACGGTCCGTACAAACGTTTTCTGTCCTCCGTGACTAAAAAGTCTACTGCATTTCACAGATGACTGGGCACTCAATGACTGTTCAATCGGAATTCCCTTAAGTTGAGGAAAATGAGCAGAGTTATTCTTGCAGAGAAAGGATAGTGTTAAAAAACTAACACGTCTCTCCCGGCTGACATAAATTTGGACGCTTATGTAATCATCTATTCCATACAACAAAACATGCGTAGCGATAGATACCCACAATGCGTGTAACAATGATTTTTATGTTCTGCTTGATGATCTTCATAACTCCACTGGAACAGTACTCGAGCGTCATTTTTTCGAACAAGCAACAGACACGAGAAATGTCTGTTTGCATAATGCAAGTCATGATATTTAAAACTAGAGTTACTTTTTTCGCATGCATAATACATATCAAGTATTAGCCCGAGGTTTTTCACTGTCTAGGAAGAAAAGGAATAGGAGACACCAGTAAATTCACGTGTCACTTAATAATTTTACTTTTGAAAATTCTTTTATAGATCTCGAGAACCAGGCTGGGACATATTCGTAAATTCTCTTACAGATTCTAAGATGCACTCGTTCACGATGTGGGATTCGAAGAAATGTTAACGGTTGGAACTCCTTATCATTCCTAGTACGCTTGGAAATTCTTGTAAAATAATTTATCACATTGCAACTGCTCTTATGTATCATACAGCGTGACTGCAGTTACGTTATTAAAAAAATATTTCAAACGCTATAACGGTTAATTGTAATGTCAAACCACTATAATGTTTGCCAAGACAAAATGACACGTGTCATCATTGCATCAGAACTAATAAAGATATTGAAAGATACAGTCGCTGATACTTATCAACGTTCTAATAAATTTGTTATCAATTTTCAGACAAGGATGCAAGCTTTGATACCAGGTCCTGGGGGAGGTGGAGGAGTCGGTGACGTTCTTGTGAAGATGATACGACAGGAAGGTTTTTCTCGTCCCATCCGGGGTATGGGGGCAGTGGTTGTTGGTGCAGGTCCTGCACATGCCTTATACTTTTCATGCTATGAATTTCTTAAAAACAAAATGATGAATCAGAGACTACCATCCCAATTTAATCACCTCGTATACGGTGCAGCTGGCTGCGTGGCTACTGTACTCCATGATGGAGTGATGAATCCAGCAGAAGGTGAGCTTATACGAGTAACCCTTCTAGAAGTAATATTATTATGACAGCTTATACTGTTCTTTCATGTGATATAATAAAATCACTTGAGAAATGGTCATTAAATATTTGTACAATTATAAAGACTCATAATCAATTTATCGGCTCGTGGAAGTGTATTCTTATATACGTTTCCCTCCATTCTCAAATGCTAACTGCTTCAACGAAGCAAATCTTCCTTTACAGTGGTGAAACAACGGCTGCAGATGTACAATTCTCCATATAAAACTGTAACGAGTTGTATGCGACACGTGTACAAAACTGAAGGGTTATATGCATTCTACCGAAGTTACACAACCCAGTTGGCCATGAACGTGCCTTTCCAGTGTGTCCACTTTATCGCCTATGAATTTGGACAGTCCATCACAAATCCGGACCATTCATATAATCCAAGGGCACATGTGATCTCCGGTAAGCACTATTTTCAAGAGTGAGCAATCTCATTAAACAATGCCAAATTTTCACTGTAGAAAGTGGAGCCACAATTTTACTAGATCGCCTGTCGCCTTTCTTTTTGCCTTAGGCGCAATGGCGGGAGCGATCGCAGCTGCTACCACAACACCTTTAGATGTCTGTAAAACTGTACTGAATACACAACAGGGTGGTGTCCAAGCACAAGGGATGGTAGACGCATTCAAACAAGTTTACAGGTTCGGAGGAATACAGGGTTACTTTAGGGGACTTACTGCAAGAATTATCTATCAAATGCCAGCTACTGCAATATGCTGGTCCACGTAAGTAAAACTTTCTGCATTGTATCTTAGAATAACGTTAGTAGTTCGATTTTTCAGAGAAATCATTATAACATATTTTGCCATAACTGCTTGAGACACTATCCGATGCGATAGCATCATTCCGATGTTCTTATTACCACGTTTTTCTTATCAAGAATCGTGATAATTATCTTCTCTTATGTGTTTACTTTGTAATGTCCTTGGGCAATTCGATTTTTAACGTGAGCTATATCAAACATATATATGTATATACATAAGATTATAATGTATTAGAAAATCATCATTCAGGACTGATTGGGTAATCTATGATTCACAGATACGAATTTTTCAAATACGCGCTACATAGTAGACAGGATGACACACATGGCTTGGATGCGAATGATGGCATCAATGGAATAGGTCAGAGTCAAGCTATTTCCTCGTCCTCGGTGGCGGCTTCCGCTGTTGCTGCTGGTGCTACTTCTCCCAGGTCTAATAGCTTTCAAGGAGCTGGACTCTATTTCAACAACAAAACCTCTGGACCGGTATTGCTCGAAGTGACAAGGAGTTAGGCTTCTTCTGACAACTACGTAACGCCAGACGAATCGAAAAACTTTACGATCGAGGTCCGCCATGAGCCGATTTTTACATTTCGAGAGTTTATTATTAATGAGCGATATTTTGTTAACCCGATTGTTAATACGATATTATTCTGTACGCGTAATTGGTAAGAAGTATGAAAGAAAATTGATGATTAGAGAGGTTCGCGGAGCCAAGTGCAGGCCGCAGGCTCAATGAGAATGACACGTAGTTTAAATCATTTCGATCACTGTATTACCACGAGAGTCCCACGTATTATCCACATTGCGGTGTCAAGTATAGAGGAATGCAAGTCTCTTTGGACAAGATGCACTTTATACCACATTAACATAATTGACACTTCTTAAAATCTAGATGCATTAAAATGATTGACTAGTATTAAAATACAAAAAAAAAGAAGCAAACAAATGGAAACTAAGCCTTATCATTTCTGACTAATTATTATTGGTTCTAGTAAACAAAAGCGTGCTAAGACTTACTGTGACGTATTTTTAAAGTTATCGAGCGACGTCACGTTCGAAATGACAAACAAAACAAGTGGGTAACAATAACTAGGTAATTAGATATACCCGGTAATGTCAGACTTATGTGCAAAACAATGTTTTAAAGTGATTTTCACAGTCAATAAGGTGTTACATTCAGAATGACTTTTTTTGTATCAAGTGAAGTTCACTTTGCATGCCAACACGATCTTTTCCATCAAACCGCGAACTCATCTCGGATGAACCGTACGATCATCTCAGTGGCGTTAATAGAGACCTTGAGGAAGATCAACTTTCAGGTAAAACTATCTCGATGACAAAATAAATTAATCCTGGTATTATTGGCTGCTATCCAATTAATTAGATCTAAATGCAATAATCAGTGGTATCGTTCATACGGGGCATTGGCAATTGCGAGTAGCTACAAAAAAGCATTGCTTATCTACTGTCATATTTTTTAAATTCTGTTTATTCCTCAAACTTGAGGTAACAGTATCTTATATTATCGTGCTATCTCAACATTTACCTGCAATGAAATTACAATTGTATAACGATTCTGCATCTACACGTACTGGATGTCTTGAACTTAAGAAGTTGTATATTTTCGTACTCTACCAAAAAACTAGAGCGACGATGAACACGTACGCATTAATTTGAAAGAAATTAATTGTAATTATAAAATTTATCTATTTCTGTTATTTTTGTCCCGATATAGTACGCGACTTGATGGCCCATGCTCCACGTGAACAGCCAGTTTGAATTTGAAGAGCTTCTTTTCATTGGAGTGCAGCCTAAATACATTCTGTACAATAAGCATAAGCTAAGGAATATATTGGTGGGGTGCATGCAGAGAAGGTAAAAGAAAATTAAAAATATACTTAGCATAATGAATATCGCATAATCGTTTCGTTAGGATAGAAAAGTTGTAAAATTGAAATTTCAGGTATTATCTACTTCTTGAAAATTGAGAAAACTATGGGGCATGTTTGTCGCTTAAACAGGATAAACTTTCGACGTTATCAGAACGATTTTTAAATTAGATCGTTTCGATATTGAAATAGCGTGGTTTGTTTATAACGTAGTCATCCACTCTGACTGTGGAAACCATAAAAGTATTAATCGCATGCACCTGCATCAATTCAACACTTGGTCATAGTGGATGACGTGACGCGTTTGAAATTGAAAATGTCAAAAGCACAGGAATCAGCTATATGTAAAGTATATGGAAAACAAATTTTCATCAGCTATGAAAATTGTTGTGATTGACAGCTGAATTATTTAATTATTATACTTGCAACTATCATATTAGTGAGCTAATATTTAGTGTGGCGTTGCGAAAGAAAACTCAAGGAAGCCAACCTGAAAAGATTGCATTAAATGCTACTTATAATTTCTACATGAAACTTCGTGCAGACGTCTTTCAACTTTTTTTTATCTTGTTAATACAATTAAATTACCCCATGAAGGATCTGCAAAATTTCCCTTTAGTCGTTAATAAAGTGAGATATCCGTTTAATTATATTTTACTGTATCATACAATATTGCTTCCTGTGGCTGTGATTACTGGGTCAAACACATACGATGTTGACTTTAAGAGGGAGTAATGTCATGTGAAAACTCATTATTTCACGCCATACATATTTATTATTTTCTATTGTTAAAATGTATAATTAATCGTTATTGTTTAGAGTTTGCGATTACACGGAGACTTTAATTATTTAACGAATTCAGTCATCCATTATTACATTATATCAATACTAGAATAAATTAAATCATGTATGTAAGAATATATGCAACATATATATATATATATATTTTGTGTGTGTATATACATATATATATATATATATATATATATATATATATATATATATATATATATATATATATATATATATATATATATATATATATATATATATATATATATATATATATATATATATATCGTGTAACTTAAATCAGTAGACAGTTGCGATTCTTCCACATTCTCGATTCTCAAAACTTCACTTTTGTTTTTCTTTTAATGTACCATGTATATAAGTGCATGCCTCCACCAGTACCACTAGCAACTATCGAAAAAAGATAAATATTATACCGGGATAAAATTAAAAAAAACTTATTAAGAATGCAAAACGCAAAGCACTATGTGTAATGATAATGTAAATAATGAGAGACACAGATTACAATAAACGTATGTAAAAATAATTGACTACACAGAATTAAGATCCTAGGAAATTATTTATTTGGCAAAGTTGCTCATTCTTGGGAAGCTATGCATAGTACAGAGATTGAGATGACTCGCTGCTCTCGAGTTGCTTTGGAGTATTTCCAAACCAAAAAAACATGTCTTCGGCGTTCAATTATTATATCACAGGTACATCTCAGATTTTCGATTGATTTTAACCATTTTACATTTCTATTTTTACAAACGGTACACGAACCGTGATCAGATATCCGTCATGGCAAAATTATCAGGAGCTGTTTGCGACACTCGTTGCCAGCTGTTTTACAACGAAATAGCAAAAAATGAAAATTCTCTTAGAATGAAATGGTTCATAAAGAACCGTCAGAGACTCTTAGACAATCTAGGAAGTCAGAAGCTCGTTAGCAAAGCGCAAATACTGATCGCTGAGAATGAAGAGAAACGACGTCAGTTTTATCGTGAACAACGAGCTAACGTATGTAGATTATAAAGTTCAATTTATATGTTATTGCTTCGATAACTATAATAAAATCTCAAATTCACAATTCAATACTAGACGCAGGTAACTTCAAAGTTACCGGAATGGCGACCACCTAATTTTGACGAATCTGTCAATCTCGATCCTATGCGACCTGTTGATCCAGTCACAAAATCAATTATTTATGAACGTAACGTCCAAAGTTTTATAACTGGAAATAATTATCTTCAAAAAAGGTACTTATAATGTTATAAATGTATTGTATATAAATAATACATGACGCAATTTTCTCGATAATTTTTACGTTCATCTGGTTTAATTAGATTTGAAGAGACGCCAGAAGATCGATATTATTTTCCTGATTGTACAAGTTGGACTTATGGATGGAGAATGAAGGATTATCCACCTGTTCCGGCAACTAAAGTTGGTATACGATCTCTTATGCAAGCTACTTTTTATCGACGAAACGCATCAAGTCTTCAACGAGATCCTGATTGGTATCGTAACTGTCAGACAGGGAATGCAAAAAATTTCAATGAATTTCCATCATAATAATTCACATCACTGTTACGAAAATTAATGATTTTCTCAGTAATAAATATTGTCTATTTCTTTTTTACTTACTACTCGAATTAATATAGTGCTTGGCCACTTTTCGGAACGATCATTCGCTGCAAACTGGGATAAAGGCGAAAAATACGCATTAAGGAACACATACGTTCGCAGGTGAACTGTCTCACTGTTTGCAAATGTTCTACGTCGTGTTTACTGACGGTTTTAAACATATCATCTACATCTTTGCGATTCACAGTAACGTTATTACACATGCAAGGACGCTTTACTATGTCTTTGATACTTTCAGTATTCTAAAAAACATTTTTGTGATTTATTTTCCCTCTATTTTCATATTGTATTAGGACTGGTATTGCATTAGGTTTAAATTACCGGTGATAATTTTCATCACCATTTACCTTTTTTTGTGTCTCCAATTTGCTCCTGATTTCAGAATTCTCTTTTTTACCGATACAGGACTTGCTAGTGCGTTTACTGGCATGTATTAAACTTTGAATACGTGGCTTATAGTCGACAACTGGTTTAATTGTTTTATTCTGATTTCTTTCCGTTTTTTTCTGACAAATTGGAAAATTTGGTCGCTTTGGAGTTTCTGATTCCATAAGTTCATCGTGATGCGATTTTTGATTGGCATTCGTTGATAAATTTGTATGTGACAATGATGTTCCCTTTTCCAAATTGTCTATTGGTTGCTAATATTGAATAATATAAAAAATGCATAAAACATAAGTGTTAGGAATCTTTAAAACAGTTATTTTCATGAAATTTATTAATTTTTATGAATTTAATCAATGTTAGTTTATACCTGGATACATCTCTGTGGCTTCTTTAATTCCATTATAAAACGTGAACCCTCCGCCAGATCCAACATAGTTTTCTTCTCTGCTTGATCTATATCACCACGGTAGTCTGATCGTACGTACAATGTACCACCAACATAACAGAATGGCAGGGATTCATTACTATCCGTTGTTGTAGATGATTTTTTGGATATATTATCAGCATATTCGTCGTCATTATAGAAGTCGATGCTTGATTTTACGATTGGAGTGACAAAATGTTCCTCTGTACAATATTTGTCAGGTAGCTAAATTATTAATATATTAAATTATGATACTGAAACTTATTAAGAATAATTTTATACAATAATCTTTACGTCTGGTATGAGTTGTATCGGTTTCCATTTACAACCATCATCATCTATAATTTCCACAATGTGAAAATGTTGCTTCTTTTCGGTTCCAGACGTAATATCAGTGAACTGTTTTTGACTTTCCTCTCGTTTAGATATTTTCTCATCTAATTCGGGTAAGAGCAGCGATTCGAGGGACAGTAGAAATTCTGCTTGTCCTGGCACAGCGCCGAATGCAAAATTTATAAATTTCTGAAATTGTCGAACAATTTCATAGACTTTCTTTTCCCACGCTGGTCCATTGTCGATTTTGTTCTGTTCTTCATTTTTCATGGAACGTATTACTTCATTCAAGTCCAGTAGTAATTCCTCCAAGGCTCGAATTTGGATCTAAAAATTATTCAAATCGTAAGTATAACATTGAGCAAACATTTTTTTTATTACTTACCTTAAAACATTTGTGCATAACTTTCTTTTCTGCAATACAATGCATTCTTTCTATGCACAGAACATATGCAAGATCTATTGCATTTTGCATCTGAAGTCTGTGCCTCAGAATAAGGAGAGCTTTAATTTTTTGATTTTCAAAATCCTTCATTTTCTCATCCATACGTGCACGCTCTTTTCTGGATAAATTTTTTTTATTAATCATATAAAATAAATAATATTCGTCATTACTATATTTTTTTAATACCTCATGATCTCATTGAAGTCAGCAATCATATTTTCTTTTTGAGCACGTAAAGATTGCTCAAAATTTATGTACAATGTTTCTATCACATGAGCAATTTCGTCCCTTAACTTTTTCAGCATCTCATGCGTTACGTTCATACGTTCATGCACAACAGCCTTTTGCATTGCTTTATTACAATTTGTTATTGCATCGGATATAGAATTCTAAACAAGAATTTTTGATAAAATAACTTCCGAATCATTTTAAAAATCTATCTAAAAAATTATATAAGCTATACAGTAGGATTACAATTCTACAGAGTTTGATACTGCGGACAATCCCTATTATTTCGCTTCCACTTAGCTCCTGGGCATTGTAAGTACATATAAAAGCCTGGATTTAAACAACCTCCAATTTATGGGTATCCAGTTCAGAGTTGTCTGTAGAATCGGAATCTTATTTTTTTAACAATTACTTTTAACTCAGTTTTAAACTCCTCTTGCAGGATGTCAATGTAATTTTCATATTGCAAAGAAACGTCATGTATAGTCAATTCTATTATTCTACGTTTTTCCGCCTCAAACATGTTTTGTACTTCTTCTAATTCCTCTTTCATATGTCTTTTCATTCTTTCATCCATATCTGCTTCAAATTTTTCCAGTACCACCTGCCCTAAAGCTATTTCAAAATATTCATTAAGAAAAGTTTTAAATTAATCTATCACTGTATGCACTATGTTGCAACCTAATATTCCTTGATGGGTGCATGCTTTGATGAATTTATTCGTCAACGGTGGCGTTAGTGCAACTTTTCCAATAAGTTGATCACTAGGTGACTTCCAGAGTATTTTTGGTGGACCTTCTAATGGTGGAATGATTCCCAGCAATTTTCGAATTTCTTCATGACTGTAGTCGAAGATGATTTGTGCCAGCGGTGAACCGAGATTCGTGCGAACATCTGATTGTGTTGGAATATAAATTCTTGAGGATAATTCCATTTTTTCTTGGTTCAATAAATTTAAGATGCGAAATTACATATGTATATTTTCGGATTTATATATTTATGACGATTATTATATGTATAACATGACACTTGATGTTTCTTATTGTAATGTTGGTAAATTCTCATGCGCTGGGAAATTTCTTACAAATCTCGCATCACTTGTTTTTATCACTAAACAAGTTACAAAGTTTACTGGACAAAAAATATATTTAATTTCTCATGATGTACACAGACAAACATCAGAGTCGCTATCGTAAACTAAACTCTGTACTTTTTATCAGTTGATATAATAAAAGACAGCTTAATATCAAAAATATATAAAAAGACAAATTTAACATATTTCTTTATAAAATCAAACTTTATCACGTAAACTTGCTTCTAGTTGAAATTCTGCTTTTATAAAGCTTTAGGCGAATACTCTAAACTCTGTTTTTTTTTTTAATTAGGAAATATATACAACTTATTTAAATGATCTTTGAGCTGTTTTTATAGTAACTTTAACCCCGTTGATATAACAATTATGACCAACTGCAAAGGCTTTCCTCACAGATTGAGAGTTAGAAAAGTTAATAAACGCATATGTATCGTTATTGCGTCTGTGAACAGAAATTACGTTGCCAAATCTAAAACAGAAGTAATTACAATTATTTTCATTGTGAAGATCCTTCTTGCTTTAAAAAAGTGAAACACCAAAATACATTACTTTGAAAATTTCGCACGTAACATAGCATTGGTAGTTTTTGCTGGTATATTACCGACCCAAATTGATTTATCATTAATAACAAAATTTTCTGGCGGTTGAGCAAATTGGGAAGCCGTCGCTTTTATAACTCTTGGAACAGTCTGTTTAGAACTAGCAGTTTTAATACCGCTAGTTCCAGCCTTATTAGAATGTGGTATTGAACTGCTAGAACTGTAAAAAAAATTCTCATATATTTTCATTAACAGAATTTTTATAAAAATCAAAGAATAATCAACTAACCCAGCCACAGAGGATTGACTGTAGGAATCCATACTGCTCGTTTCATTGTATAATTTCAATCGATTTGAGATCATTTTTGATAACAACCGTGCATTGCTTGGCCTTTCATCGTCATCTGAACAATATATGTCATTGTCACCACAATCGCTATCGGTAACACTGGTATTTGAACCCGTCGCAGTCTTATCATTAGTCAAGAGTGTAATAACATCCTGATCAAGCCATTCTTGCACCAATGTTTTTGAACAACGCTCGATACATTGGACTACAGCTTTCTCATGGAAACCCATGTGAACCAACTTCATTACTTGCATCCTTAATGATTCACGCTGTACTTGGGGATTACCCGGATTCAGATTAATACTCTTTTCAAAGTATTTCTCTGATTCTTCATAATTCTGATTCATAACACATTACAGTTTTAATTAGGTTAATGCTGAATGTGGGTATGCTGCATGAAGTATGTTGGAATAATTTACCTCCATTCCATAAAAAGCTTGCCCCATGCGACAGAAAGCTCTTGCTATTTCTCTTGGATTATCTGAATTTTTCACAATAAGACGTGCATCCGATAATGCTCTGTAAGAGTGAGAATAATACCTTACAAACTTGATCATATGTATTATAGAGGTTTATATGTAATTACACTTACAATGGATATCGTGCTTGTCTTAAGTAACAGTAACTACGATTGATGTAATGACGAATGTCATTTGGATCCCGTTGAATGGCTTCATTTAAATAATGAATTGCTTCAAGTATGTTGCCTTGTAAAATTAAATGATAGGCATGTACACCAAGAACATCTGATGAATGTTCACCACTTTCCAATAAATATTTTGGTTTTTTAGACTAAAAATGTATCAAATGGAAAATAGTAGGATGCAATGAATTTAATAGCATCTGAAGCGATGCTTACCTTCTTCACTGTAACAAACTCTGTGTCCATTTCTGTATCATCATCATCATCTGAAAAGCATCCACTTGCATGTAAGGGCCTATTTCTGTCAATATTAGTTTTATTATCTTTGGAATCAAGAACATTTGATCTTATGGATGATTTTTCATTTTCCACCTTTACCCCACTGCAAGATGGCTTTACTGACTTCTTGAAAAATGTCAAGTAATTTTCAGGCAGTATAGCCTCATCATCAGTATCTTCCATTGTTCTTACTTTATCATTATCAGATTCACTGTTGACTTTCTTCTTTTGCATTTGACCTTCAGTTGGTTTTGACAATCCTTTTGCAGAATCCGTAAAAAAGGGATAATTTCTAAATGTAGGATCTTCATTCATATCTTCACTTTGGGAATCTTGCTCTATGCTATCATTTTCTTTATCCTCGCTGTATGTAAGCACTGATACTTTTTGTGTGTTTGCTTTAGCTTTCTTTGGTAAATCATGGTTCTTTGGTTTTATTTTTTTTATTTCTTTATGATCTTCTTTATGTTCTGTTTCAGCAGCAACAGAGGGTGACTTTGAACTCGATACCAAATTGTTTTTACCGCTTTGTTTAACTGGTTCAGTCTCTGCCACTTTCATTTTCTCTTTCTTTTTTTTCTCTTTTTGACGCTGTTTCTTAAGCTTTTTCTTTTCTGCATTTTCAGCATACCTCATATCCACCATTGCCATTTCATCTGTATCAGGATCATCAAATAAAAAATAGGATTCATCACTATCAGATGGGCATGATTGTGAACATTCAATCAGACTTCTAATATAAGTTAAATCTGTTACTCCTGGCAACTTCCATCTCACAGATCCTATAAAAATAATGAATTCCAATTGCCAATTTCATAATATGCTTACAACTATTACTTTGTGTTCGTCTTGTACTCTTGAAAATTTATTTTATGAGTTTTTCATAATACAAACCTATAGGAAATTCTTGCAGAAAATCAATAGAAAAAATGCCACCATATTCTTCTTTTTCTGCTTCCTTCTGAAGTAACTCCATTAAATGGTATCTAAAAATGTATTATACATGTATGTAAGAAAACAAATCAATCATGAAAATAGATAAAAACTTTCTATTTCAAATGCTATCATTATATATTTCAACGTTTGTAGAGTTAATAAAGTTAACATTTAAGTATTTACCTTTCCATACTATGTTTATTCTTGTGGAAATGTACGGTAGTTACAAAATAATTTTAACCAATTTTAACTATTAACTATCTGATGACCACCAGGGGGTGTTAACTGGTATATGAAATCGTCGGCACCAGGGCAAATCAACTCCCGTGATAAACAATCGACATGTAGGATTACTGATGGCCGTACGGCATTGTTGGAAGCCGCATACAAAGAGATAGCGAGAAGACAGACTAATGTAGTAAGCTGTTTCTACAGAGATGAGCAGGGAGATGAACAACGCTCCGGTTTTCGGCGACAACAAAATCATGCCGCTAAATCGCAGCGGCAAATGTGGAAGTAGGATTCTGTGATCATCGCCTCCGTCAACAATGCAAATCCCGTCGTAGTCGAGCTAAACGTGAACACGAACGCGTAACTTGGCGGGCAGAGGTTCTCCGCTATCTCCGTAAATCAAGATCCAATAATATTTAGTAAAAATTGAGGTGCTACACGGGTGTCAAGTTGGCACTTTCTTAAAAATGTCTTAAAAATGTTTCAACAATAAGCTTTTTCAATAATTCTTGAGAAGTTCTATATTTCCCGGTCTCGTTCTAAGAGTTGCTTTGGGAACCAGCGGTGAGTAGCGGAGAACCTCTGCCCGCCAAGCTACGCGATCGTGTTCACGTTTAGCTCGACTACGACGGGATTTGCATTGTTGACGGAGGCGATGCATGATTTTGGTACAGTCTAAAACCGTAGGCGGTGTGCATCTCCCTGTTCATCTCTGGTTTCTATCAGCCACTGTACAGTCTCTCAAAAAATTGAAGCCGAGATAAAGCAGTGCGTACGGGGAGGACTGAATCAACATAACCTTAAATAGTGGCACATATTTTATTTCGAAAGTTGCTAAATATTTTTTTGTCGTTTTTATAAGGTTCTATATTTATATCATGGAGCCTAGATAGAATTTATATGTATGTACTTGTATTTTAGTACTCTGTACATAGCACCACGGCTGACACTGATATGTCGGCGAGACAACATTTTTGCAGGGTTTGTACACCACATGTGCAGTTCAATTCGAAAAGGACAACCTCATCCACGAAATGAGTGAAACAGCTGCGCGCTCGCCGGGTTATCTCCTAATGCAATCATACGGATTCCAGTAGTTCAGTGGTCCTGTCCACGTCTTGTCCTGTCCATGGTAAAGGTTTTATAGTTAGAGTTCGCGACACTAGTGTCGCATCTATGTCAATGGCGTCAAAGGACACGTAATTTATGATTGGCTAAAAGAACGTGTGCTCGCAAATGTACTACTTTACTACGTTAAATAATATATAAAATGAAATTAATTGCTTTTTGCAAATAATATCGAAGAGTGGCAGGGCACTCAATACAGGTGCAACTGTCTATTTCATTTGGCGGCTAAACTGCAGAATGCAACTTGAAGTTAGCTGTGGATTGTTTAGCTTTTTTTTTTACATGTAGTCTTTCAAGGAGTCATATTCTGCAGTTTTACCCATTTGGCATTTATGGTGTATAGGCAGCAATAAAGTTTAGTGCAGGTTAGTTGTCTACTTCAATTATTTTGCCTCGATTCAGGATTAAAGCCTTGAAGGAAAGAGAAGGATATTGCTTTACTATATGTGATACGTCCATAATATTGGTAAGAGCAATTGTAAGATTGAGCAGGAAGTAGATCCCTATTATTGAGTGTCATAATGAACAAATACTGCAGTTCGAAGCTCTGCTGTAAATAATGGTCTTTCGGAAAGCTTGAAAACTATCTTGTTATTTTTCATACGTATACTGTGCATGTTAACATCTACGTGAAAAAAAGTGGCATAATTTATAACGCCACCAACATATGGTCTGGAGCGTCCAGTGTTTACCAGATTAGTAGGAATATTTTCCTACAAGTATTGGTCCACTGCAGTTTCATCGTCATTTGAAGAAAGTGCGTTCTGTTCCTACAGATCTATCGTGCAATATTCAACAATTCAAGGTGTCCTGAGGCTGCACAATGTCGGACTCTGAGGCCAGCAATTTTTCCGACAACCAGAGCGAGCGTGGTGGTGGAGGTAGCGACAGCGAAGCCGAAGCAGATCGTTCTGTAAAATCTGCTGCTGGTAGCGATGTTGGGAGTACGGGTGCAAGATCTCGTAGTGTATCTCGAAGTCGGAGTCGGTCTAGATCACGATCAAGAAGTCATTCCAGATCGAAATCACGTTCACGTTCTCGTTCTGGCTCAGGGTGAGCATCTTCGAATTAAGAATATTGGATAATATTGAAAAATAATTCGTGTGATTATTGTAATGTGATTTGTTATTATTTGTTTGCATGTCAGGTCTGATGATGGAAAAGCAGATGAGGCTGAAGAAGCTCGGTCAGGTGATGAAGAGGAACCCGAGCCTGAGGAAGAACCAGAAGGTAATAATTAAATGAATGATTCATATTACTCATTCAAGTTAGTAATTATCAATAAGTAATTTTTTGTATGACTGTCGTGTTAGGAGAGGACTTGGATAACAGTAGCGAGTATGATGAGGAGGAGGAAGAAGATGACGATAGACCCAGAAAGAAAAAGAAGAAGGACAGATATGGTGGTTTTATTATTGATGAAGCAGAGGTTGATGACGAAGTTGAAGATGATGAAGAATGGGAGGAAGGGGCACAAGAAATTGGAATTGTCGGTAATGAAGTTGACGAATTAGGGCCTACTGCTCGTGAAATTGAAGGAAGACGCAGAGGAACCAATCTGTGGGAGTAAGTTTTAGAAGAATACCATAATTATTTCTATTTTCAAATAGAAATTAGAAATAGTATCCATTAAATAGCAAAACATGATAACTTGACATTTATAATAAATTTTTTTACATAGCTCGCAGAAAGAAGATGAAATTGAAGAATACTTAAGAAAGAAGTATGCTGACGAGTCTATGGCCGCTCGACACTTTGGAGATGGTGGTGAGGAAATGAGTGATGAAATCACTCAACAAACTTTATTACCAGGTGTGAAAGATCCCAACCTTTGGATGGTTAAGTGTCGCATCGGTGAAGAGAAAGCAACTATACTTTTATTGATGCGCAAGTTTATTACGTACCAGTTCTCAGGTAAATTTTGTGATTCAGCAAATACAATACAATACTATAATGAGTGATACTACCTCTAGAGACACATCTATTAATTGACATAATATTTTTTGTAAATATTAGGTGAACCATTGCAAATAAAATCTGTGGTAGCCCCAGAAGGAGTCAAAGGTTACATTTACATAGAGGCTTACAAGCAACCACACGTAAAGGCTGCTATAGAAAATGTCGGTAACTTAAGGGTGGGAATCTGGAAGCAACAAATGGTACCAATCAAAGAAATGACAGATGTACTGCGAGTTGTAAAAGAGCAAACTGGTCTTAAAGCTAAACAATGGGTCAGACTAAAGAGAGGCATTTACAAAGATGACATAGCCCAAGTGGATTACGTTGATTTAGCACAAAATCAAGTTCACCTGAAGTTACTACCTAGAATCGACTACACAAGACCTCGCGGAGCACTTAGAACAGCACAAAGTGAATCTGAGGCCCTAAAAAGAAAAAAGAAAAGAAGGCCGCCTGCGAAACCGTTTGATCCTGAAGCCATTCGTGCAATTGGTGGTGAAGTTACCAGTGATGGAGACTTTTTAATATTTGAGGGCAATCGATACAGCCGTAAAGGGTGTGTAAAAGTGTATAGAATTTACAAAAATATCAGTTTAACCTATTATGATTTAAATTGGATAATATTAATTCTTTCTTTTATAGATTTTTGTACAAAAATTTCACAACAAGTGCTATAATTGCTGAAGGCATAAAGCCAACTCTTTCTGAACTTGAACGATTTGAAGAAGCTCCTGAAGGTATTGATATAGAATTGAGCGGTACTCCAGCAACAGGTGCATCCACTGGAAAGGATGACCAGGCCGTAACGCATTCCTTCAGTAATGGAGATAACGTCGAGGTTTGTGAAGGAGAATTAATGAACCTGCAAGGCAAAATCGTCTCCATAGACGGAAATATGATAATGGTAATGCCAAAGCATGAAGAGCTGAAAGAAGCATTGGAATTCCAAGCAAATGAACTCAGAAAGTACTTTACCATGGGAGATCATGTTAAGGTAATTATTATATAATTCTCAATGTTATAATACTCTAGTATCTAATTATTTCAAAAATCAAAATCAACAAGCTACATAGTTATTGTTGTGTCCAGGTTGTAGCTGGCAGATACGAGGGCGACACAGGTTTAATTGTACGCGTTGAACAAAATAGAGTAGTATTATTCTCTGATTTGTCAATGCATGAACTCGAAGTACTTCCAAGAGATCTTCAACTCTGCTCTGACATGGCAACTGGTGTTGATAGTTTAGGACAATTTCAATGGGGTGATCTTGTGCAGTTGGATGCGCAGACTGTCGGCGTGATAGTACGTCTCGAGCGTGAAAACTTCCACGTACTTTCAATGCATGGAAAGGTGGTCGAAGCCAGACCACAAGGTCTGACAAAACGTCGCGAGAACAGAAATGCAGTGGCACTGGACTCACAGCAAAACACTATTCAGAAAAAGGATATAGTAAAAGTAGTCGACGGTCCTCATGCTGGTAGAGGTGGCGAGATAAAACATCTTTACAGAAGTTTCGCTTTTCTGCATTCACGAATGTACGTGGATAACGGGGGTATATTTGTCTGCAAAACAAGACACTTGCAGCAAGCTGGCGGGAATAAATCCGGAATGACGCCCTCAATGTCACCTATTTCCGGTTTCATGTCACCAAGGATCGCATCCCCAATGCATCCTAGTGGGTAAGTACATAATTTACTAACAGTTTTTCAGGAATTTAATATTGTAAATATATTTGGAAATCAATTTTTAGTGGTGGTTTTGGGAGAGGTGGTGGTGGTGGACGAGGCAGAGGACGAGGAGGCGGTATAAGACGCGACAGAGAACTGATCGGCACGACTATAAAAATTACTCGTGGTCCCTACAAAGGAAACGTCGGAATTGTCAAAGATGCCACGGAAAAAACAGCTCGTGTTGAGTTACATTCTACCTGTCAAACAATTTCGGTAGACAGATCTCATATAGCAAATGTTGGAGTTCCTACGAAAGACGGAAGCTTCAGCAGTTACAGTCGTACCCCTGCATACACTGCTGGTGGACAAACACCAATGTACGCCAGAGATGGATCCAAAACGCCAATGCATGGTTCTCAAACTCCTATGTACGAGAGTAAGTATTACTGTGCAAAAATAATGTACATTATAACTATATCATAGTCTAGCAGAACCTGAAAGGGTAGATTGTATTACACTAATGGTATTTATAATTAACTTTTTATTGGACAGATGGATCTCGGACACCTCATTATGGTTCTATGACACCATCACACGATGGTTCACGTACTCCTGGTCAATCCGGAGCCTGGGATCCAGCCGTTACGAATACACCAGCTAGAAGTAACGACTTTGACGGATATAGTATGGAAGAAGGGGGATCTCCAGGTTATGCACCTGGTTATCCAGGAACGGGTGGTCCTTTCACTCCACAAACACCTGGTACTATGTATGGATCAGAACAAAGTTACAGTCCATATCAGCCAAGTCCCAGTCCTGCAGCAAGTGCTACTGCAAGCCCAAGTCCGGCTGGATACATTGCTACACCTTCTCCATCAGGAACTGGATATACGACTAGTCCTCATGGAGCTTTTGCTACACCGTCACCTATGGGATACAGTCCAATGACACCAGGTACATATAAATACAAATTTTCATTCATAGCACAAAGGTTCTTAAAAATTGTTCAATAATAACGTGTTCTAGGTGTTGCTGGAAGTCCTTACAATCCTCAAACTCCTGGTGCAGGACTCGATGCGGGAGTTTCGTCAGGAATGATAGGGGGTTCGGAATGGCACACGACTGACATAGAAGTTCGTATTCGCGATTCCCATCAGGATCCTGCATTAGCTGGTCAACAAGGTGTCATTCGCGGAATTTCAGTAAGTTCTTATTTGTTACTTTCGTTTATTCTCATTATTATACCATATACCATTCTCGAACGTGAATATATTTCTATTTTTCAGGGTGGCATGTGTGCGGTATTCCTGCCAGCAGAGGATCGCGTTGTTAACTTGGTATGTGAACAATTGGAACCTGTGGTACCATCACGCGGTGATCGTGTCAAAGTAGTCTTAGGTGAAGACCGTGAAGCAGTGGGTACTTTACTCTCAATTGACAATCAAGAAGGAGTTGTTAAACTCAATACGGAAGAAGTTAAGATGTTGCTTTTGCGATATTTATGTAAGATGAAAGCTCCTGCCTCATAATTTTAATACTGATAATCTATGAGGTATTATAAAGAGTCACCGTGCAACATAATGCAAGCGGATTCTAAGTTCTCACGGTACAGTACATGTCTGAATACAGTTGCACGTATAATCAATTAGATATATTAGCAGTTATACTCAGGACTGCATTACATATTTGAAAATTGACTAATAATGTTTTGGATTCCCGATATACTAAATTAAAGTTTCAGAAAAATAAATTTGCTGCTGATATTTGGGTATGTTATCGAAGATGAAGTATATATTATATATTATTTTGAGTGATAATACATATTATATTCATTTCATTCATATACTGTCCTTTACTTACATCATTCAAAACTAAATTTCTTACAAACAATATCTTTCTGTAATACAACATCGCCCATATGCATGACCATGCAAACATGTGACCACTATTGTCCCACTTATTATAAATTTTGTAATAAATTGGGAATAATAATTGAATAACTGATCATTAATACACAGATTATTCTTTTGTACCTAATGCTTAACATATCATGAATCATCTCATTGATGACTTGAAAAATAATAATCACTTAACGAGAATCCTCCAACAGTTCTTTATCGGAATTCAGTATCCTTATATGTTTCCGCGCTTGTACATACAACACTGATTGGCAGCTGGTAGTGAGGATAATTCGAATGTCGCGAAACGTGAGTGATCGGACATTCACTTAACTGGAGTCTAGCATACAATAATATGGAACATACGAAAATGTTTTTAGATCAAATGATATGTAGGAAAGAATATGTATAATCTAGTTCGATATAAATTCATAATAATACAGAGAAATGAATAATGGCAATGGTATTGATATAAGCACCTAGGTCAACAACAAGTAAATAGTTGATACATAACGGTCACGAATGCGATAGGTGTATAATTGCACAATTGTTTACGTTCGAAACTAGTGGAAAAAAGTATAAGTAAGTTATAATAAGAGACAATTTCAGACAATTAATTGCCATTGGACTATGGTATTTGTTTTACATGCAGTATAGATATATACTATTATGATTAAACTTTAATATTAATATAATATTGTTGTGACATTGAAACGACTGAAATTTGAGCAGTAAACTGAAGATATTTATCACCGTAAAATGTGCACATGAAGATATTTGACTTATAATTTTATCACTTATGTTGTCTTACTGATACTGATAGAGATGAATAAGAATGAGAAATAACTTCTTCGGAGTAAGTCTTCAGTCATGACACTAGAATTCTTTTTTTTATGACGCGAAATAAATGAACGAATGTTTCTTACACTACTGTTATATCGATATACTGAAATAATACAGGAGAGTAAGTCTAGAGAATAGATATGTGGCAGTTTTTTGCTACTCCCTGAACGTAATTTAACTTTGGTCCATGATCGGCGGATTGTAATTGAACCAAAGGAGATTTTGAGACTATTAGACGTTGCAATTATTTACACCCACACACCGTGTGGGTTTTTACTGGTAGGCACTGCAGTTTCTAATTGTCTTGGAGATCCTATCATTTTACGCGTACTACCAGGTTTGTGTGCACCTGAAATATAATTCACGTATGAAAATTATTAATAATAATTTAATTAATTGACAGTTACCTTCTAGCAGATGCTTTACTTGCTCATCCTGACAAGCTACCGTCAAACTCTGCAAGTTGGCTTCCTTCATGTCAGCAACCAAACGTTCTACTTGTAACTTTTTCTCAACAATTGCTGACTCTAAGCTTACTACTTCGAGCTTCAAAGATTCTGCGCATTGAGTGGCTAATTCCGCAGAACGTTTTACTTGTTCTACTTCATTCTGAAGATGCTCTACTTCGCTTATTATTTTTCTCTCCATGATTTGACGCTCATCTGATTCGCGACTTATACTATGCTGCTCTACTGCAAGCTCTTCCATTACTAGCCTGAAGAAGAAGAAGGGAATTTACATACTAAAAATGCTTAATTAAGAATTTTTAATGAATGTTGAGGGATTTACCTGATTTTATTCTTGCATTGCAACAACTCTGTCTCGCAATTTGCTAACTTTGATCTTAGCAATGTTATCTCTGATTTCAAAGTTTTTTCCTGTTGCCGTACAATTTCACTTTCTTCTTCTACGTGCGTCAATTCTTTTAACTAGAGTAGGAAGTCGGATTAATAAATGTCTCGTGAAAAATCAACGTAATACTGTGGATATAATACTCATATTTTCGTGTAGACAAACAAAACTTCTTAAAAGTTAATTTTATATATGATTTTTATATATGTATATGTAGAACAGAATTATGCTACGTGTACGTTTTGAAGATCAGAAATGGAAATGGACTTTCCAGAGTAAAGAAGGTGCAAGCGGATCTTAGCGCTTTAATAAATTTGAGGTAGTTATTATTAATTGCAAAATGTAGTGAGTTTGCTTGGCGTGCCATTAATGTCACATTGAAAGTATCATATATCTAAGTTGGACCACATTATTTTATCACGAATATATACCTGTTCCTCGATAATTCGACCGGTGGATTCAATGCGATTCACTTCTTCAGAAATAAAGTCCATCTGATGCATTTGCTCTCTATTCTTAGTTTCCCAGTACAAAATTTCAGCATCAAACTATATTTGTCAAACAAATTTTAATTGTACTTCTTAAATGACAAACGTGTATTTCCAAAAGATCTTTGGTATTATCTTTATTTAGATAATTGAAATCACAAGACAAATACGCTTAAAAGAAGTTGTAATTTGTATGTCAAAGCTTTTATAGCAGAAGGAAATGTTCTGTGCGAAATACTGTTGCAAAATTGCTCGTTATAGCTGTGATGAGGCGGCTGTGCGTAAGTACGCATGGACTGAGTAATATGAAATTGGCATGAAGCCAGATAGGAGAAAGAAAGTAGAATATGCATAGCTAAAGTTAGGGCCACATTATATAGTTTAAATGTTCAAGAATAATAAAATTAATAAAAACTGTTCATTCAAGTTTCTTCATTAAATATTATGTTCAGCAAAGTACTTATCTATCACAGTACCTTTGTAAGATCAGCCTGCTGGGCGTTTATGGTATCCCGTTGCCTATTAACCAATCTGATAAGCTCAACGTATCGTTGAGTATATGCGACAGTCACCATATTTTGAGACTGCCCTGTTAACTGATTGCCAGGTTGTGGCTGAGACTTGGATTCTTGAAACTCCTATCATATTAAGAAAAATATAATTATTTCAAAACAATAATTAACATTTTCATGTGAACTGTTTGAAACATTTTTTTTTCTAAATAACTGTAACTGTAACTGTGTAATTTTTATTGCTCCTATCGGTACCTGAATGAGATTTCTTTTCGACTTAGCGGGATTACTTGGAGAAAACTGTTCTTCTTTTTGAAAATGTGGACTTCCACTATTCGTATTTGGTAAAAATTGTGATCTTCCAGGACTATTAATATTTGGAGGTGGAGGATCTCTGTATGGTGGTAAAGTTCGTAATGGTGGGGAAACTGGACCAGGTGGATCTCTGTAGGGTGGCACTTCTCGTACTTTCTTTTGTGGCAAATATATACTTGCTGTGAAAGACAAAATCATGAACATAATCCGTGAAGTAATCATTCAATTACATGGTTTTTTGTATGAAAGAATATCTACTCACTATCGCCACTAACTGTTCTTGTAGGAGACCGTGTAGGTTTGTGAGTAGCCTTTCGAATGTTGCACTCCTTAGATTTTAATTGTGGTGTTGGTTGAACTATGGCAACGTTTTCCATTTGAACCTTAAATTTTTATATGAAACCAAACAGATTATATTTAATGAGAGCAAAATATATTAGGTTTGCATGAATGTAATGAGACACATTAGAAAACTCGACACATGTCCTTTTTTAAATTAATTGTTTTTGGCATCCAAACATTGCCCAGTCATTGGCAAAAGTTCTTAGATACTCATGAAGATTACATCATTGATTGAGCTTCTTGTATGATAAAGATAATAATATATGTAAAACATAAACCAAGTATCTCATTACTTTCATGCCAACCCAATATATGATTCATAGAAATTACAGATATAGATGAAAGAATTACCTCACTATTATTATCAGTAACTGTTCCATGAAGGCCACTAAATGTGAGAGATTTTCGGATATCCCGATTTCTTTCAATTCCTCCTTGTAATTCATCGTACTCAGACATTGGAATAGTGGGACTGCCCTTGAGATCATCTTGAGCTGTGCTACTTGTCGAATGCTCTGCCAAAGAAGTAGGTAAACCATTTGTTCTTATCCCATGCATCATACGTCCACTTTGAATCTTATTTCCTTCTGGCGTAGACCGTCTTAAGATCAACTGCACTTCTGAGGAATATTCTCCCCATTTCATCAAAATCTATTGCCAACACATTTATTTATAGCACGTGATTACTATTGACTGAATAAACAGTCAAATGTTTATGACTTTCATCCTTAATCAGTTATAATTAAAGAAAATATAATTGATACTATTATTTGAAGTAACATTACAAAATATGTGCTTCAATATATTTGGTATTGTACCTTAAGAGGATTTTCATATGGTGCAAGTAGCCTTTCATTTGTACGCCATCGTTCAACCAAAGTGAATCTACCTGTCTGAGCTGTTGCATGTGCCAACGCATAGACAACATCCTAAAAGTATATAGTCATCTATACATTTATATAGATATAATTTAAAAAGATTACTTAACTAAATTTTACAGTGATGATAAAACACTTTGTTACAAAGAAAACTTATCTAGTATTATTGTATTGAACAAAGCAACGAGACAAGTTTTTAAATTCATTCAAAGTGTCAGGCATCCAGAATGAAACCCAGAACTGACACAATAAAACGATTTTATAAAAAATTAAATACCTGACAAGTAGTGGATTCGGTAACGCCACAAACAATACGTTGAATACCTTCCACCCACACCTTCAGCTCCATCGTCTCACCGGTAATACTGTTTACGCCTACTTTGTTGCATTTCCCGACCGTAAATATTAGAAGATCTTAAAGCTTCTGAAATCCTTAGATTTTACTATTTCACTAGAGCCTGACGCTTAGGTTCACATGAAACTGAATACGTATTCGCCTTTGCTAGCTTCACAAGAAGATGGGATGGTAACACAACAAACTTTCTTCTGAGAATCAAATTAACTTAAAGTAGCATTCGAGCACGTACCACCGAAGTACTATCCACTTTCTATTAAATTATTAAGCTTTATAACCTGAAATATCCAATTATCAACAAAATGACAGTTCCTAATCTTTAACCAAATGTGTATAAGATGGGCAACTAATAAGACATCCCATTCTGTTACTACATTTCGACAGACATACAAAAATTTTTATACAAAATACATTGATGAGAATATATTTGAGCATGAAGCTGTTATTTTGTTCACTCTTGATAACATTTTTATCACATTAACAATGATTTCAAATATCAAATCAAGGACAAATTATGCAGTAAAATTGTATCGAAAAGGACATATCCCACTAACCTACATTTTTATCTTCATATCTCTAAGTACAAAAGAATATATGAGTAATTCTAAAAGTACTATATATGAGTGTTTGTAAAGTGATAATTTTAATGTATGAAAGTCGACATTTTTAACAGAGAAAGTGTGGGGACCCTTGCGGTAAAGACAAATTGTATGTATGTGATTTATAATTCATGAATAGAGGTACTCTATGTCTGTTTCATTGTTTAAGATTACTGAGGACGCACGTGGTTCCACATATACATATAACATTCTGCAGTAGATTCATACTAGCCTTATAAAAAATTATAAAAATGCCGAAAATTCGTGCAGAAAAGAAAAGTCGTGTACATACTGAAGTAGCAAAACAAGGTTAATTTCAGGAAGTATTTGCTTCTATTATAAATATCTATTTAGGAGCACATTTTATATATACAGTTCCTAACTTGTTTATAAAAATATTAAACATTACTTCTATGTAACAGGAATTTTATTCAACAAGGATTTTGGACAGCACATTCTAAAAAATCCATTAATCATTGAAAATATGGTTGAAAAGGCAGCTTTGCGGCCCACCGATGTGATATTAGAAATTGGTCCTGGAACTGGAAACATGACAGTCAAAATGTTGGAAAAAGCAAAGAAAGTAATTGCATGTGAAGTCGACCCACGTATGGTGGCTGAATTGCAAAAACGTGTACAAGGCACACCATATCAATCAAAATTGCAAATTATTGTGGGAGACGTACTTAAATCTGATTTGCCTTTTTTTGATATATGCGTTGCTAATGTCCCATATCAGATTTCATCACCATTAGTATTCAAATTGCTTCTACATAGACCACTTTTTAGGTAACTACTATATAAAATAGAGTACACAATAATTTTTGTTTAATGATACAATAGAAAATTTAATATGTAACAGTTAAGAATAGTTTTTACAATAATTATTTTCCTCAGATGTGCAGTACTAATGTTCCAAAGAGAATTCGCAGAAAGACTGGTAGCAAAGCCTGGTGAGAAAGCATACTGCCGACTTAGTATAAATACACAATTATTAGCACGCGTAGATATGCTGATGAAAGTAGGCAAAAATAACTTCAGGCCACCACCTAAAGTTGAATCCAGTGTTGTTAGGATAGAACCTAGAAATCCACCACCTCCAATTAATTACCAAGAGTGGGATGGGTTAACTCGAGTAGCATTCATCAGAAAAAATAAAACTCTTTCTGCTGCTTTTAAACAAACTGCAGTGATTGCCATGCTTGATAAAAATTATAAGCTGCACTGTAGTCTAAATAATAAGGTAAAATACAAAATCGAATTACAGTTTTAAAAAGGCAGTGAACCCTGTAAATTATAACAATTCTTTCTTGTAGCTGGTACCAGAGGATTTTGACATAAAACAAATGATTTCAAATATTTTGGAAAAAAGTAGTTGTGAGGATAAACGAGCGAGAACGATGGATATTGACGATTTTGTCAGGTAAGATGAGAAATAAATTGTTATATTATTTGCAAAAATAGATCTATATATGCTTTATCCTAACATTTAACTGTAACAGGACTTTATCATATTTGCAGGCTTTTACATGTATTCAATGCAGAAGGTATTCATTTCACATGATAATGATAAAACAAAGCCTACCATTGTTGATTCCCTCTATAAAATGTTATATATTACATCTAATAATTTGATGTCAGGTATGTTAAGAATCAATGAAAAACCTATTGAATAATTTTACAATTGGATAACAATATAAAAATTTCTAAGAATTTACCCCTAGCTTTTTTCTTGTATCATATTTTATTCTTTCTGAATGAACAGCAACAAGTACTTAAAAATGTATTTTACCAGTCAAAGCTAACTTGAAGTAAACATTTTTGAATTACTATTTCAACAAAAATTTTCTTGTTGCTAGAAATGATTCTCTAAGCTCCATATCCTCAAAATCGAAGTCTTATAGGAGTACATGCATGTATGTGATATCAACAAATATTAATACAAATAGCATTTAATTAGAATAAATTTTATTTGTTATCGATGGAAGTCGTGCGTAAATAAATTTGTTCCTCCAAAACATTCACGCGTATTAAAGCAACGTGATGGTATTAATAGTATTTATAGATAATAATATTCAGTGCTACGTAAACGTGAATAAATAAAGCAACATTGTTACCGTTGGATATACCGTATAATCTAATATAAATGAAGAATAAAACCTAAATATATCTTGCGCATATCAGATCCAGGATAAAAGACTTCAAAAATGGTGTGATATCAGTATATATCAAACAAGCTGTATATCAGTATTTTTGCAAGTGGTACCAGTTTGCCTAGGTCATTTATAAAATTATATAATACAAGTATGTACAGCCAGTTCAATATTCGTCGGAATGGTTGGGCATTAAGGATTTTAAGTACGTGGGGTCATGTAGTGTTATTATTTTTTCTATACGTAATACTGGGGTCTATATTCTTGAACCGTTGTCATTGATCTTATATACAACCGGTCAAATACCTTTCAAATGGAAAACGCATGCGAGAATCCTTAAGGCAAATTCGAGAATACGGGTCCAGAAAGACAAACTTGTCAATGGCCAATGCTAAATTGTATAATCACGCTTGACGCAATCTAAACTATTTTTCAGCATAAGTCATTCACGCGACTTATTAGCTTAACGTAGCTATGACACAATTAGCCGTGAATAAAGTGCTCCACTAAATTCTTGACATACACAACATTTTTCGATTGGTAAATACACTAGTTCTGTAAAGAAATAAAAAAATATGATGTAAAATAATTCACAAACTTCGGATCAAGATAGGACACCAATATTTTCTACAAATCAATATCTTTAATCGCATATCATCATGATCATCTATGACATATATTATCCAGCGTAGCTGACTGCATTCCGATATCAATTAAATGTAAAGATTCAATATAATATAGATTTTTTATACATAAAGGATAATAAATTCCTGGCTAATTTGTATGTTGAACTCAGTACATTAGTTTCTATTGGAATTAGACGACGACGACGACCTGATGCGCCGTCTTTTCCTTTTGGATTTAGATTTGGTTTCGCTCCTTGACCTTCTACGTTTCGATTCCTTGCGCTTCTTATGCGATTTATGTTTCTCCTTAGAATTTGAGCGTTTCTTAGAATCGGAATGTTTCACTAGGGAAGGTACATTGTATGAAGACGCTGTTGATGTTGAAGGTAGACTCATTGAGGTTGAAGACGAATCTAACGAGTTAGTTGATTTGCTAGTTGGGGGTTTGTTCTTTTTATCTCGGTGCTTATCCTTATGTTTTGACTTTCTTTTGTTACTATGCGTCTTATCAGAACGGGTACTGCATTGACTGCTGGATCTTGCATTTATGCTTTGTTCAAAATCCGAACAGCTAGAGCTTCGAGTTCTTGAAAACATTCGTTTCTCCTCATTTGTAACTGATGCATATACATCTCTGGTTACACTATCACTATACTCTGCACTATCATACGATGCACTATTGTTTTCATTTGGTGCTGGGCTCCATCTTGAATTAGATTCTACCGTTTTCGGTAACTCACAGCGTGATTCGCTTGTATTTCTACCTCTCGTTGCAATATTCAGATATCTCTGGTCTTTCTTGTTTAATTCTGTATATGTAGTGAACGTGTCGCTTACTTGACTTTTTCGAACATTTAATTTTTTTTTATTTCTTGATCGTTTTGAGATTCTCTCGTCATAACTAGAATCGCTCGTCCAGGAGGAATATTCTTTTCGTTCTTCACATTGTACGTATGATTTTCCATTTCTTCTTGTGTTTCGCTCGGATTCGCTGCTGGTGCTACTGCTGTTCTGGCTCCTCTCGCTGCTGCTGCTGCTACTGCTATTGCTGCTGCTATGTTGCTTCTTCTTGTACTTCTCTCTTCTATCTATTGAGCTCTTGCAAGTTTTTGCGGTCGACTTTTCATTACTACGGATCCTTTTATCATTTTTCTCAAAACTTGACTCACGTGAACTGAACACATACTTTTTCGGGACATTCCGCTGCGATCGTTTTGCATTTTCGGCACCCTGACGACTTCTATCCTCGGATTCACTTTCACTGGATAAAAATTGACGGGATTTTTTACGACTTTTTGCTTCTCTAGTTTGGTTACTTCTGAAGCTTCGGGAGCTACGTGTCATTATCTTTGAAGAATTATTTGATTTCTTAGATCTTGTTTTTTTCTGGTAATTGTAATCACTATCCGAATTCATATTACTATCCTCAGTGGCGGTAGATGAGGTATCAGCGATTCCAATTCTTGAATATCTATTATTAATGTTCTTAGTTGTGTGTCTTTTCCTATTATATGAAGTACTGGGTTGCACATCTTGATCCAGTAACGAAGGACTTCTTGATTTGATCGACTGCTGACAAGAATTAGCGACATCAGAATTCTCACATCTGTAAAAGAAATTATGAATATAGGTAAGAAATCGACAAGTAATCTTATTTTATCAGTTCTATAAGGTAATAGGTGTTTACATTGTGGTTTCCTGAGAAGCAGATGGATTAATATGATCTTCAGCTCCAGAAGAAACAAGTTCTATGATTTCAGGCGTCCTCTCGTGACGAGGTTTCACGTATCCAACAATCTCACACTCATCAGATGATCCAGAGGAATTGGATGAAATTGTTAACACGTCTGGAATACCGGTAGGTATTTCAAACGAAAATGCTTGGCGCACGTTGCTAGGACCTATAAAAAGTAATATGGTATTCATGAATCAAATGCAAAAACATTTCATTAATATCTTATTGTAATCCTCTATTAAACCCGTATCCTACCAGGCATATCCACAGTATGTGGGCCAGTACTAGGTAATTCGTAATTCAATCGATCCATTTCAATAGTTTCATCAAGAACTCTAACGTCTGAATCATCGGAAGTTGCGTCACTGCTACTGGAAGATGGGGATGATATACGTCGAACGTATGAATTTGATAATCCTGCAATAAACAACTGACACTATATAATCTTGAACGCCAAAAATGTTACAAGCATATTCGTGATAAGTTGAACGAATAAAAATCGAAGCAGTATCTCGTTTCTCTTAATAAATTTAACGAAGTAAACATAAATAAGATAAGTATACTAATAGACGAACCATGGTTAGGAATGTATGTGACGTATTGATCATAGCCGACCACATCGTAATTGGTTCGAGCATAATTAAGGAGCTCGTGCACAAAATGCTCTGTATATAGATTGAAATATGGTCGAATAATATCACGAAATTCAGGACTTCTTATGTCATATCGGCTGAGAGCGTCCATAATGATTTGCATGACATATGCAATATGATGTTCACTGTGATTTAACAATACTTGTAATTCTCGGTTTATCCACGGCATTAATCGAAGCAAATCTGCTGGTTGTCTCCTGTAAAATGCATTGGTTATCTATGCAGCATGATAAAGAAAATATTATCAAGAAATCAAGAACGTATTTTAAAAAAAAGCTATTTCGCTTATAACAACTACTATACTATTGTTTACATCTTTATAAGTCAGACACTAAGTCTCAATTCTATTATCTTAGTGGTCAGAGAACTGCAACAACTGTTATCAAACTTACCGATAATAATCAGCACTGTTTTGTTGGAAGCGACCAAAAATATCTGGAAACGGTGTAGCCCATATTCCTTGCCTATATATGTTGCGGCGGAAAGCAGTCGGATTAGCACGCCTCCTCCTGTGTTCACTGCTTGAAATAGGTGGAACTACACTTGGAATTTGTTCACGTCTTGCTACTTGTTCAGGGTTTAGAAACATCCCATAACGTCGATTGGATGTCATGGTGGTTCTGCATTATAGTAAAAATTTCTAAATATGATTATGGAACTATTGATAATAACTGGAACATTAAGATTTATACCTGTAGACAAATGGGCGAATGCCTGCAGCTAAATTTGCCCTGATTACACCAAAATTGACATCTGGTGGTGGAGGAGTTTGTGGTGGTGGTATTTGAGATGCTAATTCTCGTGGCACATGATATTGGTCATAGTCCTCTTCTGACCGCACATTATGTATAATTGATTTGAAAGTTTGTTTGCAGAGAGGACACTCTGTTTTAATTTTGGACCATCGTAATAGGCAGTTAAAGCAAAACTGATGTAAGCAGCTATCAGTGAACGATGTATTAACAAGTTTTCCAAGGCATATACTGCAGTTAGGAGGTGGAGATGGTGCTCCATCTTCACGTTCACCTGTCTCAGGATTTGAAGCAACAATTTCCAATTTTATTGGTTCTTTTGGAACAGAACTTGCATCTTTCCTTTCCAATTGCCCTTCCATTTTAAGATTATGGACTATATAGTCATTGAAGATGATTTCTCTAGAATTAAAATAAATATCATGAAGAAATTTAATAACTGCTCTATCACAACAAATTATCTTGACTGTACATAATATAGATATTAATTGAAATAAAATTCATGGAACTAAAATATATTATTACTCGTAGATAAGTATTGGATATATATTAGTTGAATATCTTTATTACGGTCTAACATTAATAGTGATCAATAAAAACACAAATAAGTATTAATATGTACATAAATTAAGTTTTTAATCATATTGTATTATGATAGAATGATATTCAATAATATGGCAATGTAACACTGCTATAAAGAATGATGTTATTTTAGGCAATATACATATATGGTATTCAGAATCAACCTAGAAACTTCAAGTAATTCTTCTTTTCCTTAAACCGTGCAAACAAATGTGGCATACGTATTTATAATATAATTTCCAAAGTCTAAGAAAATCAGGAAGTGTACTCCTTAAGACAAGTAGATAAAGACACGCGATCGTCTATTCAATCTTAACATAAGACTTCAACATTAATTTTTAGGAAAACTACGCCTGCTTACTAATGAATTATAGACCTAATAAAGAAGACATATGAATATCGTAATATTTCACAATAAATGAGTATCCATCCTGGACAAACCTGCCCTTGAGTGTAATGAATTGTTATTTTTTTCTAACGCAGTTCCAAACCATTTTGAGAACTTAACACTTATTACAAGATTGTTAGAACACTGCGAGAAACACGCAACTTACCTCAAGATAGAACTCGTATCTTGTGAAATCCGCTACTGGTAACACAAAATATATTCACGATTCTCCATCAACCGACTTCAGTCGTGGGAAAAAAGAAGCAGAACTGCAGAATACGAAGTGTTAGCTAAAAGATGATATTGACCATACGAGAACGTAAAGGCCTGTTTCTATCACGCAATTCTTTCAAAAACCGTTTACAACAAGCGTTTGAATGAATAGAATGTTCCATAATACGTTGGAATACGTTGACGAATTTTTATTTTCTAAAAACGAACAATTTCAATTATTTAATTGTTTATGTCCAGACTCAAAAGGAATCCAGTAACCAATATTTAGTTTGATTTTCTGTAATTAAATCATGTGTAATCAGTGATGTTACTACATTTTGACCTACAGAATAAGTTTTCCAACTCAACCGCTTCTCACATATAAATCACAAAACTATATTAACGATTTAATATGATTTAATACCTTGCATTTGAACAAAATCGTAGTGCATACTGAGTTGTGTATTCTCTACGTGTCTACAATCAGAAACTAATTGTAACCATTGTAACTTTAGAATAAAAGAAATAGATCGGTGTTTCTACTAAACACAGCTAATGGAAGCAATACAGTGATTCGTAAGTTTAATGTAGCGAAATGGACATGGAGAATCATCACCAATGAGAGTGCAGGGCCCGTATTCTCGAATCGTTCTCATGAATCTCGCATGGGATTAGTCAATGCTTTTCAAATAGAAAGTTACATACGAGAATCATTAGGGCAGACTCGAGAATACGGGCTCAATATTTTCTTGATATAAAGGGTGTGTTCTGTAATGTATTGACAGTACTTCCAATATTGTAACCAATGCTGTGTCCTTATTCATCTGTAGGCATCTAAACAGATGTAATTCTTCTTGTTCCTTGTGGCTTTGTGCCCTCGTAGAGGGCCAAGTGCCAGTGAGATGTAATTAATTGTACAGTACTTTTAGTAAATTTAGGAACAGACCAAAACCGAATAGAGGGCCAATTGTGTAACTCAAATATAGAGAAAATGCTAAACGTGACTAGCTGTTAGCCAATCGTTGTGTTTGTCTTCTTTCGATCCTAACACGCGATTGGCTAACAGCTATTCACTTATAGTATTTCCACTACATTTGAGTTAAACAATCGACCACCAGGGTCTCTGTTTGACCGAAAATATCAGACTTCGAAAAATCTTGGCATAAGTGAGCGCCATTCTCCAGTTGTTCGTTACGAGTTGGCGCGAGAACATTGAGAAGTGTCTTTATATGTATGCATAAACCTCTCAGTTAGTAACGTGCTTACTGCTCCATATGTAAGAGTATTGAAAATAATTACGATACTTGTAATTTTGTTAATACATCACGGATAACAGAAACCTGCCAACATGTTTTGGGGTAAGTGAAGAGAATATTAACAGAAGAACTCAGTGTATCGTTTAACCGAAATTTGCCGGCAAAGTGTAACTTAAGAATGGCGTCGCCATGTGGTTTAGAAGAATGCCCTCGTTCAAATGTTACGCATACAAAGAATCTTATTATTATTTGAGATATGTTAAATATTATTATTCATATTATAGGACTTATTATGGAGCCAAATAAGCGGTATACGCAGACCGTTGAAAAATCGTTCCACGTGTCTATGGCAAGTCTCGATGTTACGACTGCAGGTAAGATTCTCCGGTACTATGCGCTCCAGAGTATCACATTTTATTTACATATGCTTTTACTTTATTTTTCAAAACGTAAATTCTTATTTTGGATTCAGACCGATGCATGCTTGTTTCAATATTGAAATTTAAAGAATTCAATATTCTTTAGGTTAGAAACAGTATTAGCACGAGAGCCACCTGTTTCTTGTACAAAAGAATAGAAATAAAAAATAAATTAGCGCTAGCACGTATTAAAAAAACTAAGATAAAATTTTTGTGGACGTGCCTCGCATTTTTCGAGTGTAATTTACGATTAAATAAAAAATTAAGTTAATATTTATATAAAGTTTTATGTATTGTTTACAGATGATGAGATAGTACAAGTCATGTTCTGCTATGATAACCGCAACTATCTGCTCTGCAGTTTAAAGAAAGGATCAGCTTGGCAAGTTCCATTAGATTTAAATTTTCAAGAAGGAACTAAAATAGCATTTACATCTAATGGTCGTGGTCATGTACATTTAACTGGTTATTTGATTCCTGATGAGGATGATTTGGATTTGGATGACGTCGAGGAGGAAGATGATGATGAAGATATACCACAATTAGTCAGCAAGCAATCTAAACGTAAAGCTTTGGATTCACCAAAAGAAACAAAAACATCTAAACGTATTAAACAAGAACAGCAGCAAGAGGATGAAGAGTCCTTGGACGATGAACATGATGACGATGACCTTGACGAGGATGATTCGGAAGATGGCATAGATGAGGATGATGAAGAAGAAGTAGATGACGAGGAAGCTGACGATGATGAAGAAGATGAAGAAGAGGAGGAGATAGTTGAGGAAGAAGAAGAGGAGGTAGTTGAAACAATAGTCAAACCTCAAAAAAAGAATAAACAGACTCTGCAACAACAACAACAACAGCAGCAAAAGGTAAAGCAAGATAAACAGAAAATGGTAAATGGAAAAGAATTGAAACAGGAACAAGTTAAACAAAAAAAGAATAAAGGTGAACAGCAGCAACTTAATACTGCCAAACATGAACAGAAAGCTCGAGTAATTGAAGGTGGTGTACAGATTGAGGATATAAAACTTGGTAGTGGAGCTCCAGCCAAATCAGGAAAATTCATTTCCGTGTATTACGTAGGACGCTTAAAGAATGGAAAGAAATTTGACTCTACTAACCATGGAGATGGGTTTAAGTTCAGACTTGGCAAAGGTGAAGTAATTAAGGGGTGGGATATAGGAATCGCTGGAATGAAAACGGGTGGCAAGAGACGCATCACGATACCTCCAGCTTTAGCGTAAGTATTATCTGTTTTATTGAAAAAAAATATTTACATCGCTTTTATGCAATTATTGATATAGTAGTAATTGAATTCTCTAAAATGCACAGACCTGTCTGCATTATACAATATACCACTTTGCTTCAACTTGCGTTGTAACATGTTTTACGATATAACTAAATTTTACGGTTTTTATTTTTTGTTACAGATATGGCGCGAAAGGTTCGCCTCCTGTAATTCCAGGAAACAGTACACTCATATTTGAAGTCGAACTTAGGAATGTTCACTAAAATTGATTACTATTTAACAGATTTTGAATTGTTGGAAAACATTTTTAGCCTTGTCTCTTTACACACAATCAGAATATAATAATTCATATTTGGACAAGGCATAGAAACTTTAATCTTGTCTTTCCAAACTGTTAACTATACTTGACAATTCTTTTTGTTTCTTACAAACTGGTTACATTGCTCTTTTGCATGATACCCATAATAAATAAGTTAAAGAAGAGATACAAAACATACCATAATTTCTAAATCTGATACAGTATTGATGCTGTTTTAAACTGATTATTAGAAATATTTTTTTAATATAATTTTCTATATCTTTTACTTCCTAACTATTGATTGTGCCACTGGTTTTTCATTTATGAACTAAAGCTACATGTCATTCACCAAATGTCATTATATATGGATTTTGAAGTTTTGCTGTATTTGTTACAAGCACAGAAAAAAATGTGAAATTGTTATATTTGAAGCTTCATATGGTGTTCTATAATCAAATCAAACAAGTTATGTTGAGTAATTATTGTAATATCCATTTAGTTTTATCACAAAACAATACAACGTTTATAAATAAATTACAAATATACAAATATGCTTTTCTATATTTTTTAATTTATTGCTTTACAATTATATATTATTAAATTTAAGATTTAATAACTTCTGCATATTACAAATGAAAATAGGTATTATATAGAATATAAGTCATTACATAATTTGTCCTTTGCATATGTCTAGATCATCTCTGTCTAGATGTGCAATCAATATTTTCATTAACGCAATTTAATGAATATATACAATTGCTGATAAAGATATATTTTTACATATATCCGTCATTCCCACACAGGCACTCAATAAAATATACAATTTTCTACAATTTAAATTTGCAATTACATAATTTAACAGGTAATATTCAATAGGAGCACATATGAAAAGAGAATAACCTTGTGGTCGTTTTCTATTAAACAAACAAACTTTTGCAACTTATTAATGGTTGTGGAATGGATGTTATTACTTTTACAAATATTTTATAGATTTTATGCTATATAATATAATATGTCATTCAATTTTTGTTGCCTTTTTTGTATGTTTCCATGCTAAAGTACACACTCCATCTTTACATTCCTGGACTAGCTCTGGTGGTCCACCTTGTTCATTATCACCTTTTCCGTTTCGCCCGGAATTCCATAACTTCATTATAAATGGTTGTATGAGAAATCTCCATATAAGAAGAAGTACAGGTACTATCATGCATGGCACACATACCATTTTCTTCCCTCCTTATAAAATTACTCTGTAGTAAAATATATGAATTTTCCTATATTGCAATAAAATAATAAATTACCAAATTATACATTTTCTATAGGATCCAATAAATATGAAATATAACTAATAGTTTATACAACTTTTCAAAATATTTTCACCTATAGAAATTTAATAAGTTCCCCTATTTTGTTGCTTTAAAAATATATAGCAGTCTTGTGCACAAATAGATGAACAAATTTATTATGACAGATTGTGAATGAATCACAAAATTTGGAGTATGATACTAATATGACTTTTCTAGGTTATGGCATAAATATGTCAGATAAAATACCACAGATGAGTAAGGAGATGCACAACGCTACGGTTTTAGCTGATACCAAAAGCATGGCGCTAAGTCGTAGCGGCGAGTCAGGAAGTAGGATTTTGTAATCAGCGCCTCGTCAACAATGCGAATCCCGTCGTAGCCGAGCTAAAAATGAACACGAACGTGTGGCTTGGCAACCAGAGGTTCTCCGTTACCCACCGCTGGTTCCCAAAGCAACCCTTAGAACGAGACCGGGAACTATAGAACTTGTCAAGAATTATTGAAAAAGCCTATTGGTGAAACATTTTTAAGATATTTTTAAGAAAGTGCGGTGCCAACTTGACACCTGTGTAGTACCCCAATTATTGAAAAATTTTCATCAATAGGCTTTTTCAATAGTTCTTAAGAAGTACGCTAAATCAAAATCTATGTAGGCTAACTCAAAATCTCGCAGAATATATGGAGTAGATAACAATTGAATTGAAATTGTAGAATATCGAAAATAAATCACGTTCAAATTAAAATATTAATAAAATAGGTGTTCGGAACATTAAAATAATTAATTAAATTAATAAAGTAAACTATTAACACTCAGAAATCGGAAATTCAGGCCAAGCATATTTAGAAATTACTGGAAGTTGCCCAAAATTGTATGCGCGCAAATTCGTCGCGGCAGGACTCTGAGAGTGGGCGAAGGCGGAGAGTGGGGGTGAGCGCTGGAGGCAGCGCCCGGACTTCGAGCATTCATTCTTCCTCCAGCCGGTCTCCTATACTGGTCTCTTGGAATCATTTCTCTTATTCATTTTCAACATTCTTCTCTTTCTATATTTATTTCTTCTTTACATTCAAATTTCTTTATCTGTCATTCTTTACTTTCTGATTTATCTCTTT
>NW_014332865.1:1574073-1576420 GCF_000341935.2 Cephus cinctus
GCTTGGGGAGGTCGGAGGGGTAGTCCGTTGACTTTGGGTAAAGTCCTATTTGTGCTTGTGCTTGGGGGTCACTTCACTTGGGGTAGGTGCGGGTGCTATTGAGCACCCGCTAGTATAAAGTCACCCTCTGTCGGAGACATTTTGCGCGGGGATCGATGGCTAACGGGGCCCGCCGCCGGCGGCGGGCGTGGTTCCTTACGTCTAACCCACTGGGCTTGCCCGTGGGAAGGGACGGAGGTTGTAGCGTTAAATATCGTCCTTCGGGATGTCCTGGCGTGCCCGCAAGGGTACCGCCGGGTGCTACGCCCGCGGTCTTTCGTTGCGGTGAATCTTGACTAGGGGTAGACCTTTCGCGTTTAACTTGTCCCTTTTGCGTTTAACTTGTCTTAACTTTTTCGCGTTTAACTTCACCTTATCCCCTTGTGCGTTTTTCTTGTCCCTCGACCCGACTTCCTTTCCTTCCTGAGGTTTTTCCCCCCTAGTCCTGTGCGCGAAAGCCGCAGGACTCGGGGGTTTTCCTCAATAAAAAAACAAAAAAAAACACGGTCCCCTATGGGGCCTCGGAGGGGTCGTAGCTCCCTTAAGGAGAGGCAGGACCTCACGGAAATGGGCGGGGAGGGGCCCATTTCACTCCCTTAACTTCCTACTTTTCCTACTTATTCGAGTCTTCTTTTTTGTCGCTAATCCCGAATAATCTGGTCCTCGTGCATACGTTTTACGCACCTTTTTCTCCCCTCGTTCCTTCAATCCTCACCATCACTCTTCTTCACTCTTTCTTTCTAACAATCTTCCTCTTTTTCCCTTCAACAATATCTTCCCTTAATTAAATTAATAAAGTAAACTATTAACACTCAGAAATCGGAAATTCAGGCCAAGCATATTTAGAAATTACTGGAAGTTGCCCAAAATTGTATGCGCGCAAATTCGTCGCGGCAGGACTCTGAGAGTGGGCGAAGGCGGAGAGTGGGGGTGAGCGCTGGAGGCAGCGCCCGGACTTCGAGCATTCATTCTTCCTCCAGCCGGTCTCCTATACTGGTCTCTTGGAATCATTTCTCTTATTCATTTTCAACATTCTTCTCTTTCTATATTTATTTCTTCTTTACATTCAAATTTCTTTATCTGCTATATCTCTAATGATACTGTTATTGATAATCTTTCGCAAGCCATATACTGTATATGTATACTGTATCATTATTGCATTTGTCGAATAAATTATCTTGTAACACTTATACACTTTTCGAATCTCCTATTCCTTCCTAATTTCTTTATCTGTCATTCTTTACTTTCTGATTTATCTCTTTTTTCATTTCTTCTCTACTTTTATATTCCTTACTTTTCTATTTCTTAACTTCTTTATTACTATCTTCCCTTCTGTCTTCTCGTTTCATTCTATTCCCTCTCACTTTCCATTGTGCTTGTGTTACTTGTCCTATTCTTTTGGTCGGGTCGAGCATATAATATGCTCTATTTTCTCTATCATTACTTCCATTCACTCAGCAAGTTGCAAAAAGTAAAGGGATTTTTTGAAAGTGCCCTATCGTTGTTTTATCTGTGCCAGCGTGATATAGCTGATTTTCGAATTACTTTTGGAATTATCTTATTGGAGAAAGTTCACTCGTTCTCTCAGAGATGGCGCCACATATCATGCCCAGGAGGTGCTGCCCTCTTATCGGCGAAAATTCGAACTAATGGAAATTATTTACTATGAATGCTTGATAATTTCAAAATTCAAAAAAAAGTGTGCGAGTACCAAAAAGTAAAGCAACTTTTTGAAAGTGGCCCTATCGCAATCTATCCTGTACCAGCCTTTTCTATGGACCATTCTGACTTTGCTGAAAAAGTCTTAAACCCAGCCGTTTTCGAGATACAGCCTCCCAGAGGTTCAATTTCGAGAATTGAATTTCAAACCATATTAGGAGTAGGTAAAGGATGCAGTTAGGACGGAGGAGAGTAAGAGAGAGACAAAACTCATTCGTACTCTGGGATATTCGCATAGGGCAAAATAATAACAACGTGTATAAGTGTTACAAGATAATTTATTCAACAAATGCAATAATGATACAGTATACAAAGTACAGATGTACATATATAGTCCGCGAAAGATTAGTAATATCAATGCCATTAGAGATATATTAACAATATATCACTACAATATAATATACGTGTGGTATGTTACATGCGCTACCACTTTGGACTTTTCTTTTTCCAAAATACATTTTTAAAACTTAGTTTTTAAGGATATACTAGGAGGAGAGTGGTGGAGATATAGGAAGGAATAGGAGATTCGAAAGGTCTATAAGTGTTACAAGATAATTTATTGGGCAAATACAATAATGATACAGTATAC